>NW_024423319.1:56800908-56806527 GCF_017311325.1 Ursus maritimus
TTTTTTTTTAAATCTACCATAAATCATAGATGACTACTTCTTTGAATGGCCCTAATGCAATTTTTCTTAAGTACATTGGAATCTGTCAAGTACTTCAACTAATTAAATTCTTGAGTAAATTTTTTATAAATAAAAACTATTTTCAAAGTTTAAGAAATATAAGATACTACTTTTATCTATTTTATATGGAATCATATTGTTTCTTCAGAATTGTAAATAACTTCTAGATAACTTATTAAATGATATCAGGCTCTTAGTAATATAGTTCTAAAACCACCATCCATTAAAGTCAATGTTAACCCTCACAAAAAGGAAGATAATTTCAGGAGTTATGACTTGTTTGGTTATTTCTGAAAAGTGAAACACAGTATAATAATTAATACACACATATTTCCAACTACATAATACATTGGTGACATGTGATCTGAACAACCAAAATGTTTTCTGACCATTCTAGAAAGTCAGATGGCATTTTATTTGTTTTCACATAGTTTCTATCCTCAAATAGGCACTTTTTTCCTATTAAGATAAGTAGGCTAAAAGCACCTTAAAGGGCACTATATTTTTCACTTTGCATATTTTTGAGACTTCTACAGTGCTTAATTATTAAATGCCTATTGAAATAATGAATGAAGATGATACAAATGGCTTGACTAGATGTTCAGATGTTAAGTTGGTTGTTTGGTTCATTGTGGTTAGTAGAAAAGTTTTATTCCTTTTAAATTTAATGGGGAAAATGCCTCTGTTTTCCCTATTGCAGATGTTTATGATAGAAATATGAACAAGGATGTAATAAACCAGGACAATGTGGAAATACTGAAGCTCTGAGGGAAGGCAATCATCCATTCTTCCAGAAGAATGCTTTGTTTGTGTACCCTCCATTTGAAAAATTTGATTATTTTTTGGGGTGGAGGGAAATGCCCTACTTTGCAGGTAGTTTTCACCTAAGATTAAAATGATATGTTTTACATATGCAAACTTAGGAAACAAAGTTCTTATATACTAGGATTCTAACTGCAAAGTGTTCCTTAACTAGTAAGCTAAAACTTATGATAACCATATTTTCATTCATCCAAAAACAAATCCATAAAATAAACATATTTTAAAAGTTTTCATACTAACACAAAAGTTCATTTGTATAAAACAACTGGGGAAAACATCTCTTTTTTCTAATGTTAAGGCTTGTATTTTAGCAATATTATTTTTATTTCTTATAACTGGACATTACCCTTAAATTTACATAAGGTGGAGCTATAAAACTATATTTACAACTGTTTCCAGATAGATGCTTCTCTTGAGAAAATCATGAAATTCTTCTCTACTAAAATAAAAGCATTAGAGAGATAACAATTTTGTACTTTCATTTTGGTTATAAGATTATATGCCTTATTTTAAATGTATATATATAATTGGAAGCACTTCAGTGTGTGTGTGTGTGTGTGTATATATATATATATATATATATATATATATATATTCAATTACACATTCTAGTAGAAGACAAAGTAATTTCTCTAGTAGAAGACAAAGTTGCACATTTATCCACACAGATACTATAATCCAAATTAATTGTATTTGTTTACCATGTCTAATGAAGAATAACAAAATAAAATGCAATGTGTACCAACTTGATTATGTCTCAATGACAGTATGGTGGTAAAGTTTCATCAAAAAGAGTATTACTTGCTGTTGCCAAAAATAGTCTTTCATAATTTAGAAATCCTAGTTTGTGCATGCAATTCAGAGTGCTAGAAGAATTTGATAAAGACTTATTAAAGATATAATTTTACTCATTTTCAGGAGAAATAAGAAAAAGCAAATTTTAAGTCAAAAGTAGAAAAAGTGTAGAGTTCTTTGCTCCTTAATATTATGTCACCAAACTAATTAAAATTCTATTTATTTAATGAGAAATTAGAATATAATAGGTATAACTACTTTTGCCAGCTTCCTTATAAAATGGGATTTTGGGGGATAGTAGTTTCAAATGTCTTGATTCATGGTAATTAAATTCATTTAACTTTACTCTCTCTGCAAATAGAGTGAAGAAACCAACACTTGGCCATTGTACACTTGATGGAGGTAGTGGATGAGCCAGCCACAGTGCAATCAAGGCCATTTCTCTATTTACCAGCTGTATAGCAGATGGATCTTTCAAATGGAAAACCATGTTGCTGGCTACCAGGGTCAAAAAAGAAGTAATACTGGACATCTTGTCTCTTCTCTTGCATGGATTGCATATTCAAGTAAATTTTTAAAAGGAAGTTTTTTGGTCCAGTTCAGTGACCTAACACTCTGAATTATAAGAAATGGAGAAGAAACTTAAAGTCTACATTTATATAAACTTACCTTAAAAAATTGATTCACAGCACCTGATGATACAGCAAACTTCACAACATTTGGTGGTTCAGCTTCTACTATAATGTCAAAACTAGGGAGTGGAATATTTGAATTGGAGTGAAAGCTTAAATTGGTAAGATCCTTGATACCAATGGGATTCTGGACCCTGGAGAAATCTTTTAAAAAGCCAGATTCCTTGGCATCAAGGACATCTTTGGACTCAGTAGTATGCTTAAGGCTAACAGAATCCATGGAGCCAGCAGTGTCTTTGAGGCAGGCACCAAATTTGTGGTTATCAAAAATTGTATAATTTATACCAAGCTTAGATGGATCAGAAGATTCAGAGGTGGTCAAATTTCCAGAAGTGCAAATATATTTTGTGCTAGCAGCAACAGTGGGGGAGTTAACATTAACAATATTAGGGATGGAGGAACTGGTACTGATTTCCAATTCAGGCTCAAAGAGATTATTAATATTGCTAGTATTGGTAGAATTATGAACATTATGGGTATATGTGGCATCATAATTGGGGTTGGTGACAAGGCTGGATCCAAAGACATGAGTTAATCTAGGGTCATGGTTAGTGCCTGAAGCACAGTTGGTGCCAGGAGTACAGCTAAGGCTAATAGCACCACTGCAACTAGTTGTACTGCTAGTGTCAGTGGCATTGAGAGTGGTAGCTGTAGAGCTAGGTTTGGCAGCATAATTGTTTCTGGCAATATGGTTGGAGTTGAGTAGAAGGCTAGAACCTACTGCATGGGTAAATCCTGAGACACAGTCAAGATCTGAGTCACAGTTTGGGACAGCTGCATAGTTGTGGCCAGTAGTAGTGGTGGGTTTTGTATCATACTTGGAATCAGCATATTTATTGGAACTAATAGCACTACTGTGGCTTGTAGCATCACTAGGCCTGACATTATAGTTAGAGTCAGGATCTATTTTAAGGCCAGAGCCATTGTTATTGGGGCCAGGACCATTGATGTTGGGGCCAGAGCCATTGTTAATGGACTCAGGGATGTTGGGGTCTGATCTGATATTTTGGGGGTCAGAGGTATTGTTTTGGAGGCCACATCTATTGATTTTAGAGCCAGGTCTATTTTGGGGGCCTGCACCATTATTGGAACTAGAAGTGTAGTCCAGGCCAGTTCCATTTTGGAGCCCAGAGCTATCATTTGTATTAGTGCCATTGTTGGAGTTAGCAGTACAGTCCTGATCAACACCATTGTTTAGGCCAGAGGTACTGTCTGAATTATTGGTGTGTTTTTCCCCATCAGAATCAGTGCTATATTTGGAGTTAGCATCATTGTTAGTGGTGTTATCAATGTTAGAGTCTGGTTCACCGTTGGAGCCACTTCCATTGTTAGAATCACCATCACTGTTGGAATCGGCTCCACTTGTAGGGTCAGCATCACCACTGGGATCAGATCCATTGTTTGTGTCTGCATCTTTTTCAGCATTGCTATCTTTGGGATCACTGTCATCAGGGTCAGACTTATCTTTGGGATCTTTCTTATCTTTGGTGTTGTCATCCTCAGAATCTATTTCATCTTCAGGATCTTTATCATCTTCAGAGTCTGTCTCATCTTCATGGTCTGTCTCATCTTTGAGACGAGGCTTCTCTTTGGCACTGGCCTTATCTTTGAGATTTCCAGCACTGATCAACTTAGTTTCATTGTCAGGTTTGGCCTCATTTTCAAGTTTAGCAGTAAGGTTAAACTTGCCTTCATTCTCAAGGCCAGGAACATTGCTGGTGTTGATAACACTGTCTGAGTCAGGGGTACTATGGTGGCCCATGGTATTTTGAGGATTCATGGGAAAGGTACTGGTAGCAGTAGAGCCAATGAGATTTTGAAGAGCAGAGCAACTTTCACAATGTAAATATGAAGTTGAGCCCAAGGAATATTTAGAATCCTCCCGGTGTAAAGGACAGTGGATGCCCACAGGATGCTTAGGATCCAGGGATCGAGATAAAGGGCTATTCCGAGAAGTCTTATGATGTCTAATAGATTTGGGGCTCAGAGAACACTTAGAATCCAAGGGAATTTGGAGATGTAAAGTAGAGTCAGGGTCTGAATCATCATCAGAATTTGCAAGACATTTATGAAAAGAATTATTGATTTCCATGAAACATTTGGGACACATAGGAGCTCCAGTGTCCAAAGAATATGTGTGATTTCTGTGAGGCTTGGGGTGTACATCAACCCAAGGGCTCATGGACATAGGATGGCAGAGAGGTGCTAAGTCTTCGGGGGTATAATCTTCAGTATTTATAGGAAGAACAGGATCTATTTGAGACTGCGAACTCTGAAAACTTTGTGGGAATCTGTAGCCCTTGCAATGAATTCTACATACAGAAGTTTTGCGCCTAGCAATTCTGTAATGTTTTTTATCCATGACTGTGTCTGGGTCTGGAGAAAGGCTGTGTCTGTGCCTTTCCTTTAACTTTTTCTGTGAGCTTTGATTGTCACTGAGCGTTGGAGATACCTCTTTAGATCTCACAATCTTATCATCACTCAGATATCTTACAAGTTGAATTCTGGAACCTGCGAGAAAGAGAAGAATAAAACATGAGCAAGAATAACAAAAAATAATGAAGTTTCACTTTGACATTCACATTACAACACAAATCTGTGCAAAGGAAAAAAATGCCATTTCTTTCGATAGATTACTGCTATTTGATATTTCAAAAGGAGGCCATGATCCTAAATTTTCTTCTGTCCTCTTGAGCTTATTAAGATGTAAAAAAAATGAAAGGTGGTCATTTATCTTATATTTATATACTGTTCAGATTCAGAAGGCTCATTATTTAGGAGATAACTCATTTAATAGGAATTCATTGGCACAATGTGGCCAAAATAAAACTTGCTATACAAAGTTTGACTATCACAGGTCTATATTCTTTTTTTTTCATTTTGCTTCTAGAAATACCAGCAATTTATTATTTTCCTAGAATATAATCCCTATAATTTATACAATCTCTTTGTTTAGAGAAAAAAATTATTTGGCTTGATATATCAATAGGCAGAAATAAAATAAATATCAACATGACTTGATTTTAGAAAGAGAAGACTTCCTTCTACCATTTCCTCAAGGTCCTAAGAACATTTTACTTATGTTTTGACACCAAACACATAATCATACTTGGGAAAGAGTCAAAGAATGCTGGGTAGTAGTTTCCACTTAGAAATTGATAGTGGCTTTTTAGAGAGAAGGAGATAGGTCTTTTCATAAAAATTTTTTAAGAACATATAGAATCCTTAAGACAAATTCTTTTTTTTTTTT
>NW_024423319.1:56806537-56815243 GCF_017311325.1 Ursus maritimus
TTTTTTTTTTTTAAAGATTTTATTTATTTATTCGACAGAGATAGAGACAGCCAGCGAGAGAGGGAACACAAGCAGGGGGAGTGGGAGAGGAAGAAGCAGGCTCATAGCAGAAGAGCCTGATGTGGGGCTCGATCCCAGATCACCGGGATCACGCCCTGAGCTGAAGGCAGATGCTTAACAGCTGTGCCACCTAGGCGCCCCCCTTAAGACAAATTCTTAATTGCACACTCATAATCTTTAGGCATTTATAAAAGAGACAACTTTAAGTAGATACATTCTGAAAAGTATTCAATAATGTTTGTTATATATGACAAAGAAATTTTTTTACTGTATAGCCCTCACAGATTTATTTCTAAGAGAAGGAGCTCATATTCTTGTAAATACATGAAGTCATTATGTTGCTTTTGAAAACATGATAGCATTTAGTGGTGTTCACATAATGCAAAAGACATGAGATTTTGATAGTGTTCATTTATGTTTTATAGTAAATACTAGAAACACAACTATAAATTTTCTATTTCAAGCCAAGTGTCAACAAATATTGAAGAAAGGTGGTAACTATAATTTTTAACGGCTCTGGTCTTCAATAGCATGTATTATATAATTTACTCATACAGTGCTATTATTATAAGTTAGTAACAAAGGCTTAACCCTGACAGAAACGAAACAAAGCAAAAAATGACGTAATTCCACTATTTGTTAAATTCATTCACATTCAAGATAATAATAGAATATATGAAAACATTTATAAACAGTCTGGCTATAAAACAAGTTGGAAGTATCTGGGCATACAAGGTATACAAGGTTCTTAAACTCAATGAAACAAGAACACTGTTTGAAAAAAGTCATATCAAGAATAAGAGTTGTATCACCAAATTGATTAATATCTTATCATGTGAGCAGGAGTAAGGCACAACACTAGGAGTGAGAAGAAAATCAGACAGCAGTACTCAGGCTATTATACAGAGACAGAGATCTTAATTTATAAACAAGATTTTTGTTTGTTTCAAGTTTGTATTTAAATTCTAGTTAGTTAACATATGGTGTGATATTGGTTTCAGGAACGGAATGTAGTGATTCATTACATATAACACCCAGTGCTCATCAAAACAAGTGCCCTCCTTAATACCCATCACCCATTTCCCATTCAGCCCATCCCCCCACCCACCTCCCCTCCATCAACCCTCAGTTTGTTCTTTATAGTTAAGAGTCTCTTATGGTTTGCCTCCCTCTCTTTTTTCCCCCTTCCCCCGATGTTCATCTGTTTTGTTTCTTAAATTCCACATATGAGAGAAATCATTTGGTAAAAAAAAAATGAATAAATTATAATCAAGAAAGTATCTCTCACTTAATAAGACTGAAGATATATCCGTGATTTCAAAAAGCAAATGGATATATTCATTTGCATAAAAATAGGGCATCTATAATGATGAATTTGTTTCTACATGATTATCTGTACTTACAATTTTGGTGTGGCTACAGCACAGAATGCATAAGGCGTATGGTGGAGATCTCTATCAGAAATAATCTAGTCTTTGGGGCACCTGAGTGGCTCAGTCAGTTAAGGGTCTGCCTTCAGCTCAGGTCATGATCTCAGGGTCCTGGGACGGAGCCGTACACCAGGCTCCCTGCTCAGCAGGGATCCTGTTTCTCCCTTTCCCTCTGCCTCATGCTCCCCCCGCTTGTATTCTCTCTTTTTCACTGTCAAGTAAATAAATAAAATCTTTTAAAAAAGAAATAATCTAGTTTTTTCTGGGACTGACTGAGCAGAGCACAGAGACTGGAGCAGATTGTGGATAACCTGGCGGACGCTTTTTTGCTGTGAGCCACGACAGGCTTAAACCTCTGTGTGCACACCAAACAGCCGCTTTTCTGGGACTGACTGAGTGGAGCACAGAGAATGGAGAGGATCATGAATAACCTGACCACTGCTTTTTGCTATCTGCCACAATAGATTCAAGCATCTGCTACAGCTTTTCTGGGACAAAGGGGAGTAGGGGACTGACTCAAGTGCAGATGGCTGATAACCTGGCTCCAGATTTTCCCTCAGTGTTACAATAAACTCTAGCTTCTGCACAAACATTGTGTGACAGATTTTCGGGAATGGGATGGTGCTTGGGCACACCCCAAGCCTCCCTGCCCCAGCGTGGGAGTGGGTGCACACATTATGTGGCCCTTTAAAACTTGGAATTTTGAATCCCAGCCACTGGCCAGAGATAAAATACAGGAGATCTGGCTGTCTAGGCATGCCGACAACCTGGACACAGACAGGTTAGGGCAGGGAGCTGATGAGGGCCTGGGTCACAGGAGATGGCTTGCTTTTCTAAGAGGGCCTCCTAAGAGCAGCTCCCAGGAGTTTTGCTCCCCAGGGACAAGAAGGCAAGGTAATGCCATATTCTACCTCCTCCACCACCCCCCTCCCTCCCGCCCACAAGCACAGCCAGACTCCTGAGAGAAACATGGACACTCTATTGGAAGCTGGAGTCCCCTACACTAAACCCACTTCCCTGACCCAGTGGGTATTTTTAGGAGGGCTAGTCAGATGTTGAGCCAGCATGGCAGGCCTCTCCCTCAGAGCACCAGCACAAACCCCCGTATCTACCAAGTCTACTGATTAAAGAAAACTCCAAAACATCAGCTAATGGCTTAACTTCAAAAACGAATCAAAGCATACCTACTTAAAGGAGCAAACACTCCCCACTGCAAGCAAGGAGGAACTATGTAGAGGAAGGCCCAGTGGGAAAGAGAAGCCAAGACAGAACAGCAGAGTGTACACAGCATATGCCAGAATCACTTCCTGAATATGTTGTTGTTGTTGTTGATATTATTATTGTTGCTTTTGCTGTTTCTTCTTTCTTTTCCCTTTTTTCCTTTCTCTTTCTTTCTTCCTATATTTTCTGGACAAAATGACTAGAAGGAGAAATTTACAGAAAAAGAAAGAACCAGAAGTAGTACTCTCTACCATAGATTTAATCAATATAGATATAAGTAAGATGCTGGAACTAGAATTCAAAGCAATGATTATAAAGATACTAGCTGGGCTTGAAAAAAGCATAAAAGACACTAGAGAATTTCTTACTGCAGAAATAAAAGAACTAAAATCTAATCAGGCCGAAATTAAAAATGTTATAACTGAGACGCAGTAAAAAATGGAGGCTCTAAATGCTAGGGTAAATGAGACAGAAGAGTCAGTGACTTAGAAGACAAAATGATAGAAAGCAAGGAAGCTGAGAAAAGGAGAAAGACAACTACTGGATCATGAGGGAAGGCTTCAAGAAATCAGTGATACCATGAAGTGCAATAATTGAATAGTAGGGATCCCAGAAGACGAGGAAAGAAAGAGCAGGATAGAAGGTTTATATGAACAAATTATAGCTGAGAAATTCCCTAATCTGGGGAAGGAAGAAAACATTCAAGTCCAGAAGGCACAGAGAACACCCCTCAAAATCAATAAAAATAGGTCAACAATCCAGCACATAATAGTGAGGCTTGCAAATTTCAGAGATAATGAAAAAATCCTGAAAGCAGCTTGAGACAAGAGGTCTTTAACCTACAAGGGTAGAAATATAAGGCTAGAAGCAGACATGTCCACAGAGACCTGGCAGGCCAGAAAGGACTGGCATGATATATTCAAGGTACAAAATGAGAAAAAAACAATATGTAGCCAATAATACTTTATCCAACAAGGTGTCATTCAGAATGGAAGGAGAGGTAAATAGGTTCCAGGACAAACAAAAACTAAAAGAATTTGTGATCACTAAACCAGCCCTGAAGAAAATATTAAAGGGGATTCTTTGAGCAAAGAGAGAGCCCAAAAGTAACAAACACCAGAAAGGAACAAAGATAATTTACAGAAACAGCAACTTTACAGGTAATACAATGGCACAAAGTTAATATCTTTCAATAATTACTCTGAATGTAAATGGACTAAACACTCCAATCAAAAGACACAGGATATAGTTTGGATAAAAAAAAAAAAGACCCATTGATATGCTGTCTACAGGAGACTCATTTTTGACCCAAAGAGACCTCCAGATTGAAAGTGAGGGGTGGAGAGCCATTTATCATGCTAATGGACATCAAAAGAAAGCAGGGGTAGCAATTCTTACATCAGACAAATTAGATTTTGGATTAAAGACTGTAAT
The DNA here is from genome assembly GCF_017311325.1 of Ursus maritimus. Lineage (NCBI taxonomy): Eukaryota > Metazoa > Chordata > Mammalia > Carnivora > Ursidae > Ursus > Ursus maritimus. The sequence continues at coordinate 56,810,683 of NW_024423319.1, forward strand.
AAGAGATGAAGAGGGACTCTATATCATAATTAAAGGGTCTATCCAATAAGTAGATTGAACAACTGTAAATATTTATGCCCCTAACACGGGAGCAGCCAATTATATAAACCAATTGATAACAAAATTAAGGAAACACATTGATAATACAATAATAGTAAGGGACATTAACACCCCACTCACAGCAATGGACAGATCATCTAAGCAGAATATCGACAAGGAAATAAGGGCTTTGAACGACACAATGGGCTAGATGGACTTCACAGGTATATTCAGAGCATTTTATCCTAAAGCAACAGAATACTTCTTTAGGAGTACACATGGATCATTTTCCAGAATAGATTACATTCTGGCTCATAAAGCAGGTCTCAACTGGAACCAAAAAACTGGGATTATTCCCTGCATATTCTCAGACCACAAGGCTTTAAAACTTGAACTCTATCACAAGAGAAAATTTGGGAGGAACACAAATACATGGACAGTAAAGAGCATCCTACTAAAGAATGGATGGGTCAACCAGGAAATTAAAGAATTGAAAAGAATTCATGGAGGTAAAAGAAAATGAAAACACAACAGTTTAGAACTTTGGGATGCAGCAAAGGTGGTCCTAAGAGGGAAGTGTAGAGCAATATAGGCTTTTCTCAAGAAAAAAGAAAAGTCTGAAATATACAAGCTAACCTTATACCTAAAGGAGCTGGAAAAAGAACAGCAAATAAAGCTTAAACCCAACAGGAGAAGAGAAATAATAAAGATTAGAGCAGAAATCAATGAAAAAGAAACCAAAAGAATAGAACAGATAAAAACAAACAAACTAGGAGCTGATTCTTTGAAAGAATTAACAAGATTGATAAACCCCTAGTCATATTTATCAAAAAGAAAAGAGAAAAGACCCAAATAAATAAAATCACAAAAAAAAACAGGAGAGATCTGGGGTGCCTGGGTGGCTCAGTTGTTAAGCATCCGCCTTCGGCCTAGGGCATGATCCCAGGGTCCTGGAATTGAGCCCCGCATCGGGCTCCCTGCTCTGCTGGGAGCCTGCTTCTTCCTCTCCCACTCCCCCTGCTTGTGTTCCCTCTCTCGCTGGCTGTCTCTCTCTGTCAAATAAATAAATAAAAATATTTAAAAAAAGAAAAGAGGAGAGATCACAACTGAGACTGTAACAAACAATTATAACACCAAAGACATACAATTATAAGAATGTAATATGAGGAACTATGTTCCAAAAATTAGCAATTTCTGGAAGAAATTGATGCATTCCTAGAAATATATAAACCATCAAAACTGAAACAGGAAGAAATAGAAAACCTGAACAGACTCATAATCAGCAGAGAAATTGAAGCAGTCAACAAAAATCTCCCAAGAAACAAGAGTCTAGAGCTGGATGGCTTCCCAGGGGAATTATACCAAACTTTTGAAGAAGAATTAATACCTACTCTTCTGAAGCTGTTTCAAACAACAGAAATGGTAGGAAAACTTCCAAACTCATTCTATAAGCCTAGCATTACCTTAATCCCAAAGTCAGACAAAGGCGCAACCAAAAAGGAGAATGACAGACTAATATCCCTGATGAATGTGGATGCCAAGATTCTCAGCAAGGTGCTAGCCAATAGGATCCCACAGTACATTAAAAAGATCATTCACCACACCCAAGTGGGATTTATTCCTGGGCTGCAGGTGGTTGAATATCCACAAATCAATCAGTGTGATACATCACATTAATGAAAGAAAGGACAAGAACCATATGATCCTCTCAACTGAAGCAGAAAAAGCATTTGACAAAATACAGCGTCCTTTCCTGATAAAAACTCTGCAGTGTATGGATAGAGGGAACATACCTCAATATCATAAAGGTCATATATGAAAAGCCCACAGCAAATAACATTCTCAAAGGGGAAAAACTGAGAGCTTTACTCCTAAGGTCAAGAACATGACAGGGATGTCGATTCTCAACACTGTTGTTCAACATAGTACTAGAAGTCCTAGCCTCAGCAATCAGACAACAAATAGAAATAAAGGCATCCAAATCAGAACAGAAGAAATCAAATTATCATTCTTTGCAGATGACACAACATGCTATGTGGAACATCCAAAATACTCCACTTGAAAATTGCTAGATCTCATACAGGAATTCAGCAAAGTGTCAGGATATAAAATCAATGCACAGAAATCAGTTGCATTTCTATATACTAACAATGAGACAGATGAAAGAGAAATCAAGGAATCATTTTCTTTTACAATTGCATAAAATACCATAAGATACCTCAGAACAAACCTAACCAAAGAGGTAAAGGATCTGTACTCTGAAAACTATAGAACACTTATAAAGGAAATTTAGGAAGACACAAAGAGATGGAAAAACTTTCCAAAATATTGTTAAAATGTTTATGCTACCCAGAGTAATCTATACTTTCAATGCAATCCCAACTAAATATGTTCAACATTTTTCACAGAGCTGGAAGAAGATAATCCTAAAATTTGTATGGAAGTAGGAAAGATCCTGAATAGCCAGAGGAATGTTGAAAAAGAAAACTAAAGCTGGTGGCCTCACAATTCCTTACCTCAAGCTATATTACAAAACTGTAATCATCAAGACAGTATGGTCTTGGCACAAAAACAGGCACAGAGATCAATGGAACAGAATAGAGATCCCAGAAATAGACCCTCAACTCTATTGGCAAATAATCTTCCAGAAAGTGGGAAAGAATATCCAATGGAAAAAAGACAGTCTTTTCAATAAATGATGTTGGGAAAATTGGACAGCCACATTTAGAAGAATGAAACTGGATCATTTTCTTACACCATACACAAAAATAAACTCAAAATGGATGAAAGACCTAAATGTGAGACAGGTATCCATCAAAATCCTAGAGAAAAACACAAGAAGAAATCTCTTCGACCTTGGTCACAGCAACTTCTTGCTAGACACATCTCCAAAGGCAAGGGAAACAAAGGCACAAATGAACTATTGGGACTTAATCAAGATAAAATGATTTGCACAGGAAAGGAAACAATTGACAAATCTAAAAGGCAAGCTATGGAATGGGAGAATATATTTGCACGTCTTATCAGATAAAGGGCTAGTATACAAAATCTATAAAGAACTTATAAAAATCAACATCCAAAAACCAAAAAATCATGTCAAGAAATTGGCAGAAGACATGAACAGACATTTCTCCAAACAAAACTTACAAATGGCTAACAGACACATGAAAAAATGCTCAATAGCATTTGGCATCAGGGAAATAGAAATCAAAACTACAATGAGATACCACCTCACAACAGTCAGAATGGCTAAAATGAACAACTCAGGAAACAACAGATGTTGGGGGATGTGGAGAAAGGGGAACCCTTTTACACTGTTGGTTGGAATGCAAACTGGCATAGCCCCCCTGAAAAAAGTGTAGAGGTTCCTCAAAAAGTTTAAAATAGAGCTACCCTATGACTCAGGAATTGCACTAGTATTTACCCAAAAGATACAACCATAGTGATCCAAAGGGGCACCTGCACCCCAATGTTTATAGCAACATTGTCCACAATAGCCAAAATATGGAAAGAGCCCAGATGTCCATTGACAGATGAATGGATAAAGAAGATGTGAGATAGATAGATATATATTACTCAGCCATCAAAAAATGAAATCTTACCATTTGCAATTACTTGGATGGAACTAGGGGATATTATGTAAGCAAAATAAATCAATCAGAGAAAGACAATTATCATATGATTTCACTCATATGTGGAAATTATGAAACAAAACAGAGGATCATAGGGGAACAGAGGGAAAATAAAATTAGATGAAATCAGAGAGGGAGACAAACCATAAAAGACTCTGAACTATAGGAAACAAACTGAGCGTTGCTGGGGGGAAGGTGTAGGGGGATGGGATAACTGGTTAATGGGCATTAAGGAGGCACATGATCTAATGAGCACTGGGTATTATATGCAATGGATGAATAACTGAACTCTACTTCTGAAACTAATGATACCCTAGATATTAATTAATTGTATTAAATAATAACATTAGAAAAAAATTATATAATGCCTTTTTTTCTTTTTGTGACTTTTAGGGGAGGAGATAAAATGAATAAAGGACAACAAAGTAGAATCTTAATGACATTATCAGAGCAGAATGGTGGTTTCTATTTGATTTAGAGAAATCAATATTGTATGTGTAAGAAAGAGCATTAGCTTTCAGTCAACAGCCTGTGTTTGAGAATTTGGTTCTGTCAGTTTTAGTGATATGATTTGGGAAAGTTGTACAATACTCACAAGCCACAGTTTCTTCAGCTCTAAAACAATTATAATTATATCTACCTTTTAAAGTTGTCGTGTGGGTTAAATGAGATACTCTACAAATGTTAGACGTTTTTACCTTCCCAAGATAGAAGAGTATAATACTGTTGAGATTGTTGTGCTAGTTTTTTCCCCTTGTGAATCTTATGTACCTAGTGATTAGCAACCAATTTTGCACGATTATGGTAATTCTCCTAATTTTCTGAATGTTAGGAAGAACATGATTGTTCAATTACAAGGACTAAATTATAGGCATTTTAAATTTATATAT
>NW_024423319.1:56815253-56816547 GCF_017311325.1 Ursus maritimus
ATATATATATATATATATATAATACCAATTATAATTCCATTTATAATTCCAAGAAGTCCAATACCTTTACTTTCCACACTATTGTACAGAGTGAAAATAAAGCTGATTTATCCTAAATGTTGTTACTAAAACATTAAATAAAGTGGTATTTATTTAAATATAATTTAAGGAAAGAGTTATGAAAATGAAGTATTAACACAGCAAGATTATGACAAGTACAAATTCTTACAGTGACCATTTTAGTAATAATAATTGCTAATAGCCTGAATGATATGTAATGATACTCATGTCATTAACTTTGAAAAAATGTCTTGATATTCACATGAAAGGAAACAACTCTTTTATATTATGTTATGCTATGTTACGTTATTTTATTTTATTTTTTAATTTGATTTTTAAATTTAAATTCAAAATTAACATAGAGTGTATTATTAGTTTCAGAGGTAGAGTTCAGTGATTCATCAGTTGCATATAACACTCAGTTTTTATTACATTATTTTAGTTTTTTAAAGGAATAAAAAACTATTTATTGACCACTGTTTACCAGTAGTTACAATAAAGTAAACAACATGCAGTTGGATAACATTCTGAATACCACAAATTTATTTTTCCTGGTTTCTGCTGAACCAGTAACTCAAATAGTGAGATTGAGCTTACATGTAAAGAATGAGTTAGGGTAAAGATAAAACATGCAGGTCAAGAATTTAGAGTACAGACATATGTTCACCCATTTATCCCAGCAGGTCCTAAATTGCCAACATCTCTAACCTTATGATTAAGTTTCCATGAATGAAGTCTTAGACATTCCATGAATCATGACCTTTTAGTCAATACAGCACAGGGATTTCAACTTCTTGAAAAGGAGTGGCTTACTAGAATGAACCTTTAAATGTCCATTTAACTAAGTTTTGGTTACCTAATTAAAACACACCACAACTTGTTTTGTTTTCTCATTTGGGTGGGGAGGTGGTTGGTAGTGATAAAATTTTCCTTTCAGGGATCTTGCAAATAAACTTGCATTTATATGACTATAGATATGGCTATGGATTCTAGTATGGCTGTTTTTAAATTGTCCAATTTAAATTGTTTACGTTATACTTAAATTGTCCCATTAGTTACAAAACTTGAAAGGCTAAAGCTTCAGGAAAAATTACAATTTAACTTTACATGATTTATTTCTTACATTGTTGAAAATGACATTATCACAGAAACATGGGCTTATCCATGGTTGTGAAGTGCTGTTTTTTTGGTGAATGTTAAAGAAAGATAGATGGAAGGAAGGTAGGAAGGCAGG
>NW_024423319.1:56816557-56828584 GCF_017311325.1 Ursus maritimus
ATATATATATATATATATATAATACCAATTATAATTCCATTTATAATTCCAAGAAGTCCAATACCTTTACTTTCCACACTATTGTACAGAGTGAAAATAAAGCTGATTTATCCTAAATGTTGTTACTAAAACATTAAATAAAGTGGTATTTATTTAAATATAATTTAAGGAAAGAGTTATGAAAATGAAGTATTAACACAGCAAGATTATGACAAGTACAAATTCTTACAGTGACCATTTTAGTAATAATAATTGCTAATAGCCTGAATGATATGTAATGATACTCATGTCATTAACTTTGAAAAAATGTCTTGATATTCACATGAAAGGAAACAACTCTTTTATATTATGTTATGCTATGTTACGTTATTTTATTTTATTTTTTAATTTGATTTTTAAATTTAAATTCAAAATTAACATAGAGTGTATTATTAGTTTCAGAGGTAGAGTTCAGTGATTCATCAGTTGCATATAACACTCAGTTTTTATTACATTATTTTAGTTTTTTAAAGGAATAAAAAACTATTTATTGACCACTGTTTACCAGTAGTTACAATAAAGTAAACAACATGCAGTTGGATAACATTCTGAATACCACAAATTTATTTTTCCTGGTTTCTGCTGAACCAGTAACTCAAATAGTGAGATTGAGCTTACATGTAAAGAATGAGTTAGGGTAAAGATAAAACATGCAGGTCAAGAATTTAGAGTACAGACATATGTTCACCCATTTATCCCAGCAGGTCCTAAATTGCCAACATCTCTAACCTTATGATTAAGTTTCCATGAATGAAGTCTTAGACATTCCATGAATCATGACCTTTTAGTCAATACAGCACAGGGATTTCAACTTCTTGAAAAGGAGTGGCTTACTAGAATGAACCTTTAAATGTCCATTTAACTAAGTTTTGGTTACCTAATTAAAACACACCACAACTTGTTTTGTTTTCTCATTTGGGTGGGGAGGTGGTTGGTAGTGATAAAATTTTCCTTTCAGGGATCTTGCAAATAAACTTGCATTTATATGACTATAGATATGGCTATGGATTCTAGTATGGCTGTTTTTAAATTGTCCAATTTAAATTGTTTACGTTATACTTAAATTGTCCCATTAGTTACAAAACTTGAAAGGCTAAAGCTTCAGGAAAAATTACAATTTAACTTTACATGATTTATTTCTTACATTGTTGAAAATGACATTATCACAGAAACATGGGCTTATCCATGGTTGTGAAGTGCTGTTTTTTTGGTGAATGTTAAAGAAAGATAGATGGAAGGAAGGTAGGAAGGCAGGAAGGCAGGCAGGCAGGCAGGTGGGAAGGAAGGAAGGAAGGAAGGAAGGAAGGAAGGAAGGAAGGAAGGAAGGAAGGAAGGAAAGAAATCTATTTACATATGTATTTTTATGTAAACATACACAGACCCAAATAAACAAAAAACCCAGAATTGTCCCTAGGCGTATAGGAGTTAAACACAAAATTCTGACTGAGTAATGACTACAAAGATTTCCCCCAACATTTAGAAAATGTGTTCTCAAATGCAGGTGAATAATATACCATGGTCTCAAATATTTATGCATATATTCTCTCTCCTTTTTTCCCCTTTGCTCATTTGTTTGTTTCTTAAATTCCACATGTGAGTGAAATCATATGGAAAAAATTCCACACCCATGGATTGGAAAAACAAATATTGTTAAAATGTCTATATTACCCAAAGCAATCTATACATTTAATGCAATCCCTATCAAAATACCAATAGTATTTTTCACAGAGCTATAACAAACAATCCTAAAATTTGTATGGAACCACAAAAGACCCCAAATAGCCAAAGCAATCTTGAAAAAGAAAACAAAGCTGGAGGCATCACAATTCCGGACTTCAAGTTATTTTACAAAGCTGAGTGATCAGGAAAGTATGGTACTGGCACAAAAACAGACACATAGTTCAATGGAAAAGAATAGAAAACCCAGAAATAAACCCACAACTATATAGTCAATTAATCTTCAAGAAAGCAGGAAAGAATATCCAATGGAAAAAAGCCTCTTTAACAGATGGTATTGAGAAAACTGGGCAGCTACATGAGAAAGATTGAAATTGGATGACTTTTTTACACTATACACAAAAATAAATTCAAAATGGATGAAAGACCTAAATGTGAGACAGGAAACTATGAAAATTCTAGAGAAGTCAGTCAGTAACCTCTTTGACATTAGCCATAGCAACTTTTTTCTAGCTACATCTCCTGACACAAGGGAAACAAAAGCAAAAATAAACTATTGGGACTTCATCAAAATAAAGAGCCTTTGTACAGGAAAGAAACAATCAACAAAACTAAAAGGCAGCCTACGGAACAGGAGAAGATATTTGCAAATGATATACCCAATAAAGATCAGCATCCAAAATATACAAAGAATTTATAAAACTCAACAAACAAAAAATAAAATAATCCAGTTAAAAAATGGGCAGAAGGCATGAACAGATATTTTTCCAAAGAAGATATACAGATGGCCAAGAGACACATGAAAAAATGCTCAACATCACTCATCATGAGGGAAATACAAGTCAAAACTATAATGAGATATCACTTCACACCTGTCATGATGGTTAAAATTAACAACACAGGAAACAACAGGTGTTGGAGAGAATGTGGTGAAAGGGGAACCCTCTTACACTGTGGAAATGCAAACTGGTGCAACCACTCAGGAAAACAGTATGGAGTTTCCTCAAAAGGTTAAAAGTAGAACTACCCAATGATCCAGCAATTGCACCACTAGGAATTTAACCAAAGATACAAAAATACTAATTTGAAGGGGCACATTCACCCTGATATTTATAGCAGCATTATCAACAATAGCCAAATTATGGAAAGAGCCCGAATGTCCATCAACTGATGAATGGATACAGAAGATGTGGTATGTATATACAATGGAATATTACTCAGCCATAAAGGAGAATGAAATCTTTCCATTTTCAACGACATGGATGGAGCTAAAGAGTATAATGCTAAGTGAAATAAGTCAGTCAAAAAAACACAAAAAACAAATGCCATATGATTTCACTCACATATGGACTTTAAGAAACAAAACAGATGAATATACTGAAAGAAAAAGAAAAAAAGGCAAATCAAAAAACACTCTCACCTAAGGAAAACAAACTGAGCATTACTGGAGGGGAGGTGGGTGAGGGGAAGATTAAATGGTTGATGGGTATTAAGGAGGGCACTTGTGATGAACATAGGGTGTTGTATCTAAGTGATGAATCACTAAATTCTATACCTGAAAGTAATATTACAGTGTATATTAACTAAACTGGAATTTAAATAAAAACTTTAAAAAAACTATTTTATTTCTATATACTTGCAATTAAGAATATTTGAATAAAATTTAAAATTAAGTTTATAATAACATTAAAAAGAAAACTTTGCAATAAATTTAATAAAATAGGTTCAAAAATCATACTTTAAAAAGTATAAAACATTATTATTATTTTTTCATAATAACATTTTTTATGTTAGTCACCATACAGTACATCCCTGGTTTCTGATGTAAAATTCCATGATTCATTAGTTGCGTATAACACCCAGTGCACCATGCAATATGTGCCCTCCTTACTCATCACCGGTCTATCCCATTCCCCCACCCCCCTCCCCTCTGAAGTCCTCAGTTTGTTTCTCATAGTCCATAGTCTCTCATGTTTCATTCCCCCTTCTGATTATCCCCCCTTTCTTTATCCCTTTCTTCCCCTACTGATCATTCTAGTTCTTATGTTCCATAGATGAGAGAAATCATATGATAGTTGTCTTTCTCTGCTTGACTTATTTCACTTAGCATAATCTCTTCCAGTCCCGTCCATGTTCTGCAAATGTTGTGTAATCATTCTTTCTGATAGCTGAGTAATATTCCACTGTATATATGGACCACATCTTCTTAATCCAGTCATCTGTAGAAGGGCATCTCGGCTCATTCCACAATATAGCTATTGTGGACAGTGATGCTATGAACATTGGGGTGCATATGGCCCTTCTCTTCACTATGTCTGTATCTTTGGGGTAAATTTCTAAATAATCTTGAGTAAAAGAAGAAATCAGAAAGGAGACTGGACAATATTTGGAACTAAATGTTAATGAAAATAACAAAATTTGTGACATATAGATAAAGCTGAGTTTAGAGAAAAATATATAGCTTTAAATATATAAATTAGAAAAGAAGCCTGAAAACAAGCTATCTAATCTATTTCAAGAATATAGAAAATGAACAACAAATTAAACTCACTTTTAACTAATTAGAAAATAAACATAAAATAGAAAATAGGAAATAAATCAACCAAAACTATGTTCTTTAAAAAGACTAATAAAGTTGATAAGCTTTGGCAAGAGTGATCAAGAAAAAAAGGAAGAGAAAGGCAGAGCTTATCAATATCAAGAATGAGAGTGAAAATGGTTTTATCCCCAAACAATATTTGTGTACCTATCTATTCTTCACCTAACATTCCACTGTCTTGTTCTAGTTTTACAAGTTTTGAATAAAAGTAGAAAAAATTATCTCAACATGTTTTTTAAGACTGTTTTGACTATTCTTGAATCTCTGCATTTTTGTGAATTTTAGAAACAGCTTGTATTGTTTTACAAAACAACCCTGGGGTATTGATCAGGTTTGTATGAATGTATGGATCGATTTTGGGAGAAATCACGTTTATAAAGTATTGAACTTTCCTATCCATATAACTTCCATATCTTTAGGTCTTATCTGTTTTTCTCTAAATAATATTTTTCTCTATAGAGATATTGCACCTATTTATTTTTAGGTATCTGATTTTTTAATTATATTTCAAATTGTATGTTTTGCAAAATTTTATCTTGTATTTCTTGTTGGTACAGTATATGGAAACAGTTTTTAAACAGGGATGTGACATAATCATTTGATATTTAGAAAAAAACTGTTGACAATTTGGAAAGTATATTAGAAGAGGAGCAAGCCTGGGGGGCAAGAAAATGTAGTAAGCTTCTGCTTAACACACATGATGTAGTCCAAAGTAAAATTGTGACAATGCAAAAAAATTAGTTAAAAGAGAGATATTCATAGCTTGTGTGACTATTGGACATGAGCTGAGGGAGAGGAAAGAATTCATGATTACTCTAACATCTGGTGGGATTATAGTATTATTCAGAAAGGCAGAGGAAGAAACATTGGGGCTTGAATGAAGAAAGCCAGGCCTAAAACTGGAACTCATTGAGTTTTAAATGGAACATCTAGGTAAAGCTATCCAGGATTTAGTTGAATTTAACGGGGATATGAAGTTTAGGAGAGAGATCTTAACTGACATTGTTATGTAAGTCGTGTATAAAAGTGCAACTAATTTCTGAGCATTGATTTTCTATCCCGCCACATTACTGAATTGCTCTATAACTTGGAGTGGATTCTTTTGGGTTTTCCATATAGAGTATCATGTCATCTGCGAAAAGAGACAATTTGACTTCTTCTTTGCCGATTTTGATACCTTTTATCCCTTTTTGTTGTCTGATTGCTGTTGCAAGGACTTCTAGTACTATTTGAATAATAATGGTGAGAGTGGGCATCCTTGCCGTGTTCCTGATCTTAAGGGAAAGGCTTCCAGCTTTTCCTCATTGAGAATGATATTTGCTGTAGGCTTTGCATAGATGGTTTTTATGAAATTGAGGAATGTACCCTCTATCCTACACTCTGAAGGGTTTTAATCAGGAAAGGATGCTATATTTTGTCAAATGCTTTTTCTGCATCTATTGAGAGGATCATATGAACTTGACTTTTTTCTTGTTGATATAATCTTATTGAAAGAAATTTTACAAGATCTAAGCTAATGGAAAACATACCATGTTTATGGATCAAAGGATTTAATATTGTTGAATGTCAATACTTCATAAATTAATGTACAAATCAACATAATCTCTATCAGAATCTCAGTTGACTTCTTTTAATGAATCCACAAGCTGATCCTAAAACTTATATGTAACTGTAACGGACCTAAAATAGCCAAAACGGTCCCAAAAAAGAACAAAGTAGGAGTATATATACTTCCAGATTTCAAAACATACTACAACGCAACGGTAATAAAGACAATGTGGTAATGGCACAAAGAGGCTAATAGATCAATGGAATAAAATTGAGATCCAGAAATAAAACCATGGATCTCTGATGAACTGATTTTGATAAGGAGCCAATATGATTCCATGGGGGAAAAGGTCTCTTCAACAAGTGGTATTGAGTCAAATGGACAATCACACGCAAAAGAATGACTTGTTCCCTCACATCACACCATACAAAAAAAACTATTTCAAAATGCATCAAACAACTAAATGTAAGAACTAAAACTATAAAATTATTAGAAAGTAATATAGTTATAAATCTTCACAATCTTGGATTGGGCAAATGATGCTTAGATATGACACTCAAATTATGAGCAAGAAAAGGAAAACAATAGATAATTTGGTCTACATTAAGGTTTAAATGTTTTGTATTGCAAAGGACACCATCAAAAATAAAAAGACAATCCATAGAATGGAATAACATATTTGCAAATTATATATCTGATAAAAAACATGTATTCAGCATAAAGAACTCTTATAGCTCAATAACAAAAAAATAAATATATAAGAATATAAAAGAGAATCTGAATAGAGATTTATCCAAGGAAGATATATAATGGTCTAAAAACCACATAAAATATGTTCAACATTATTAGTCATTGGGGAAATATAAATCAAAATAATCAACGAAATAACGTTTCATACCCACTAGGATGGCTAAAAGAAAAAAAAAGTCAATGGCACCTGGGTTGCTAAGTTCGTTAAGCACCTGACTCTTGATTTTAGCTCAGGTCATGATCTCAGGGTCATGAGAGCAAGCCCTGTGTCAGGCTCTGAGCCCAGCACAAAGTCTGCCTGAGATGCTCGCTCTCCCTCTGCCCCTCCCCCATTCACACATGCTCTAAATAAATAAATAATTAAATAATTTTAAAAAAGTCAGATAACAAAAAGCATTTACAAGGATGTGAAGAAATAGGAATCCTCATACAATGATGGTGGGAGTCTAAATTTATGTTGTAACTTTGGAAAACAGCCTAGCTCTTCTTCAAGCAGTTAAACACATAGTAACCATGTGATTCAGCAATTCCTCTCCTATGCATATATTTAAGAGAAATGAAAACATGCTACATTATGGATTAACCTTGAAAGCATTATACTAACTGAATGAATCCAGTTACAAAAGGCCATATGTTATATTATTCCACTCACATAAAAGGTCCAGGATAGGGAAATTTGGGGGGTTGAATAAAGATGGTGGAGGAGTAGGGGAACTTTTCTCAGCTGATCCCCTGAATCGAGCTGGATATCTAACAGATTATCCTGAACACCCACGAAATCAGCCTGAGACGTAGGAAGATACTTCTGGATCTCTACAAATGAACATCTCCAGCACTGAGTATTGAGGTATGAAGCGGGGAGCCCTGAATCTGTGCACAGATATCGGAAGATAAATGGTAGGGGGAGGGAGCCGCCATGCTTGGGCACCAGGAAGGTATAGCCACCTGCACTGGGGAGTGGGCCAGACTCGCCAACCAGCACCCTCAGGAAAGCAGACTGAGACCTTGAACCTGGGAACGCACATGCGACCAGACCAAAACCGGAGCTCCGGAGTGCACACTCGAACTAGACTGAAACCAGGAGCTCAGGAGTGCACGCCCGACCAGCCTGAAAACTGGTGCTCCAGAGCTCCTGCGAACCACACTGAAATATATAGATAAAAATACGTTAATAGTAGAGGACCTCAACACTCCACTCTCAGCAATAGACAGATCACCTAAGCAGAAAATCAACAAAGAAACAAGACGTTTGAATGACATACTGGACCAGATGGACATCATAGATATATACAGAACACTACACCCCAGAAAAACAGAATACTCATTCTTTTTGAATGCACATGGAACTTTCTCCAGAATAGACCATATACTGGGTCACAAAACAGGTCTCAACTGATACCAAAAGACTGATTTTATTCCCTGCATATTCTCAGACCACAGTGCTTTGAAATTGGAACTCAATCACAAGGAAAATTTTGGAAGAAGTTCAAACACATGGAAACTAAGAACCATCCTGCTCAAGAATGATTGGATACACCAGGGAATTTAGAAGGAGATTAAGCAATTTTTGGAGACCAATGAGAATGAAAACACATCGGTCCAAAACCTATGGGACACTGCAAAGGCAGTCCTAAGGAGAAAATACATAGCCATCCAAGCCTCACTCAAAAGAACAGAAAAATCTAAAACACAGTTTTTATATTCTCGCCTCAAGAAGCTGGAGCTGGAACAGAAGAAGAGCCTAACCTATGCACGAGAAGGCAGTTGATCAATGTTAGAGCAGTGATCAAGGAATTAGAAACCAGGAGCATAGTACAGCAGATCAACAGAACTAGAAGCTGGTTCTTTGAAAGAATAAATAAAATTGAAAAGCCACTGGGCAGACTTATTCAAAGGAATAGAGAAAGGACCCAAATTAATAAAAGTATGAATGAAAGGGGCGAGATCACAACCAACATCAATGATATAGGAAGGATCATTAGAAACTTTTATCAAACAGCTTTATGCCATTAAGTTAAACAATCAGGAAATGGATGCCTTCCTGGAAACCTGTAAACTACCAAGACTGAAACAGCAAGAAATTGATTATTTAAACAGAGTGATTAATTATGATGAGATTGAAACAGTGATCAAAAACCTCCCCTAGAACAAGAAGAGTCCAGGACCTGACGGATTCCCCAGGGAATTCCACGAAACATTCAAAGAAGAAATAATACCTATTCTTCTGAAGCTGTTTGAAAAAATAGAAACAGAAGAAAAACTACCAAACTCATTCTATGAGGCCAGTATTACCTTGATCCCCAAACCAGGCAAAGACCCCATCAAAAAGGAGAATTACAGACTGATATCCCTGATGAATATGGACGCCAAAATTCTCAACAAGATCCTAGCTAATAGGATCTGACAGTACATTAAAAGGATTATCCATCATGACCAAGTGGGATTCATCCCTGGGATGCAAGGATGGTTCAACATTCACAAATTGATCAGTGTGATAATTCATATCAACAAGAAAAGACTCAGGAACCATATGATCCTCTCAAATGATGCAGAAAAAGCATTTGCAAAATACAGCATCCTTTCCAGATTAAAACCCTTTAGAGTGTAGGGATAGAGGGTACATTCCTCAATTTCATAAAAACCATCTATGAAAAGCTTACAGCGAATATCATTTTCAATGGGAAAAGCTGAAAGCATTTCCCTTAAGATCAGGAACACGACAAGGATGCCCACTCTCACCATTATCATTCAACATAGTAGTAGAAGTCCTTGCAACAGCAATCAGACAACAAAAAGGGATAAAAGGTATTGAAATCAGCAAAGAAGAAGTCAAACTGTCTCTCTTCACAGATGACATGATACTCTATATGGAAAACCCAAAAGACTCCACCCCTAAATTACTAGAAATTATAGAGCAATTCAGTAATGTGGCGGGATACAAAATCAATGCTCAGAAATCACTTGCATTTCTATACACAAACAACGAGACTGAAGAAAGAGAAATTAGGGAATTGATTTCATTTATAATAGCACCAAAAATCATACATTATCTTGGAATTAACCAGAGAGGTAAATGATCTATATTCTAGAAACCACAGATCACTCTTGAAAGACACTGAAGAGGACACAAAAAGATGGAAAAATATTCCATGCTCATGGATCAGAAGAATTAACATAGTTAAAATGTCTACGCTACCCAGAGCAATCTACACTTTCAATGCCATCCCAATGACATTTTTCATAGAGCTGGAACAAACAGCCCTTAAATTTGTGTGGAACCAGAAAGGCTCCGAATTGCTTAGGAATTGTTGAAATGGAAGAACAAAGTTGGAGGCAACATGTTGCCTAATTTCAAGCTATCCTACAAAGCTGTGATCACAAAGACAGCATGGTACTGGCACAAAAACAGACACATAGACCAATGGAACAGAATAAAGAACCCAGAAATGGACACTCGGGTCTTTGGGCAACTAATCTTTGATAAAGCAGGAAAAAACATCCGGTGGGAAAAAGTCTCTTCAATAAATGGTGCTGGGAAAATTGGACAGCTACATGCAAAAGAATGAAACTTGACCACTCTCTCACACCATACACAAAAATAAACTCCAAATGGATGAAAGACCTCGATGTGAGACAGGAATCCATCAAAATCCTAGAGGAGAACATAGGCAGCAACCTCTTCGACATCGGCCACAGCAACTTTTTTCATGACACCTCTCCAAAAGCAAGAGAAACAAAAGAAGAAATGAACTTGTGGGACTTCATGAAGATAAAAAGCTTCTGCACAGCCAAGGGAACAGTCAAAAAAACTAAGAGGCAGCCCATGGAATGGGAGAAGATATTTGCAAATGACACTACAGATAAAAAACTGGTATCCAAGATTTACAAAGATCTTCTCAAACTCAGTACATGAGAAACAAATAATCAAATCCAAAAATGGGCAGAAGATATGAACAGACACTTCTCCAATGAAGACATACAAATGGCTAACAGACACATGAAAAAATGTTCAAAATTATTAGCCATCAGGGAAATTCAAATCCAAAACACACTGAGATACCACCTTATGCCACTTAGAATGGCAAAAATTGACAAGAGAAGAAACAACTAATGTGGGAGAGGATGTGTAGAAAGGGATCCCTCTTACATGTTGGTGGGAATGCAAGTTGGTACAGCCACTTTGGAAAACAGTGTGGAGGATCCTTAAAAAGTTAAATATAGAGCTACCCTATGTTCCAGCAGTTGTACTACTCAGTATTTACCCCAAAGATACAGACGTAGTGAAGAGAAGGGCCATATGCACCCCAATGTTCATTGCAGCATTGTCCACAATAGCTAAATTGTGGAAGGAGCCGAGATGCTCTTCAACAGATGACTGGATTAAGAAGTTGTGGTCCATATATACAATGGAATATTACTCAGCCATCAGTAAGAACTATTACCCAACATTTGTAGCAACATGGACGGGACTGGAGGAGATTATGCTAAGTGAAATAAGTCAAGCAGAGAAAGACAATTATCATATGGTTTCACTTATTTATGGAAGATACGATATAGCAAGAAGATTGGTAGGAGATGGAAGGGAAGAATGAAGGGGGGTAAACAGAAGGGGGAATGAACAGAAGGGGGAATGAACCATGAGAGACTGTGGACTCTGGGAAACAAACTGAGGGCTTCAGATGGGAGGGGGGTGGTGGATTGGGCTAGGCCGGTGATGGGTATTAAAGAGGGCACATATTGCATGGAGCACTGGGTATTATATGCAAATAATGAATCATGGAACACTACATCAAAATCTGAGTATCTACTCTATGGTGAGTAACATAACATATAAAAAAATCATTATTAAAAAAAAAAAGGATAGGGAAATCCACAGAGACAGAAAGCACATTACTGGTTCCTTAGGGTTAGGGGAAATGGGAAGGGTAGGCAGATGTGAACTAGAGGGAAAAGGGTTATCTTTTATGGTGATAAAATTTTTTCAAAAGTGATTGTTGTGATGATTGTACATATTTGTGAATATACATATTTGTGAATATACTTAAAACCATTGTACATATTTGTGAATATACTTAAAACCACTGAATTATATAGTTGATGAATTATATCTCAGTAAAGGTGTTTTTCAAAAAAAATAAAACAACAAAAACTGCTCTGGATACTGAGAATCTAATGAGCTTCCCTGCAAGACAAAAATCTCACATGTGTTGTCATAACTTGGTGGATAAATTAAATGAATCTTGTGTGACTTCCCTGGGAGAGGACTCTTTACCTTGTACCTACTTTCTACTAGTTTTCATTCTGTGTGCCTTTTCTCATTACTGATTTTATTTTATTGTGTGATCTTTTGCTGTAGCAAATTTTAACCTTGAGTACTACTGTATGCTGAGTCCAGTGAATCCTCCTAGATAAT
>NW_024423319.1:56828594-56836936 GCF_017311325.1 Ursus maritimus
AAAAATATTCCATGCTCATGGATCAGAAGAATTAACATAGTTAAAATGTCTACGCTACCCAGAGCAATCTACACTTTCAATGCCATCCCAATGACATTTTTCATAGAGCTGGAACAAACAGCCCTTAAATTTGTGTGGAACCAGAAAGGCTCCGAATTGCTTAGGAATTGTTGAAATGGAAGAACAAAGTTGGAGGCAACATGTTGCCTAATTTCAAGCTATCCTACAAAGCTGTGATCACAAAGACAGCATGGTACTGGCACAAAAACAGACACATAGACCAATGGAACAGAATAAAGAACCCAGAAATGGACACTCGGGTCTTTGGGCAACTAATCTTTGATAAAGCAGGAAAAAACATCCGGTGGGAAAAAGTCTCTTCAATAAATGGTGCTGGGAAAATTGGACAGCTACATGCAAAAGAATGAAACTTGACCACTCTCTCACACCATACACAAAAATAAACTCCAAATGGATGAAAGACCTCGATGTGAGACAGGAATCCATCAAAATCCTAGAGGAGAACATAGGCAGCAACCTCTTCGACATCGGCCACAGCAACTTTTTTCATGACACCTCTCCAAAAGCAAGAGAAACAAAAGAAGAAATGAACTTGTGGGACTTCATGAAGATAAAAAGCTTCTGCACAGCCAAGGGAACAGTCAAAAAAACTAAGAGGCAGCCCATGGAATGGGAGAAGATATTTGCAAATGACACTACAGATAAAAAACTGGTATCCAAGATTTACAAAGATCTTCTCAAACTCAGTACATGAGAAACAAATAATCAAATCCAAAAATGGGCAGAAGATATGAACAGACACTTCTCCAATGAAGACATACAAATGGCTAACAGACACATGAAAAAATGTTCAAAATTATTAGCCATCAGGGAAATTCAAATCCAAAACACACTGAGATACCACCTTATGCCACTTAGAATGGCAAAAATTGACAAGAGAAGAAACAACTAATGTGGGAGAGGATGTGTAGAAAGGGATCCCTCTTACATGTTGGTGGGAATGCAAGTTGGTACAGCCACTTTGGAAAACAGTGTGGAGGATCCTTAAAAAGTTAAATATAGAGCTACCCTATGTTCCAGCAGTTGTACTACTCAGTATTTACCCCAAAGATACAGACGTAGTGAAGAGAAGGGCCATATGCACCCCAATGTTCATTGCAGCATTGTCCACAATAGCTAAATTGTGGAAGGAGCCGAGATGCTCTTCAACAGATGACTGGATTAAGAAGTTGTGGTCCATATATACAATGGAATATTACTCAGCCATCAGTAAGAACTATTACCCAACATTTGTAGCAACATGGACGGGACTGGAGGAGATTATGCTAAGTGAAATAAGTCAAGCAGAGAAAGACAATTATCATATGGTTTCACTTATTTATGGAAGATACGATATAGCAAGAAGATTGGTAGGAGATGGAAGGGAAGAATGAAGGGGGGTAAACAGAAGGGGGAATGAACAGAAGGGGGAATGAACCATGAGAGACTGTGGACTCTGGGAAACAAACTGAGGGCTTCAGATGGGAGGGGGGTGGTGGATTGGGCTAGGCCGGTGATGGGTATTAAAGAGGGCACATATTGCATGGAGCACTGGGTATTATATGCAAATAATGAATCATGGAACACTACATCAAAATCTGAGTATCTACTCTATGGTGAGTAACATAACATATAAAAAAATCATTATTAAAAAAAAAAAGGATAGGGAAATCCACAGAGACAGAAAGCACATTACTGGTTCCTTAGGGTTAGGGGAAATGGGAAGGGTAGGCAGATGTGAACTAGAGGGAAAAGGGTTATCTTTTATGGTGATAAAATTTTTTCAAAAGTGATTGTTGTGATGATTGTACATATTTGTGAATATACATATTTGTGAATATACTTAAAACCATTGTACATATTTGTGAATATACTTAAAACCACTGAATTATATAGTTGATGAATTATATCTCAGTAAAGGTGTTTTTCAAAAAAAATAAAACAACAAAAACTGCTCTGGATACTGAGAATCTAATGAGCTTCCCTGCAAGACAAAAATCTCACATGTGTTGTCATAACTTGGTGGATAAATTAAATGAATCTTGTGTGACTTCCCTGGGAGAGGACTCTTTACCTTGTACCTACTTTCTACTAGTTTTCATTCTGTGTGCCTTTTCTCATTACTGATTTTATTTTATTGTGTGATCTTTTGCTGTAGCAAATTTTAACCTTGAGTACTACTGTATGCTGAGTCCAGTGAATCCTCCTAGATAATGATTTTATCTGGATGTTGCCTTAGGGTTCCCTGATACAACAAATCCTGGCTTAAATTTTTCCAAATATTGACAGAAAGTATATAAATCCTTAGGCAATTTCCATCAAATATACTCACCTTTGTTATCAATTTGTTGTACAGAATTTTGTCCTTCAGTTTCCTTTCTTTGGCTACATGGAGGTGATGGGAAAATAGGCCTCCAAAAACCTATAAACATATTAAATAGATGCAATTATTTTCCAATTCCTAATAAAATAAGATTATAGAAAGGAAAAGTTTATATGATTCTGCAGTCAAAAAATATTTCTGATAATTCTATTTTTCTTCAAATACTGTATCTATTAATAAGTGGGATCCTCTTCCCAATTTTCATGGAGTACATTGCAGCAATATTGAAAACTAAGTTAAAAATATTCCACTATAGGGGTGCCTGGGTGGCTCAGTCAGGTCAGCGCCTGACTTGATTTCTCCTCAGGTCATGATCTCAGGGTTGTGGGATCAAGCCCTGCATTGCACTCAGTGTGGGGTCTGCTTGAGATTCTCTCTACCCCTTTGCCTCTGCCCCTCTCCGCACCCACACCCACACCCACACACACTCTCTCTCACTCTCAAAATAAATAAAATCTTAAAAAAATATTCCACCATATACTGGTGATATATTTGCCTCATGTAAAAATTCAGCAGATTCTCAGTTCACTTCCTCTAAAAAGTTTTGTAGATAGTTCTTGTCCTAATAAATGAAATATTGGGTGTAAAATTGCCTAAGAAGCACCCATTAAGATGACTACTACCAAAAACACACAAAAAAATAAGTGTTTGTGAAGATGTGAAATGGTATAGATATTGGAACCCTTGTGCACTATTAATGGGAATGTAAAATGGTACAGCCATTATAGAAAACAGTATGGGAAATCCTCAAAAATAAAAAACAGAATTATCATATGATCCACAATTATTCTTTGATTATATATTTCCAAAATGAAAGCAGGATCTCAAAAAGATATTTACACACTCATATTCATAGTGGCATTATTCACAATAGCCAAAAAATGGCAGCACACAACACCAACATCTATCCAGGGACAGATGAATGGATAAACAAATTTGGTATATTCATATAGAATATTATTTATCCTTAAAAAGGAAGGAAATGCTGACATATGCAACAACATGGATGAATTTAAGGCATTATGCTGATTGAAAGAAGGCAGACACAAATACATAAATACTGTATATGAAATAAATACTTATATGAGATGCTTAGTCAAAATCATACAGAAAGGAAACAAACCAGAGTAGGGAAAAAAGAGAGGCAAACCAAGAAACAGACTCTTAACCATAGAGAACAAACTGATAGCTATAAGCAGAAGGTGGGTAGGGGGATGGGTTCAATAGGTGATGGGGATTAAGGAGTGCGCTTGTGATGAGCACCAGGTGTTGTATAGAAGTGTTGAATCACTAAATTGTACACCTGAAACTAATATTATACTGTATGTTAACCAACTGGAACTTAAATAAAAACTTTAAAAAATCATAGAGAAAGGAAGTAGAATGGTGGTTGCCAGGGACTGAGTAAAGAAGGAAATGGGAAGTTATTGTTTAATGGGTATAAAGTTTGTTTCACAAGATGAAAAGAGTTCTGAAGACTGGTTGTACAACAATATGAATGTACATACCATTGAACTGTACACTTTAAAAATGGTCAAGATAGTAAATTTTATGTTATGTATATTTTGCCATAATTTTTTAATGGAAAAAAAAGGCTGACAATAGGTTATGGCAGGGTATGGGGGTGAGAAGATATGGAAATATGTTCACGTCAAACAATGGAGATTTCAATTCAATAATGCCAAAATGATAGTACTTGGTATGAAATTTTAAAGTGCAACATAAATTCTAAACATCATTATAACATAAGCATAGAAGTGGATTAAATAAGTTAATATTATTAATGAGCTTTATATTGTTCTCAGGAAAGGCATTTTGTAAAAAATATAATAAAAACGTCTTTTGGGGGTGCCTGGGTGGCTCAGTCTAAATGTCTGCCTTTGGCTCAGGCATGTTCCCAGGGTCCTGGGATCTAGCCCCACCTCTGGCTCCCTGCTCAGCTGGAGCCTTCTTCTCTCTCTCTCTCAAATAAATTAATAAAATCTTTAAAAAACACGTGTTTTGTAACCAACTATTCATTAAAAAAAACTATTGTCATTTAAAATCCATGGTCAGAGGAACAAACAAAAAGACTTAATTTTCAACCTGGGACATGCAGCAAAGCCATTTTTCCTATCTTTTTACCATAAGACAGCTAGAGAAGGGACAGACACAGTGCAAGCCGACTTTAAGAAGAGTGTATTGCTCATTTGGGAGTGAGCATAAGTAGCACAAAGAGTGATTTTTCTATACCCATGGGCTTCAACTTTATTTCTAGGATTTTAATAATTATATTTAGCTTATCAGTTTATATTTTCGATATACAACAGCTGAAGATGGGTGAAAGCAGCTAGCAAAATTTTGGTTTTATGTATGAAAGGGTGTCACCTATGGATGAACCATATCCCAATGCATGTTTTAAAGTAAAAAATCCACAAATTACATACAGTCTAACTGCAAATATTTAAAATGTTTCAAAGCAATTAGGCTCAGCTCAACTGTAATTAATTTAATGGTTTCATATGGAGTAATATTATTTTCTCAGATTATAAACTTTGTGAAGTCATAGATATAGTTGGATAACACTAGACTAGGAGTTTCCATGCTCTAGCTTTTTTTTAATAATAATTTTTTATTATATTATGTTAGTCACCATACAGTACATCCCTAGTTTTTGATGTAAAGTTCCATGATTCATTACTTGTGTATAACACCCAGTGCACCATGCAATACGTGCCCTCCTTAATACCCATCACCAGCCTATCCCATTCTATGCTCTAGCTTAACTGACAATTACCTATGTGACATTTAGGGAAGTAGTCTGCTTGAACCTCAGTTTCCTCATTTTTGAAGCAGGTATAATAATGCTCTTTCTATGTAGATATTACTATGTAATGTAGTAGCTCTTTCTACACTAGGAGAACATGATGTTAAACAAGAGTTGAGATATAAATAACATACTTAAACTTGATTAAGAACTCAGGCTCTGGAATCAGATAAACCCAGTTTTAAAGTCCAGAACAGAAGGGGGAATGAACATGAGAGACTATGGACTCTGGAAAACAAACTGAGGGCTTCAGAGGGGAGGGGGGTGGGGGATTGGGATAGGCCAGTGACGGGTATTAAGGAGGGCATGTACTGCATGCAGCACTGGGTGTTATAAGCAAATAATGAATCATGGAACACTACATCAAAATCTAAGGATGTATTGTATGGTGACTTAAATAACATAATAAAAAATCATTATTAAAAAAAAGTCCAGAACAGCTCACTTGAATATTTTAGCTTCACTGTTGTCACTGTAAAATTGGGACAATACTTTTTTCTTAGCTGAAAGATAGTATGTCTTCATGTTTAACAACATAGATTTTGGAGCATGGGTTCATGTCCTGTCATGTATTGTGTTACCTTGGTCAATTATATAACTTCTTTGTGCCTCAGTTTCTTCACTGGTATGACTAGAAATGATACTAGTACCTACCTCCTAGGGTTGTTGTAAGGTTTTAATGAATTCACATGTGTAAAACTCATCAATTAGTATTAATTAATTTGTGCTGGTGAATTGGTACTAACAAACTAGTATGTGTAAAATGCTTAGAATTGTTCCCAGCAATGCTATATAAAGCTTAACTATTATCAGTAAAGGATGGGATTAGGTACAATAATGCATGTGACTTGTGTAGCATAGTGCTTAACACTCAGTATTAGATGGTTTATTATTTTCATACTAATGGACTTTGAAAGGCTGAGGTGCTATATAAATTTAAGGTATTCTACTTTTACATTTTTATTTTAATATGTGCTGAGCATATAGTAAGTATTTGAAAAAAATTATAAAGCACATTAATAACAATGCAGGTGAGTGCCTTAGAAGTAGTTATACTATTTCACTGGATACCTATTAGATGTTGTTTGAAAATATAAAAAAAACTGAAGCTAGATGAGAAATGTGAATCTTTATACCCTCCATGCTGATTAATGCAACTCTTACTGGATTGCTGATATTGCCTTGTTAGAAGAGAATGATGTTGGATCAGGAGAGAATTAACTTAGTGTTACAAAATTCAAGCCCAGTGAAAACATTTTTTAAGGGTTTTCCCCCTCTTCATAAAAGGCAACATACTTCTTTCACCACCCTAACAATATGTTGGTTTATAAGAGGATCTCAGAAATTCATTTCTCACATTACTTAATCCTTTCCAATAGAATAGCATT
Organism: Ursus maritimus; assembly: GCF_017311325.1. Taxonomy (NCBI): domain Eukaryota; kingdom Metazoa; phylum Chordata; class Mammalia; order Carnivora; family Ursidae; genus Ursus; species Ursus maritimus. Next base: position 56,835,232 of record NW_024423319.1, read on the forward strand.
TTTAACTAGAAATCAGAGAGTTTTTCTCAGGGAATATAAAGAATGAGGTGAATATTTTCCTCCGACTGTTCAAATAAAATATTACACACTTAATCTAACTGAAATAATGGCTTGAGGATAAATGTACCTGTCCGACAACTAGGGAAACGCCTGGATAACAATTTGTGTAGTAAATGCCCAAAAATATATAGTATATTTTTATCGGATTTAATGATCTGTTCTACTTTAAAAAATATGATATCAGTATTATATAGGACAAATTTCAAAGACTTATGTGTAAATAGCATATTAAAATACGAAACATTGATCATACATTAAGTATATATTATTTCAAATGCTCTATTTTTGAAGTCACTGGAGTTTATTGAGGAACAAAACTTGTCATATTTTCAGAGGGAAGTTTTCTTATGAATGTTTTGGGGTCAAGTTCTTAGTTTTCTTTTCATGCCTTGAATTGTAAGACTCTGGAAAATGACTAATATGAAAAAAAACACTTTATGAAATGATAATAGTTCCTTTGTCTTAAGCATACCTTAATACAATGGCTTAGGAAATGGAGAATTATAATGATTTAGTGTGATAAAGTAAATGTGACTAACAAGGTAAATGCCAACTATTTATTGAAAATTATAGAGCTTTTATAATAATTTTGAGAGAAGCAAGTTAAGTTGGATGTTTATATAGTTAGGCTTGGATACTTACTTCTTTTCACAGCAACTAATAATGGGGAAAAGTTTACAAGCAATCTCTGTTCACCCATTCCAGAATAATGGGATCGAAATTTAAGGTGTTGTTTTCTAGGCCACAATAACTGTCTTTGCTAATAATTCTCTAATTTTTCTTCTTTTAAGAAGCAGATAACTAAAGATAGATGATTTGCCTCATTTTTTAAAAAAATATTTTATTTTAGGTAATTTCTTCACCTAATGTAGAACTTACAACCCCAAGATCAAGAGTTGCATACTCTCCTGACTGAGCCAGCCAGGTATCCCTATTTGTCTAATTTTTTAAAAAGCACTGGTGTTATACACAATTGATGAATTATTGAAAAGTACATCTGAAACTAATGATGTACTAAACGTTGGATAATTGAATTTAAATCAAAAAAATGAAAAAAATAAAAGTGAATGGAAATCTAGGATTAAAATGACTTTCTTCTGAGTTCCTTATGAATGATCTCAGGCCCAAATCTGTTAAAGCTACTGACATTTTTTTTTTATTTTAATGTTTTTTTGTTATATTATGTTAGTCACCATACAGTACATCCCTGGTTTCTGATGTAAATTTCGATGATTCATTAATTGCATATAACACCCAGTGCACCATGCAATACATGCCCTCCTTACTACCCATCACCAGTCTATATTTTAAGTGTCATCCTGTTATTAATTATACTTGTAAACAAGCTGCTTTCAAAAGCCACATGCATTTAAGCTTACCCTGAGGACGATTACCCTTCCTGCGAGCACCAAGCCGTTGTGCTTCATTTTCTGAGTCAATGTGGTGTCTTTCATTGTCAGATACAATCTTGTGCTCTTGTTCACTGTCAGACCACATGAGAGATCTTTTCATCTCTTCATCCATTTGAAGTCTCTTATTTTCAAATATCAAACACTGTTCCTTCTCCATCTCTATCATATGTGTTTCACTTTCAAACTCACTTTGGTATCTTTCACTTTCAGATTTTGCTAGATATTTTCCAGAA
>NW_024423319.1:56838357-56876319 GCF_017311325.1 Ursus maritimus
TAAATGCCAACTATTTTATGAAAATTATAGAGCTTTTATAATAATTTTGAGAGAAGCAAGTTAAGTTGGATGTTTATATAGTTAGGCTTGGATACTTACTTCTTTTCACAGCAACTAATAATGGGGAAAAGTTTACAAGCAATCTCTGTTCACCCATTCCAGAATAATGGGATCGAAATTTAAGGTGTTGTTTTCTAGGCCACAATAACTGTCTTTGCTAATAATTCTCTAATTTTTCTTCTTTTAAGAAGCAGATAACTAAAGATAGATGATTTGCCTCATTTTTTAAAAAAATATTTTATTTTAGGTAATTTCTTCACCTAATGTAGAACTTACAACCCCAAGATCAAGAGTTGCATACTCTCCTGACTGAGCCAGCCAGGTATCCCTATTTGTCTAATTTTTTAAAAAGCACTGGTGTTATACACAATTGATGAATTATTGAAAAGTACATCTGAAACTAATGATGTACTAAACGTTGGATAATTGAATTTAAATCAAAAAAATGAAAAAAATAAAAGTGAATGGAAATCTAGGATTAAAATGACTTTCTTCTGAGTTCCTTATGAATGATCTCAGGCCCAAATCTGTTAAAGCTACTGACATTTTTTTTTTTATTTTAATGTTTTTTTGTTATATTATGTTAGTCACCATACAGTACATCCCTGGTTTCTGATGTAAATTTCGATGATTCATTAATTGCATATAACACCCAGTGCACCATGCAATACATGCCCTCCTTACTACCCATCACCAGTCTATATTTTAAGTGTCATCCTGTTATTAATTATACTTGTAAACAAGCTGCTTTCAAAAGCCACATGCATTTAAGCTTACCCTGAGGACGATTACCCTTCCTGCGAGCACCAAGCCGTTGTGCTTCATTTTCTGAGTCAATGTGGTGTCTTTCATTGTCAGATACAATCTTGTGCTCTTGTTCACTGTCAGACCACATGAGAGATCTTTTCATCTCTTCATCCATTTGAAGTCTCTTATTTTCAAATATCAAACACTGTTCCTTCTCCATCTCTATCATATGTGTTTCACTTTCAAACTCACTTTGGTATCTTTCACTTTCAGATTTTGCTAGATATTTTCCAGAACTGGAGTCTATTTGATGTCTTTCAAAGCTATCCCCATGTTTTTGAAGACCATCCCTATATTTTCCAGAGCTACGCTGAAGTCTTTCAGACCTAAATTGATATCTTCTAAAGCTATCCCTGCATCTACCAGAGTCAAAGTCCAATTTTTGTCTTTCAGAGTCAGTCAAGCATCTTTTAGATTCAAACCTGACGCCCATCCAGAATCTTTCCAAGTCAGAGGCCTTTTGGCAATCTTCAGCCTTTATCATGTGTTTCGCAGAATCAGAGACTATTCCCAGGCTTTCAGAACCTAAGTCCATTGTATGTTTTTCAGACCAAGAATCCATCCAGTGCTCCTCAGTGTCAGTGCTGACATCCATGACACATTCCACAGCTGCTGAGGCTAGCCCGTATCTTTCTGAGTCTGAGTCCATCTCACATGGTTCAGAATCAGAGTCTGTTATATATCTCTTAAATCGAATCTTTTCCTGGTGTTTTTCTTCTCCCATCAGATGCACCTCAGATGCAGAAGCTGAGTCCATTCCATCCCTATCCATGTCTGAGTCCATCACATACCTCTTAGAATCAGAGAACATCCAGTTTTGTTTGGTGTCCATCCATCTTTTTTCAGATTCCATCAGGCGTTTTACAGAATCTAAAGCTATTTGGCATTTTTCTGCCTTCAGCAGGTGTTTCACAGATGCAGAAGCAATTGGACATTTTTCTGAGTCTGAATCCATCTCTGATCTTTCATTGTCAGAGTTCAACACGTATTTTTCAGAGTCAGAGTCTGCCAAGTATTTTTCTGAATCTGAGTCCATCCAGTATTTCAAAGAGTCAAAGTCCATCTGGTATTGTTCAAGTCCCTCTAGCTGTTGCTCTGACTCCACCAGGTCTTTCACAGATCCTGAAGCCATATGGCATTTTTCTGCTTCTAGCAAGTATTTCATAGAGTTTGAGGCCATGGGATATTTTTCTGAGTCCGAGTCCATTTCCCATATTATTGATTCAGTGTCCTTTGAGTGTTCTTCTAAGTCAGAGTCCAAACCAATGCCTCTATCAGAGTCAGAATCAATCACACATCTTTCAGAGCCAGAGTCCAGTGGGGGGCTGTCATTTTCAATTATTGTTAGGTCTTGGAGACTTGTATAGTCCAAAGAACCAGCTGAAGTTTCAGAAATTTTTGTATCAGAAGCTTCTGTTTCGGACTTGCTTCCTTCATCATGTGACATCATAACTGCTCTTTCATTACTTAAAGAAAAGACAAACATGAACACCTTAAAAATATTCATCAAAGGTTAAATGCCAAATGTTTTCTCTGTTGAAAACCTCTCTGTAGGAAAATATTATAGAGTATATATTTCTATCTATTAGACTATAGAAAGCAAGAAACACCACAACGTTCTTGTGAACAAATTAGAAGAATATCAGATAGCAGATCTTACACTTACTTGGATTTACCCTCACATTAACTGTTCTCCATCACAGCTGAAAGTAATAACTTGCCTAGGATACTTCCTTGCAATGTACTGTTTTCTTGTCCCTGTCTAATTAATGCATTTCTTTATTTTGGGAATTGAATATCATGTTAAAAATGTAGTGGAAAGTAGGGATCCCTGGGTGGCTTAGTGGGCACCTGGGTGACTCAGTAGTTAAGCATCTGCCTTTGGCTCAGGGCGCAATCCCAGGGTCCTGGGATCGAGCCCTGCATCGGGCTCCCTGCTCTGCTGGGAGCCTGCTTCTTCCTCTCCCACTCCCCCTGCTTATGTTCCCTCTCTTGCTGGCTGTCTCTCTCTCTGCCAAATAAATAAAATAAAATATTTTTAAAAATATCATGTTAATACTGTATGGAGACTAGCATAACATAACCAAAATTATTATATAAAATACATAAAAATATCATGTTAAAATGTAGTGGAAAGTAAAACAAACTATTCCTATATTCTACTCCAAGTTATTAGTGAGGCTTACCTTACAGTATTGAGCCTTTTTAGGGAAAAATATTCAAATTTCTCAGGTGCTATTTCAATTGGAAGGGACACATGTTGAAGTGAAAATATAAGTTCACTTGATGAACTACTTGTAGTTATTGGCTGCAAAGCAAAAGCAAAATAAATCATAAATCAAGTTATAATTTCTCAGTTGCATTTACCATGTAACACAGAACACTTAGGAATTTTGATTGAGGAGAGGATATCATTTAATTAGCTGCACTTGTGCTTAAGGGTAAGTCATGATGAGAACCTCTTCCAAAGTAAAACTTCAGAATTAATATCTAATTAAGTATATAAGGGCAGACATGATAGCTATATTATGAGGTGTCTTCCTGGCCTCTATTTTTCCAAGAACTAATGGCCATTTCCAATGCTGCATTGGTACTCTGTTACCCAGTCCCTTGGTTGTAGGTAGCTGGAATTTGACCCAAATTGGAGCAGATTTTCTTTCCTGGGGATTTAGAGTTAGAATTCAGAAGTTTTTGTTTGTTCGTTGTTTTTCTGCTGGTTGTTTGAAATGGGGATAGGCAATCTCAGGCACCACAAAAAAACAATGTCTGTCATATGCCTAGAGAAGTAGAAAAAAATGTCAATGTGTAGAGAACGTGAAGAATAAAACAGCCACACATAAAGGAAGTTGAAACAAGAGATCATATGCTTCTAGAGAAACAGATGAAAACATTTTTCTTGATTCCAGTTGCTCCTAAGTACTAACTTTACTTTCTGCCCTTGAGTTCTCCATGGTAATCATGAACCTTGACTTGAGGTCTTACCAGACCCTTTTGTTTTTGCTCAAGCTAGAATGAGTAGGGTTTTGCTCCTTTCAACAGAAGGACTCTCAAAGACATCATAATTGCTGTTAATATTTTATCGTTAGCTTCAAAGTAGAACATACCTAATAAGTATGTCTTTTAGGCAAAGAGAGTCCAAGCACAGAAGAGAAAGTTGAAGAATGATCAAAATGAATTTTATCTATGCAAAAAGATTTATTCCATTTTCAATGAAACCTGAGCAAAAAATTGTAGACTTATAACATGTAATTTAGGTATGATATAAGAAAACAAAATATTCCATGAGGTTTAATATACTCTATAATTGATTATAATAAAAGGTTTGGAATCTCCTGTCTCAGCAGATAATTGTGAAGCTCACATGAGATAATGATTAAGAGAAAACACTCACTATGAAAACTGGTAAAGACACAAAATCTAAAGGATTAACATAAAAATAGAAAGGTAATGTTGATTTACATGGCAAACAAACATCAAAAATATTGACATTTTCACATCTTAGGGGAGGTAGATAACAAATTTCATGTGCTTCTAAATATTGATCTAAAACATGCCAATACTCAGAATTTCTTTGACTCCTATTCTCAAATCATAGTAATAGCTTTTCCATTATTATTGCAATTCACTAGTTTTCATCAGCTGAAAGTCAAGACAAAAATTAAAAGGTGAGGAAAAATACGAGCAGATTTTATTCAAGGGGTGCCTGGGTGGCTCAGTGAGTTAAGCATCTGCCTTCAGCTCAGGTCGGGATCCTGGAGTCCCAGGATCAAGCCCTGCATCAGGCTCCCTGCTCAGCAGGCAGTCTGCTTCTCCCTCTGCCCCTCACCCTGCTTGAGCTCTCTCTTTCACTCTCTCTCTCAAATAAATAAATAAAATCTTTTAAAAATATTAAAAGATTTTATTCAACTAGACATAATATATGCCTAATAAAATAATATTTGCCTTTACAAACTGGTAACTAATATCCTTTCATGTATTAGATTTATCAGGCTACCAGGCCTCCTGAGGAACTATACAGATGTTTCTGCTCTTTCCAAAAGAACCTAGGGCAGCTACATATTCTACTACATTGGTAAAAAACTCTAACAGAACATACAGTAAATATGGAATTCACAGTGGTTATTTAGGACTGGCATACTGCCTGAAGTTTTGGGGACTTTGACTAGAGCAAACCTTTATGTCTGTCTTTTGGAATACTAAACCAAATATCTTTCTTAGTAGGAATACTTTCAAAGATAGTATAGAGCATTAGAAGGTTTAAGTGTTCTTCCTAGTAATACTACTTTCCAGAGATGATAATTTTGAAATATATTTTTGCTAGTTAATTAAACTTGGTGAGTAACAAAACATAATAAAAAAGAGGGGGACAGATATTTACAAATTCATTAATTAGAGCTCTGTAAAAGCTAATCTACCTTTATCTCTAAGACTATCCTTTCCTGAGAACTGCAATTCTGTACAGTACTGAGAAGTTCTAATTGAGAGAAAAAAATGCTGTGAAAACTAAATTCAATTAGATTGTTAAATAAATGTGTCCAACTAATGAATCTGTATAAAGTTGCCCCCTCTTTCTAGACAGTTGCTTCTTTCCTCTAAAGAATATTAATTCTACAAGTTTTTTTTATTATGTTCAGTTAGTACATCATTAGTTTTTGATGTAGTGTTCCATGATTCATTAGTTGAATATAACACCCAGTGCTCATCACAACATGTGCCCTCCTTAATACCCATCACCTGGTTACCCCATCCTCCCACCCCCTCCCTTCTGTAACCCTCAGTTTATTTCCCAGTGTCCAGAGTCTCTCATGGTTTGTGTCCCTCTCTGATTTCTTCCCCTTCAGTTTTCCCTCCCTTCCCCTATGGTCCTCCCCACTATTCCTAACGTTCCACATATGAGTGAAACCATATGATAATTGTCTTTCTCTGCTTGACTTATTTCCCTCTACAGTTTTATACTATACACTAAACCAATTTTCAGTTAAGCCTGTAAGGCTCTGTCTAAAGGTTTATATCCTTGGTTTTCCTTTACTTATATCTGCTATTTTTACTGCAACTTATATAGAACTAAGTTGTAATTTCATTCTATAATCTTAACAGATTAGTTTAGTCATTAAGATGAAGAAATTTATTAGACAGACCATTTCCTGATCTGATGACATCAGTGCCATGGCCGCACACCTATAATATACAATTGCATCCTAATTAGCCATTGTTCTAAAAGAGATGGACTCACAGGTTATCTAGGCCTCAGAGTGTAAAATATGACTCCCAGGTGAACCCCCAGGTGCATGGGGAATGTGAAAATAACAAAAAGGTTCCATTAATTAGCTATATTATACACAAAGCTTGTTCTCCATAATCTGTGTTTTTTTTAGTAAAAAGTATCATTGTATAACTAATGTTCATCTTTAATGCAATTACATGAGAAGGAAATCATAGCAGATGATTTGCAAAATTTTGAGGATTTAAGGTAAATAGGGAGTTTAAGGGGAAGAGGGATAGTTCATGGCAAGGAGCCCCTTTACTTTCTGAAAGAGGTAAAGCCTGTAGTCATGAAACTTGACTCAAACGGTCCTCCTTTTGGTAAGCTATCCCCACCATTGTACATTGTACATTTCCCTAGAGGTTTACTTTGGGAAAGCATCACTAGTAAGAATGCCTGTTTGCAATTTGATATCAAGGAAAGAAGCCAGAATATTCAAGTATTTTCAACAAGCACCCTAAATAAATATAGCCTAGTTTAAGAAAAAATGAGCTAGATGAAGGGCTGGCAAACTATGCCCTGTGAGCCAAATCCAGCCCACGATCTGTTTTGGTATGCCCCAAGAGCAAAGGAAGATTTTCATGTTTTAAAATTGTAAAAAGGTAAAGTGCAAAAAGTATTAGCCCATCAATGGGAACAGGTCCTTCAACAGCTGAGGACATAGTGTCTTGGCCTGAAAAGCCCCAAATATTTAAGAACTAGTCCTTTACAGAAAAAGTTTGTCATCCTCTGAACGACATTATTGCCAATGACTTTTCTGACTCAGAGTCCATGAGCTTATGTTTTTAAGCAAGATTAACAGCCCTTTTTAAGTACTTTGAGATGGTTTTCCCATGTAGAGAAATGATCAATTTGCTTAAATTTCTGAGAGCTCAGAGTCTTCTGTTTGCATCTTTAATGGTGTTAAATTCATACAGTAGTTTGCCTCTAGAGAAATTTGTGACTTCTGCATCTGAAAATGTAATTTGTGAGTTGCCTAAGAGGGATTCTCTGTGGATCCTCTGGACTGAAGAAAAAAATGATCCAATTAATTCACAAACACTATTCATGGGGAAGCTTTTTTACATTAAAAGACTTTGTAGAGGGGCACCTGGGTGGCTCAGTTAAGCGTCTGTCTTCAGCTCAGGTCATGATCTCAGGGGTCCTGGGATCAAGCCCAGTGTAGGGCTCTCTGCTCAGTGGGGAGTCTGCTTCTTCCTCTCCCTCTGCCCACCCCCCAGCTTGTGCTTGCTCTCTCTTGCTCTTTCTATCTCAAATAAATAAATAAAATCTTAAAAAATAAAGACTTTATTGAATTATAGAGTGCTGAACCACCCAAGATTTTTTTTTTTTGCCCTACACCTAAAAGCTGATTCTAAGAGATGCCAAGAGAATAAGGGGCTGACTCTTAATAATAGACTCTGTTTCCAGAAGAGTGGGAATGGGGATCTCACATCTAATGGGATGTGGCTACAAAGACAGTAGATAACGAATATCACTCCTCTTTCCTACAGAATGAAACCTTTCCATTTTAATTTTCAAGGCTCACTGTGCAACCCTCACCCTGTGAGTGAGATAACTGGATATAATATAAACGAATCACTTCTTCATTTGACAATGTTGTCATCACTCCCTACTAAAATCTCTTTTAGTCACACATATTTTGTCAAACTACTCTATAACATATGAAAGATTAATACTGCCTAAAATGATCACAAACCTAAAAATGTAAGGGAGTATTTCAAGTTACATGCCAAAGAACAATAAACATTATTATGAGATAATTACTTTCCCTTGATCTGATTTTTTCTTATTTCATATACATATATAATTGTTGCCTCATTTTTTAAGTTACCTATTACCTTGACAATATGCTTGAATTATAAGTTCTATATAACATGACTATGATTTTATTATGTAAACATAAACCTTTAAACCAGCAATTCTCAGGTTTCCATCAGCAATACAATATTTCAACATTTTGTTAGTAATGTTGCACTCTTACAAAATATATTGGAAGGGACACTCCAGAGAAAAAATGAATTTATAGTAAGTGCCAAGTAATCTGTAAGCAAGATATTTATTTATTTTTAAAAAAGATTTTATTTGTTCATTTAGAGAGAGTGTGAGAGAGAGAGAGCACGAGCCAGGAGAGGGTCAGAAGGACAGGGAGAGAGAGAATCTTAAGTGGACTCCACACTGAGCATGGAACCCTATGTGGGGCTTGATCCCAGGACCCTGAGATCATTAAATTAAGAGTCGGATGTTTGACTGAGCCACCCAGGCACCCCAAACAAGATATTTATTTAATTACTGGAATGCTTTTTAGTATTCGTGATTGTGCAAGTATAAGATTATAAATTAAAATAGATCTATGTTCTATATAAAACATATTTATTCTCTATAAAAATTAGAGATACAACCTGAAAGAAATCTTTAAATGTGAGAGATCTATCAGATTAAAGTAATTTTGATTAAAAAAATTCCCATCAGTTTTGCCTTGGATTGTCTCCCAGCTCTTTCCTAGTATGTTTATCATATTATAGGAATCAACCACAGGGATACGATGAACAGTATGGGCTATGGAATTAGACTGAGATGGGTTCGAGTTTGGGCTTTGCTGTTTATTATTGTGTGAACTTAGGGAAGTCACTTATCCTCTATGTGGCTTTGTTTCCTTTTCTATAAAGTGAGGATAAAAGAGTTGATATGGCTTTTGAACAGCAATGGAAACAATCAACAGAACTAAAAGACAATTTACTAAATGGGAGAAGATATTTGCAAATGACATATCTGATAAATGGTTAGTATCCAAAATATATAAAGAACTTGTACAACTCAATGCCAAAAAAATAATTCAATTAAAAATGGGCAGACATGAACATTTCTCTGAAAAAGACATACAGTTGGATAAAAGACACATGAAAAGATGCTCAACATCACTCATCATCAGGGAAATGAAAAACTGCAATGAGATATCACCTCACTTCTGTCAGAATGGGTAAGATCAAAAGTACAAGAAACAACAAACATTGGTAAGAGTGTGGTGAATAAGGAACCCTCTTGTACTGTTGCTGGGAATGCAAACTGGTTCAGCCACTGTGGAAGACAGTATGGAGGTTCCTCAAAAAATTAAAAATAGAACTACCCTATGATCGAGGAATTTCCCTACTGGGTATTTACACAAAAAATATAAAAACACTAATTTGAAGGGATACATGCACCCCTAATTTATTGCAGAATTATTTACAATAGCCAAACTGTGGAAGCAGCCCAAGTGTCCATAGATAGATGAATGGATAAAGAAGATGTGACACACACACACACACACACACACACACACACACACACACAGAATATTAATTAGCCACATAAAGAATGATATCTTGCCATTTGCAACAAAATGGATGGAGTTAGAGAGTATAATGCTAAATGAAATTAGTCTGAAAAAGACAAATACCATATGATTTCACTCATATGTGGAATTTAAGAAACAAAACAAATGAACAAAGAAAAAAGGAGACAAACAAAAACCAAACCCTTAACTATAGAAAACAAACTGGTGGTTGCCAAAGGGGAGGATGGTGGGGGGGATGGGGGAATTAGGTGATTGGGATTAAAGAGTACACTTATCATGATGACCACTGAGAAATGTCTACAATCATTGAATCACTATATTGTACTAATATATTGTACTGTATTGTACTAATATTGAAACTAATATAACACTGTATGTTAACTATATTGGAATTAAAGTAAAAAACTTAATAAAAAAGAGTTGATGTGAAGATTGTAAGAGATATAATTAGATTATAGGATTATAATTGTTTAACACAATGTTTGGTAAATAATAAAGTGCTTTATATGTACTTATTAATCTTTCAGTGCCAAATTATCTTTAAGTTATAATGTAGTTAAGAAAATTCTGCTCTATGGTAATTTGAGTATTGGCTAGTATTTCACTGAGTTAAATAATTAGTATATTATAGGGTAGAAAAAGTTTAAAACATTTATGACCTAGAACATTCAGTTTTTGTTGCTATGTGCCTGCTTAGGGAGATAATGGGCTATATGACTCATGCTTTATCTGATATCACTCAAAACTTTTCCCCTTTTCAGTTAATTTAATTTACATTTGTTTTGTTGGGTTGTTATAATAATTATAGAAGTAATTTTCATCCACAAAATTAAAGAGATTACATTCTGGTTGCTTTCTAGAACAGCTTTATATTTTGATATAGTCAATGAATAGCAAATAGCAGGTATGATATAACTTAATACATGTTTTAAGGCTGAGAGGACTAAATTAAAAAAAAAATTCTCCTTTCCCACTCAAATCAGACAATTCCAAATGAGAAGTAAGATGCAGTAGTTAGACTTCATAGATTGGTGATTTGATGTCATGAACATTGGTTCAATATGCTTGTGGAAGTTGTCCAAGTGTATCACTCCACAGATGTTCATGCTTTCTGAAACATAATTATAGGGTCCCATCTATCTTAAATGTACTTAAGAGCATAAGACTGATAAGTAAGTTCTCCAACTGACAATTTATGGTGTGTTTGTCATTACATGAAAATGGTAGAATATATGAGTAGCTAAAGATGAAAGATGTCTTATCTTCACAAGTACAAAAACATAATTTCCAAAGTTATGTATTGCTGTTATGTTGATTCCACTGTTCAAAATTATGAGTTTGTTAGCCTAAATATTTCATTATGACTTTATTATAAGTGTCAATTGTTGTGTTGATTGAATTTGACTCCCTAAAATAAAATGTAATATTTGTGAGCATCTAATAAGTAATCTAATTTGGCCATTAATGACCTCAATTAAGGTAGAAGCACTTAAAGGAAATAAATAATTTTTTTCTGGTGAAGAAAAGCTAAGCAATAAAATTGCTGAATTTTCTATTTTTCTTCCATGTGCTATAGTTCCTGTAATATTTCAGATACAGTTCTTTGTGAATTCTATTCTAAAATAAGTTTACAAAGCTTAAAACTTAAATTTGTTCTACCAGTTTTTATAAAATCAGGCCCAACTTTGTAACATAATATAGTTTTTGTACTTTTTTCTTTTCATTTCTTTCTCTTGGTTCTGGTTCTTCTGTATTATTGGCGAGTAGCAGGAAAGGCTGAAGAGGAAAGAATGATACTGAATGCAAGGCCAAGGAATTAAGGTTTGGTATTATGTAGAAAATATAGATACTAGGGGATCACTAATCCTACTTCTTCTAGCACACAGTACTTGAGCTCTAGATATAAAAGGACTGTGCTAGCTGCTGCAAAGGAACACCAAGATAAATCAAGCATGGATCTTCCATCAAGTTGCTGCTACACAGGGTTATGGGAAGGACTAATATAATATATTACTAGAAATAACAAATATCATAAAGAAGATACAGGTAAGTGTAGTAGGGGAAGCAAGGGAACATGGTATCTTGCTAGGTGTATCTTGTATATATTTAATGGAATAGGTGATATTCAAACTTGAATTTAAAGATGGGTGGAATCTGGATATGCTTAAATGAGGGAGAAAGAGCATAACAAGCAACAAGCATGAGGAAAGGCACAGAAGTGACAAAGCACAGAGCCTATAGTGTCAAACTGGCATGATCAAAGGGTGAGTAGAGACCAATGTGGGAAATATTGGGAAGGTAGGATTAACAATAGATTAAGGAAGACCTTAAAAGCCATTCCAAAGAATTTGGCTGTGTTCTGTTGACAATTAGGGAAATATTGAAGGTTAAGAAGCACCGACATGATTACATTTATTATTTGAGTAGATAAACACAGCAGCAGAGTATAAAATATACTGATAAAGTATAAAACAAGGGAGAAAACCCAGGCAAATACTTTAAAAGAACTGCTAATTATAGTGGTATGAAGAATTTGGCAATCTCTCTCTACAGAATTAAAGTATATCAATGGGCAAAATAAAGGAAGATGGTGGCAGAGTAGGAGGATCCTAAGCTCATCTCGTCCCATGAACAAAATTAGATAACTATCAAATCATTGTAAATACCCTAGAAATCAACCTTATGACTGACAGAACAAAGTCCACAACTAAAGGGAGAGAAGAGGCCACATCAAAGAAGGTAGGACTTGTGGAGACATGCTGTGCTTTATGCCTAAGGGAATAAACCAGTATCCTAGCTTCCTTCCTAATGTTATCTTAAAAGAAGTCCATGAATCTTAAGAAGTCCTAAATTGCATCCATAGTACCCAAAGGTTTACTATACTACTCATGCTTCCTGGACCACATCTTTCCAAATCACTTCCAATTTTTATATATCTAGCCTGCTTCAATTATTTAAGATACTTTCCTGGACCCTAAAGTTATCTGATTATAAACCTTGAATTCAAGTTTTGATTTCTATCTATAATGTAAGTTACTAGGCAGGAAAAACACATAATTTTTACTCTCAGGTTTTTTTTAAATCAGTGCTTTCAAATAATACTCAAAACTAAGGAGGAGGCTCCATATATAGATATTGGGTGAATGGGTAGATGAATAACAGATTAAAACAAAGTTAAGGAAATAACAGAGGAATTATATCTCTATTATTTTTGTTCTTTCTAGTTATCAATTGCTGACAAATTCCTAAGCCATAGCTGTAATATTTCTGAATTATGTTTGAAAATGTTTTCTATAGATCAACTAACTAGTTTATATTAACATTAAGGTTATTAGTTTGTAAAACTTACAGTGTGATTTTCCCCTGTAGCCTTGGTGACTATTGATTACATACTAAGTTGCTGAGCTGAAAATTATTATCCTTTGCTAATGGAAATGCTAGTAATTAAAAAGATCATATTGATTTATGTCAACTCACAAACTCTGGGAGCAGTATTAGAGGAATACGTATGACTTATCAATGTAGCAAAATCCTAGCTAATAGGTCAGTTCTTCATTTTTCACTTTTCTTATTGGTCACGATTAAACTTCCAGTTACAGTGTACAAAATGTATTTGTAAAAAATGGATAAAAACAAGCTATAGTTTTCTGTTAAAGAATAAGAAAAACTATCAAAAATAATTAAGCACACAGGAATACATTTAACTGAGGAGGTAAAAGATCAATACACTGAAAACTATAAAATACTGATGAAAGTAATTGAGGAAGACACAAATAAATGGAAAAATACCCCATGCTCATGGAATGTAATGAATAATATTAATTAAAATGTCTATACTACCCAAAGTTATCTACAGATACAATGAAATTCTTATCAAAATTCCAATGGCATTTTTCATAGAAATAACAATCCTAGAATTCATATGGAACCACAATGGACCCTTTATCACCAAAGCATTCTTGAGCAAGAAGAACAAAGCTGAAAGTACCACACTTCCCAATTCCAAACTATATTACAAAACTATAGTAGTCAAAACAGTATGTTATTGGCATAAAAACAGATACACAGATCAATGGAACAAAATATAGAACTCAGAGATAAACCCATGCATACAGATTTTATTTATTTATTTGTCAGAGAGAGAGAGTGAGAGAGTACAAACAGGGAGTGGCAGGCAGAGGGAGAATTAGACTCCTGGCTGCGCAAGGAGCCCAATGCAGGACGTGATCCCAGGAACCTGGGATCATGACCTGAGCCGAAGGCAAATGTTTAGCCAACTGAGCCACCCAAGTGTCCCTATAGTCAACTATTTTTTACAGAGGCATCAAGAATACAAAATGGGGGGGAAAGATAGTCTTTTCAATAAATGGTATTGGGAAAACTAAATATCCTCATATAAAAGAATAAAATTGGACTGCTATCTTGCACTATACACAAACATCAGCTAAAAATGGCTTCAAGATTTAAATATAAGATCTGAAACTGTAAAACAATTAGAAGAAACATAGGGAAAAAGCTTTTGACATTGGCCTTGCAATGATATTTTGAGTATGACACAAAAAGCACAAGCGATAAAAGTGAAAGCAAGTAGGATTACATCAAATTGAAAAGTTTCTGCAAAGGAAAGGAAACAATCAACAAAACACAAAAAGCAAAATATAAAATAGGAGAAAATATTTGCAAACCATATATCTGATATAGGTTTAATACCAAACAATGCAATGGCAAAAAAAAAAAAAAAACACAAATTATCCAATTTAAAACTGGGGAAAGGACCTGAATAGACAGTTCTTCAAAGAAAACATACAAATGGACAACAGGTATAATGGTTGATAAAAATCTATGAGACTAGTGAATAAATTGGCAAATATTTATGTTGTAAGCTCTAAATTTTTTCTTAGGTTGGTGAAGGATAAACAAAGTCTGTTCTCTGATGGAGGTTAAATCTGGTTAACAAAGCACTATCTCCACATAAAATAGAAATAACAACACAAAGTAGTATATGAAGACAAAGTTTTATGACATTCTATAGGAGGTGGAATGATCAGTAAAGACCTCATGGAGAAGGTAGAGATTTATTTGGGAGAGAGAGAGCATTCAGACAATCAGAGAGAATAGTCTGACATTTCCAGAAAGATGAAATGGTTTGAGCAAAAGCAAACAGGTAGGAATGTAGATGGTGAATTCTAAGGAGTGTAAGAAACCCATTAAGGCAGAAGCAGAAAAACAAACAGACAAACACACAGAACAAAAATCACTAATAGGATACTGACAGACCAGGGTTGTCATTTTAGTACATGGTTTTGATTTATAACAAAAAGCATTTGGGGTTAATTTGCAGGTGATGGAGAGCCGTGAAATGTTTTGAGTAGGAGAATGATACTCTATCACAAAGTACTGTTTATAGGAAGAATAATGTCTTTGCAGTGCATATAATGGATTATCAGTTTGTACATTAGATGGACTTGAAAATTATCAATGGTCAATATTAATAAAAAAGTATGAAAATCTGTGGACAATGGCTGTGGAATTTAAATTTATAACCCACCACATGGCCTTATCAGAGTACTTATATTCCCAATAACCTACTACATTTTGTGCAATACAACAACAACAACAAAATTTGGTTTGCTAACAAAGGATGATTCACACTCAAGGGGAAGTATACTTTGAAGACTCAAGCCATAATAGATTATGAGCCTGTCTTGAGAGGATAAAGGGCACATATAATAAGGGTATATAAGCATACAATCAACATATGGAGAGAAGAAATCTTTCAAAGTGTGGTTGATGTTGTATTTTTTTTAAAAGATTTATTTATTTATGAGAGAGAGAGAGCGGGGACGGGTGGAGGGCAAAAGGGAGAGAATCTTCAAGCGGACTCCCCACTGAGCACAGAGCCTGATACAGAACTTGATCCCATGACCCATGAGGTCATGACTTGAGCTGAAACCAAGAGTCAGACGCCCAACCCCAACTGACTGAGCCACCCAAGCTCCCCATGTGGTTGATGTTTTAAATAAGAAAAATTCACTTGAGAATGCTCTTATTTAATTTCACAGATGTCTTCTGACATCTCACGAGATGTTTCTCATCACTAGTAATGTGTTGCTGGTCCTCATTTTTCTATTTAATTGAAAAGTTATGTACATTAAAAGGCAAAACCAGGTAATAACAGCCTTTTCCATTAGCACTACAGGGACCAATAATAATGTAACCCAATGAAAAATGAAGAAAATTCTGTTTTCATCAGGAAGAATCACAAAGTGTAATAGGATTTTAAAGGTGGTTATTTTCAGTGCAGAGACAATATGACCTTTCTCAATGCAAAAAGCCTCTTAAAAGGAGGCATTTAATATTTGGCATTGCACTTTGGCCATTCAGAAACCTAGCTGACACTAACATTGCCAATAATCCCACAGACTTGCTTTGATTTAAGAAAGGTCAATCCCCATAATCTTTTAAGGCAAAAGAGTGGGGAAACCAAATGGAACTTTGTTTTGGAGTGAACTCATTATAACAAGTCCATAGACAAATACTAGGCAATACAGAAATAATATACCATATTGGATAAAAGCATGAGCTCTGTTATCAGATTGCCTGTCATTTAATAGCTATGTAATTTGGGACATGTTATTTAAATTCTATGTGGTTCAGTTTCTTCATCTGTAAAATGGAGAAATAATAATTGAATAAAAAGCACAACATAGGGAATATTATAATAGTGATGTATGGTAACAGATGGTAGCTACACTTGTGGTGAGCATAGAATAATATATAGAGAAGTTGAATTCTATGTTATACTCCTTAAACTAATATAACATTGTGTACCAACTATACTCAAATAAAAAATAATATGTAATTCATTAGGTTGGCATAAAGATCAAACAAATCATCACTTATAAAGTGATTATCCTAGTGTCCAGTACATAGTAAACACTCCATAAATGATTGCTATTTTTATTACTTAGACCTACCTTTCATTGAGTGTTTCTTTGGCAACAAGATGACAGTCTATGTAACTACACTCAAAAAGTATGTGGAACAGACTTTAAGTGTTTCTGAAAAGTAAAAATGTCTTTCATTGTTCTAGTGATAAGTAAATCAATTATTTCTCTTCATACATGCTTAAGTTTACATCTCCTGTGAAGAAACTGTAAAGACAAATAACTGAAGCATACATGGGTTTTTCCTTTCAGACTCATTTACACACACAGAGTTAGCAGCTTCCAAGCAAAAAGGACCTCTAAAGTGTGGAACACACAGGACTTGGCAAAAAAAACCAAAAATGACTGATGATAATACTTTTTGAATTAGATGTTAATTAGCACCACTTTTGGTCTTGATCACTTAACTTTTAAAGATTAATAAGCTAATTAGGAGTGCCTTATCCACATTTTCCCTTTAAAGTTGGCTACTTGGCACTGCATAGCCCCCACTTCCTAAGAAGAGCTTAGGATTTATTTCTACCTTTTAAATATTTTGTTATAACACTGATAATATGTGGTTTCTATGTAACTATAATCAACTGTGTATCTTGTTATCTTAGAAATAAATGTTATAAATTATATGAGAAAATTGCCAATATGTGTTTATGTGATTCTTAAAGATTGAGCTGATTAGACAGAATGATTTATTATTTCCTAATATGTCATATTTCAGTTCATATTTTGTGGGAATATAAGTGAGGAATTTCTGGGTATTATCTGTGAAGTTGCTTCTATTAAAGTAGCTAAACAATGTTATTTTTCTTGTACTTTTATATTATTTAATAACCATGTTTCCAAATTGATTAAATAACAAGATTCAGGTAAGTAAATAAGTATGTCAATGTGAGAAACTCACTTTGTGAATGTGAGGTAGAGACTGGAAGAATCTAATTACTTTATAGCCTTGTCAGAGGGGCCAGGAACATTCTAAGATGTAGTCCCTGTGTATTTGTGTCCTGGAAGAGTAAATAACCCCATCTCATTAGGACTGGATTATGAGGTCTCCTTTCCTTGGGCAGAAGGGATGGATATGGCAGAATAAAAATACCAGAACCCACTGTGTTTATCAGGATTTTTTTGGACTTATGTTTTCATATTCTCTGAACCTAGAGGATGAAATAGTATCTTTGGTTTACTCACTATTGTTTATGATTTTCTGGCCTGGCCTTATTCTGGGATCTTGGCCATTCATCCATCCATACCTATATACATTTAATCATATATATTCATTTGTTCAACAAACATTAAAATCCTACTATGCTCAAGGTACACCGGTACTTGCTATAATTACAAAAAACAATAAGAAAACATGGCACAGACTGACTAGAATACAGAGCGATGAGTTTTTTGACAGTATTATTTACAAATTACCACATGATCATACACAAAAATAACCTGATTAATACTACCTGAGGGTGTCAGGTAAAATATCACAAGAGAAGTGAGTTTTGAACTGAATGTTGAAGAATGAGTAATAACTGCTCAGGCAGAGAAGGAAGAGGCAAGAAATCTGAGAACTAAGAAAAAATATGAACAAAAGGCACAAAGAGTGACAGCATACAGAGTATTTGCAGATACAGGAGTGCTGTAGTATGGCTAGGAGACTCTAGGATGTGGAGTTGCAGGAGATGAGGTTGGAAATTTGGTTGAGATTATATTTTTTAAGGGCTGTGTATATCATGCAAAGAATAGGAGCTAGTAAAAACAACAGAGAATCAGAGAAGTTAAAAAAATTATTCCAGAAAAAAAAAAGCCATTACATTAAGTTTCAAGGAAGAGTCAACAGAGTCAAATGTCAAATACTAGCCTACATTTACTTAGGAAGTAAAGAACTCAGATAGTCATAAATAGCAGTTAGGCCATCTGTTCAATAAATTATTAAATGAATGAATAAATCTTGAATTGTTCTTGTAATATTACTGAAAGGGAATCTTAACTAGAGCCCATGGTGGAATGATTTTATTTGAGTCCAAATATTGTAATGAAACAAATTCTATCTAGGGTCCTGAATTCGAGCTACATGTAGAATATTACTTAAGTGGCAAAATTTTATGTATATATTTCTCCAATAGTTAGCTTCTCAATGCTATCTAATGGAGAATTCAACCCACTCACCATTGATACATGTTGAGTTGGAGGCACACAGTCAGGTCCATGTCCTACTGCAAAAGTCATTGCTTCGGGTTCAGTGGCAATTGGCTAAAAGCAAAAGTGAAAAGCCCATTAAACATTGAGCCTAATGTGCTATAAAAAGGAAACCATAGTTGTTTATAAAACGCTCAGGCATCTTAATTAGCTTTTTAGCATTTTTATGAAAAGACATCAGATTATAAACTATGCACATGTACAATCATGATTACATAAACAGTTAACATTCTTTAAGAGTTTTTTTTATATGTCTGGCATTATTCTATGGTAACTTTTTAAATTCTCACAACCACCTTATGAATTAGGTACTATTCCTATTTAACAGATGAGGAAACCAAGGCCTAGATAATTAAATTAACTTGACCAAAGTCACACAGTTTGTAAGTAATGGAGCTAGGATTTGAACTCAAGTCGTCTGGTGCTGGAGCTCACATCTTTAATTACTAAACCAGCCTAATAAATATATGAGTCTAACTTTATATTACAAAGATATGAATGGATTTATTTAACAATCCTTATGCAGTACTTACTATATGCCAGGCTGTCTTTAGTGCCTTATAAATATTAACTCACTTTGTTATGGCTTAGTGCCATATTAATATTGCCTCACTTAATTGGGACATTTGGAGAAATATACTATGTATAAATACCTAGGATCATTTTAAATTCCCTTCTATTCCCAGAAAAAGGTTCAAGATTAGTAAACTTCAAAAAGTGGATATAAGTGGAAAGAAGATTTGTCAAAAATGGGACATTTTGTCTGTGAAAAATCAGCTAGAGGGTATAGAGTTGGATTAGATTATTTTATTAACACTTCAAAACTGAGTTTAAGATATTAGCATCTCAGATTATATGAAAGGCATTAACTGTAACACAGTCTGAGTAGATTAGTTCATATCAGAATTAACAGCTCTAAAACTAGTCAGTGATGACATTATAGGATAATGTTTGTCTCAATTGTCTTCTGATTACTTTTTCAATTTACTTTCTCCAATATTAACTTCCAATTTCCCTAAGCCTTTGTTGATGCTGATTCTACCACAGCTGTGATTTCTTTCATGTCAGGAAATGTAATCTGATACATTTATCATAATGCTATATTCTAAGAACATTTCAAAAGAAGGATTTAATGTATGGAGGGTGTACTATTTATGAAAATGAATACATGCTTAATTGTAGACAAGACACTTTAGTTGAAAAACCTAATTCACTTGAAAATAAGGCCAACCTTAGAGAGCAATAGTTGCTCAGTGTTACATTATGTGGTCAACCGATTTTACTATCTAAGTGGCAATTATGTAAGTATAATAGTTAACAGCACAGCATTGGGAACCAGTGGTCTTGAATCCTGGCTCTGACATTTATAACCTGTGTACCTTTGGGCAAGTTAAACTCTTTAAGCCTTGGTTTTCTCATTTTTAAAACAGGGATACTATTACTACCTTCCTCACATGGCTGTTGTGTAGATTATAAGAGATAATGTGAATAGAGTGTTTTGTACATAGACACCACAAACCAACACCTACCAGTATTTGTCCTCAGTATATAAAAAATATTACATAGTAAGTAAATTCACAAAGTGATTGTGAAGGATATTCATTCTTTAGGAAAGACCTTAATGATTGTGACAAAGTAGGCAATACAAATTATTGGTGTTCAATTGGAGAAATACACTATGTATACATACATTGGGGGAAATGATGCCTCTTAATGCTAGAGTGGGCTACACTTTATCTTATTTTAGCTCACTACAAAAGGGTTGTTCTCTTTCATTCTTTTTCTAATTTACCCTTTGTTGAAATAAATAATATGGATTGAAATTACATGTGAAATTAAATGAATTGGAAAAAATCAGAAAGGATATGTATTAAATGGTTAATAGTGACTACCTCTAGGGGAGAGCCTTTCACTTTGTACTTCATATAATTTAAAAAATGTGGTAGTAAACACAACCAATCAATACATCATTTGAAAATAAACTATGAAGTCTAATTTTAGTTGAGAAAGAAAATAATATTCCAGCTGGAGATAAAGGACTTTAAATCCTGTTATTGACCTTATATAAGTGTGTGTGTATATATATAAATATATATATACACACAATATATGAAATATACTCTGTATATACAATATACATCATATGTACACAATGTATATATATAATATATTGTATATATATTATATACTATACAATAGTATACAATACTATACAATATATTATGCAATATTATACAATATACATTATACTAATTTTAGTTGAGAAAGAAATAAAATAATATTCAGGCTAGAAATAAAGCACTTTAAATCCTGTTTAGTGACCACATACAAATATATATATACATATATATACACACACACACACTACACAACACATATATAATATATACATTATATATATACAATATATACAATATATATATACAATATATACACAATATATACTATATATATGATATGTAATATTATATATTATATACAATATGTATTATGCATTAATTGTACGTTAATCATGTATTTTATAATATAGTTGCATATTATAGTATATTAGTTATTATATATTCATACTATATACTATATAACACATACAATAGATTTATAACCACAAAAATAGACATGCTTTTTCCCTTATATTAGCAGCATAGATTCAAGAATACAAATTAGTACTTAAAAGATGTATGGTTATTAAGGAGGGCATATATTGTGATGAGCACTTGGTGTTATACACAACTAATGAATCATTGAACACTACATCAAAAACTAATGATATGCTGGCTAACTGAACATAATAAAAAAAGATGTATGGTTTTCATTTGGTTAGCTGATAAAGTTCTTTTTTTAAAAAATGTGTAAGCATTTTAAAGAAATGTTTTTTCTTCTTTCCTTTAAGTCTATTATGTTAATTAATAAATATATTAACAAAACAGTCAACAGAATTAAGCATTTTTTTTCTTAGTAGCTTGTTACAAGGCTAGTTTCTGAATCTCAGTAGACATGTGTAATCAGTTATCAAAACCATTTTAATTTATTTATTTTAAAAGATTTACTTATTTATTTTACAGAGTATGAGAGGGAGAGGCAAAGAGAATTTTTTTATTTTATTTATTTTTATAAAAATATTTTACTATGTTATGTTAGTCACCATACAGTACATCCCAAGTTTTCGATGTAAAGTTCCATGATTCATTACTTGTGTGTAACACCCAGTGCACCATGTAATACGTGCCCTCCTTAATACCCACCACCAGCCTATCCTGATCCCTCACCCCCACCCCTCTAAAGCCCTCAGTTTGTTTCCCAGAGTCCATAGTCAAAGAGAAAATTTCAAGCAGAATTCCCACTGAGTGCAGAGACTGATGTGGGGCTCAGTCCCATGACCCTGAGATCATGACCTGAGCCAAAATCAAGAGTTGGATGCTTAACCAACTGAGCCACCCAGGCACCCCTATCAAAAATATATTTAAAAGAAACACTTTGGAAATTAATCTGTAATCAATAGTATTTATCATAAATGAAGAGACAGAAAACATTTCAAAAAATGGGCAGAAGATATGAACAGACACTTTTCCAATGAAGACGTACAAATGGCTAACAGACACATGAAAAAATGTTCAAAATCATTAGCTATCAGGGAAATTCAAATCAAAACCACATTGAGATACCACCTTATGCCAGTCAGAATGGCAAAAATTGACAAGGCAGGAAACAACAAATGTTGGAGAGGGTGTGGAGAAAGGGGATCCCTCCTACATAGTTGGTGGGAATGCAAGTTGGTATAGCCACTTTGGAAAACAGTGTGGAGGTCCCTCAAAAAGTTAAAAATTGAGCTACCCTATGACCCAGCCATTGCACTACTGGGTATTTACCCCAAAGATACAGACATAGTGAAGAGAAGGGCCATATGCACCCCAATGTTCATAGCAGCATTGTCCACAATAGCTAAATCATGGAAGGAGCTGAGATGCCCTCCAACAGATGACTGGATTAAGAAGATGTGGTCCATATATGCAATGGAATATTACTCAGCCATCAACAAGAATGATTTATCATCATTTGCTGCAACATGGACAGGACTGGAGGAGATAATGCTAATGAAATAAGTCAAGCAGAGAAAGACAATTATCATATGGTTTCACTCATTTATGGAACATAAGAAGTAAGAAGATCGGTAGGAGAAGAAAGGGAAGAAGGAAGGGGGGGGTAAGCAGAAGGGGGAATGAACCATGACAGACTATGGACTCTGGGAAACAAACTGAGGGCTTTAGAGGGAAGGGGGGTGGGGGATCGGAATAGGCTGGTGATGGGTAATTAGGAGGGCACGTATTGCATGGTGCACTGGGTGTTATACGCAAGTAATGAATCATGGAACTTTACATCAAAAACTTGGGATGTACTGTATGGTGACTAACATAATGAACATTTTTTATTAAAAAATGTGGTGTATCTATACACAATGGAATATTACTCATCCATAAAAATAATGAAGTCTTGCCATTTGCAATGATATGGATGGAGCTAGAGTATATTATACTAAGCTAAATCAGCCAGTCAGAGAAAGACAAGTACCATATGATTTCACTCATATGTGGAATTTAAGAAACAAAACAAATGGGCCAAGGGGGAAAAAAGAGAGGGAAACCAAGAAATAGACTCTTAGCTATAGAAAACAAACTGATGTTTACCAGAGGGGAGGGGGGGTGGGAGGATGGGTTAAATAGGTGATGGGGATTAAAGAGGGCACTTGTGATGAGTACTGGGTGCTGTATGAAAATGTTGAGTCACTATGTTGTACAATTGAAACTAATATTATACTGTACGTTAACTAACTAGAATTTAAATAAAAACCTAAGAAATTAAGTGCTGGAATATTTACTAAGATTCTTTTTTATAATAATAGTGCTATCTCAGGATGCCTGGGTGGCACAGTCAGTCAAGCATCTGACTCTTGGTTTTGGCTCAGGTTGTGATCTTGGGGTCATGAGATGGAGCCCTGTGTTGGACTCCAGTGCAGAGTCTGCTTGCGATTCTCTCTCCCTCTGCCCTCTCGGCCTCTGCGTCTCCTGCTCCTGCTCTTTCTCTAAAATAAATAAACAAATCTTTAAAAAAATAATAGTCTTATCTCTGATTTTTATTGAGCACTTCATATCTGTTAAATGTTTTTCAATTTATCCTTACTATAACCTTATTGGCTATCATTAACTCCGTTATACTTTTGAGGAAACTAGGAGCAGTAAAGTAACTTGTCCAATGTTACATGGTTTAAAATTTATCTGTTATAACCCCTTTATTTTTACAAATGAGAATCTGAAGTTGTGTGGGGTTTAGTTAATTGACAAAGATCACAAAGCTGGTAATTAATAGAACCAACACTACAATGTAAGTTTCATGGCTCCTAGGTGCAGTACTCTTTGCAGTTTGAATAATTAAATTTCATATTATTTATCTATTTTAGAACTTTATAGGTTTTAGCCAAATCACCCTTCTGCCTTTTCTCTCTAGACAGAAATATTTAATCATAGTTGAGTTTTGACTTGGGGAGAAGTCTAGGTAGAGATATGGATTGGAAATTATAAGCATATGTGTAATAGGTAAAAGCCACCAGAGTTTCCTTAGGTAAAGGGAAAGACAGTGCTTCTCAAACATTGGCCTGCATCAGAATTACTGAGAGTTTGTTAAAAAATTCACATTCCAAAGCCCCAACCCTACAGATTCTGATTCAGAAGCTATGGGGGTACAGTTCAGGAATCTGCATTTTTAACAAGACCCTCTAAGTACTTCTGGTGTATGTAGTCAAGTAATCATAACTTGAAAAACACTGAAGCAGAGGGAGCTGGAAAAAAAACACACCTCATTACAAAGTATGGGAGAATAGCAACACTTAATGGAATTAAAAACTTAATCCAGTCAAAGACACTGAGAAAAACAGCCAGATAATTGAGAGAAGAATCCAGAGAGTATGATACCACAATAGCCAATGGAAGAAAGAGTTTCAAAGGAGCAGTGACCAACTATGTGAAATGTTGCAGATAAATAAAGCAAGATGAGGACTGAAGTTTCAGTAGAGTATTGAGGGCGGAAGGTTGGTTTCTACAGGTTGAGTAGTGGATGGGAAGTAAAGGTTTCATAACATAGACTGTCCTTTTAGGAATCTTGGATTAACAGTGAAGAAGAAAGGCAATAAAATAGTTAATGGAAGATACAGAATCAAGAACTATTTTATTTGGGGAGATGGGTGATATTTGAGTGCGACTTTAGATTGAGTGGAAGGAGCAGATGGAAAGTTAAGGTAAGTGAAAAGAAATAGAAGCAAGGTGCTGGAGGACGAGAAGATAAGAGGATCATTCTTAGAAAGGAGGAGAAACATGTTCTTCCCCAGGACTGGAAGGAGGAAATAAGATTGGAAGGAGTAAATAAGATTGCCAGTGTAGATAACAATCATTAGGAAGGTGGGAACGCAAGAAGCAAAAAATGTTCACACCTTATGCTTTATTTCAAAGCTACGTTACAATTATTTGCATACAAATTTAAAACTGTTCTACCTTTTTGATGACAGTAAACCTTTATCTTGTAAAATATCCATCTTTATTTCCAATAATGATTTTTCCTTGAAGTCTACTTAGTCTAATATTCAAAATTTCTTTTGGTAATTGTTTGCATGACATATTTTTTTGTCATTTTACTTTTAAACATTTTTCTATTTTAGACATGTGTTTTGTAAGCAGCTTATAGTTGGGATTTTTCTGCCTAGTGTAACATTTGTTTTGTCTTAATTAGGGCATTTAGTTTGTTTACATCGAATACTATTACTGATATATTTGGGTTTAAATCCACCACATTACTACTTTTTTTTTAAAGATTTTATTTATTTATTTGACAGAGAGACAGCCAGCGAGGGAGGGAACACAAGCAGGGAGAGTGGGAGAGGAAGAAGCAGGCTCCCAGTGGAGGAGCCCGATGTGAGGCTCGATCCCAGAATGCTGGGATCACGCCCTGAGCCAAAGGCAGACGCTTAATGGCTGAGCCACCCAGGCGCCCCCCACATTACTACTTGATTTCTACTTTTTCTGTCTATTTTTTTCTCCTTTTGTTTTTCCTTTCCTGCTTTCTTTTGGATTATTATTTTCCATTTTCCCTTCTATTGCTTTATAGTTCTACATTATTTTATTATTCTTTTGGTGATTACCATAAACATACACAGTTTATCAAAGTACTTTTTCACTTCTTGGATAGTGATATCCAAAGTAAAGATACTTTAACTCTATTTACCTCCTCCTCCTTCCTTATTTGTTACTATTGTAATGATTTTAAATTCTACATATTTTATTTTATTTATTTTAAAATATCTTATTTATTTGTCAGAGAGAGAGAGAGAGTGAGAGTGAGCACAAGCAAGGGGAGCAGCACGCAGAGGGAGAAGCAGGTTCTCTGCTGAGCAAGGAGCCTGATGTGAGACTGGATTCCAGGACCCTGGGACCAGAGCCAAAGGCAGACACTTAACCAACTGAGCCACCCAGACATCCCTAAATTCTATTTATTTTAAACATCACATTATTATTATTGCTAGTATTATCACTGATCCAGTCAATAATCATTTATATTTACATACATAATTACCATTTTTGTTGCTCTTCATTCCTTTCTGCATCCTTGATCTTCCATCTACAAACATTTTTCTTCTGCTGAAGAACAACCTTTAGTTGAGTGTACTAGTTACAAATTCTCAGCTCTGCTTGTCCAAAAAGTCTTAATTTCACTTTCATTTTTGAAGGATTTTTTTTTGGAAATTGAATTCTAAGTTGGCAGTTATTTTCTTTTAGTACTTTCAGTTCATTTTTTGAAACTAGCATTCCATTTTCTTTTTTCTTGCATTACTTTTTGGTTTCAATCTTCTCCGAGATCTTGGCCCCATTTTTTAAATTGTTAGCTCTAATGCCTTTAGAGATTTTTAAAAATTTGCCAAACTTTCAAGGTTTTTTCATCTGGAAGGTTGACACAAAATACCAAGTCCACAATTATAGGAGGTATTCATTACTGATTGGCTTAATATTTTTGCTGAAGTGGGTGTGAGGCCATAGGCTGAGATTGAAAATGGCTGGATATGGGACCAACTCCCTTTGGAAGTGGTAAAATTTTGGATTAGCTTTTGAGAAAAGACAGCTAATCAGAGATGATTAAATAAACAAGTAATACTGACAATCCAACTGAACTTGATAGATAGCAGTGACAGCAGGGGGAGAGAGTGGTATAATGCACCTGGGTCTCAATTTGGTAATATTAAAAATGAATATGAAAATATTTGCTGCCTTGCTTATCATAGAGTCATTTTGAGGACCAAAAGAAATGATGGTATGCATTTCAAAAGAAATGACAGATGTGAAAGTAAATTATGAGGTGATATAAACATTGACTACTTATAGACATGCAGATTTTTAAAAATTGAACAAAACATACTAAATTTTTTGAAATAGCTTTAGGAGAATAGGTATTATTTCTTCTTTGAATGTTTGGTAGAATTCCAGAGGAAAACCGTCTGGGCCTGGAGTTTTGTTATTTGGAAGGTTGTTTATCACTGACTCAATCTCTTCATAATTAATTGGCCTGTTTAAAAAATCAATTTCTTCCTGTTTCAGTCTTGGTAGCTTATAGGTTTCCAGGAAGGCCTCCATCTCTTCCAGATTGCTTAATTTATTGGCATATTGCTATTGATAAAAGGTTCTAATAATCCTTCCAATTTCATTGGTGTTGGTTGTGACCTCTCCTTTTTCATTCATAATTTTATTAATTTGGGTCCTTTCTCTATTCTTTTGGATAAGTCTTGCCAGTGGTCTGTCAATTTTATTGATTCTCTCAAAGAACCAGCTTCTAGTCCTGTTGATCTGCTCTACTGTACTTCTGGTTTCTGCTTGATTGATTTCAGCTCTAATTTTGGTCAACTGCTTCCTCGTGCGTGGATTAGGCCTGTCCCTCTGTTGCTGCTCCAGCTTCTTGAGGTGAGAATATAAAAACTGCATTTTAGATTTTTCTATTCTTTTGAGTGAGGCTTGGATGGCTATGTATTTCCCCCTTAGGACTGCCTTTGCAGTATCCCATAGGTTTTGGACTGTTGTATTTTCATTCTCATTGGTCTCCATAAATTGTTTAATTTGATTTTTGATTTCCTGGTTTATCGAGTCATTCCTGAGCAGGATGGTTCTTAGTCTCCAAGTGTTTGAGTTTCTTCCAAATTTTTCCTTGTGGTTGAGTTCCAATTTCAGAGCGTTGTGGTCTGAGAATATGCAGGGGATAATTTCAATCTTTTGGTATCGGTTGAGACCTGTTTTGTGTCCCAGAACATGGTCTATTCTTGAGAATGTTCCATGGGCATTAGAATAGAATGAGTATTCTTTGGTTCTGGGGTGTAGTGTTCTATATATATCTATGAGGTCCAACTCGTCGAGTATGGCATTCAAAGCCTTTGATTCTTTGCTTAGTTTTTGCCAGGGTGTTCTGTCTATTTCTGAGAGTGGAGTGTTGAGGTCCCCTACTATTAATGTATTTTTATTTATATGTCTCTTTATTCTGGTTAAGAGTTGGCTTGTGTATCTTGCTGCTCCCCTGTTGGGGGCATATATATTTATAATTGTCATATCCACTTGTTGAATACTTCCCTTAAGAATAATATAGTGCCCTTCTGCATCTCTAACTATAGTCTGTAGTTTAAAATCCAATTTATCTGATATGAGAATTGCTACCCCAGCTTTCTTTTGAGGTCCATTTGCGTGAAAGATGGTACTCCATCCCCTTACTCTCAGTCTGAATGCATCTTTGGGTTCGAAATGAGTCTCTTGTAGACAGCAAATGGATGGGTCATTTCTTTTTATCCAATCTGCAACCCTGTGGCGTTTTATGGGATGGTTCAAACCATTTACATTAAGACTGATTACTGAGAGATATGATTTTAATGTTGCCATGTTGCCAGTAAAGTCTTTGTTTGTATTGGCTGTGACTTTCTGTTCTGTATCACTCTTGGGGCCTTTTTACTTTTATAGAACCCCCCGTAATATCTCCTGTAGGGCTGGTTTCGTGGTTACAAAATTGGTTAGTGACTGGCGATTCTGAAATGTCTTTATTTCTCCATCAATTCTGAATGACAGCCTTGCTGGATAAAGGATCCTTGGCTGCATGTTTTTCTCTGAAAGAGCTTTAAATATGCTCCCCCAACCCTTTCTCTCATTCCAGGTCTGTGTAGACAGGTCTGACGTAATTCTGATGCTTTTGCCTTGGTACGTGAGAAATTTCTTTGCCCTGGCCGCTTTCAATACTGTATCCTTGCATCTAATATTTGCGAATTGCACTATGACGTGACGTGGCGTAGGTTTGTCGTGGTTGAGCTTGGGAGGGGTCCTCTCTGCCTCTTGGACACGAATGTTTGTTTCCCTTGCTAGATTAGGGAAGTTTTCAGCTACAATTTGTTCAAATATCTCTTCTAGACCTCTGTTTTTCTCCACCCCCTCGGGGATGCCGATGATTCTAACATTGGATCGTTTCATTGAGTCAGTAATCTCCCGTAACCTACATTCGTGGGCGTGGATTTTTTTAAGACCATCTTCTATTTTCATTTTTTCCTCTATTAACCCATCCTCCAATTCACTAACCCGTTCCTCTGCTTCTGCGACCCTGGCCGTCAGAGCCTCTAGTTTTGCCTGCATTTGGCTCATAGAATTTTTAATTTCTGTCAGATTCGCTCTCATTTCTGTCCTTAGGGATTCTATATTCTCAGTAACCTTTGGTGCACTGGGTGTTATACGCAACTAATGAATCATCGAACTTTACATCAGAAACCAGGGATGTACTGTACGGTGACTAACATAA
Source organism: Ursus maritimus (assembly GCF_017311325.1). Taxonomy (NCBI): domain Eukaryota; kingdom Metazoa; phylum Chordata; class Mammalia; order Carnivora; family Ursidae; genus Ursus; species Ursus maritimus. Next base: position 56,867,810 of record NW_024423319.1, read on the forward strand.
TATAATAAAAAAACATTAAAATACAAAAAAAATACTAAATTTGAAATCATCTTTTTTTTTAAGTTTTATTTATCTAAGTAATCTCTACACCCAGTGTGAAACTTGAACTTAGGGCCCCAAGATCAAGAGTTGCATGCTCTTCAGACTGAGCCAGCCAGTGCCCCTGAAATCATCTTTTTTTATTCAAAAGAACAAAATGTATGAAAATCCATCTTTATTTTTAGAATTACAAAAATTCTTTAAATTTTCAGGACACCTGGGTGGCTCAGTTGGTTAAGCGTCTTCCTTCGCCTTGGGTCATGATCCCAGGGTCCTGGGATTGCGTCCCACATCATGCTCCTTGCTCAGTGGGGACCTGCTTCTTCCTCTGCATGCCACTCCCCCTGCTTGTGCGTGCTCTCTTTCTCTCACTCTCTGACAAATAAATAAACAAAATCTTAAAAAAAAATCTTTTAAAAAATTCTTTAAATTTTCATTTATAGAACATTCAATTACTGCCACATTCCCACAGCACTGGGGGAAATATTCATGGAGGAAGTTTCTGAGTAGGCAAGTAACTGACCATATCACACTTAAAGCAATTGAGAGATAGGACGGTGGTAAAGAAGTGAGATAGAATGGGAAAAAGAAGGGAAGCAAAAAGACAGACATGTACTCTGTGAGTTACAAATTTACACTTCCTTTTTTAAATCTGGGTGTTGTACACAACTAATGAATTGTTGAACACTACATCAAAAGCATTAAAAATTAATGATATGTCGGCTAACTGAACATAATAAAAAAAATCTGAGCTCTTGTAAAGCTTCCTGATGAGGATAAATTAGCACAGCTATGTTACCCAGACTAGCTACTTCTGGTAGCCTATTAAGGTCATTGCTCAAAGGGTTACTGCAGAATGGTTCATGAAGAACACACAGAAAGCCTAGTGGCTGATTATGGGTTCCTGGTTTTATCTCCTGGGTCCTGCCACTTGAGTGAAAGTAAGATGTCAGCCAAGTAGTTTTACTGAGCAGAGATGAACTATTTACTCTGGACAATTTTGTGACATAGTTAATTGTTTCCAATTTTCATATGGGAATAGATAGAATCTGAAAGTTTGTTTTGGAGAGTAGAAGGCCAAAGCCACTTTTTTTAAGCTAAATCATAGATTTTCAGAATGTACTATAATAACACATTTTGGGAACACAAAACACTCCTTTTAGATTATCTATCTTTATAATGAAAATACCTTACAGTCATGCAATATTTCAACATATAAATATGTATTTTGTAATTCTGTTCTAACTTTTCTTACACTTGGAAATTATTCCACTATTGATTTACTTTACAAGAGAAAGCCCATGAAGTAGCCTACTGGGTTTTTTAATGTTAAAAAAATGCTAAACTTTCCATTAACTAAGATAAATAGCTACTTCTTAGATTTATCCTTTTGTAGAGCATAAAGGTGGTTTTTCTTGCCATCTAATCATTCTGGGCAGCTTTCTTCTACTGCTAGTCATTTTCCTCAACAAGGCATATTGCTTTATACCAACATCTACTAACTAGAATGCTATATTATATTCTAAGGGTACAATTAAATTTTGTCTCCAATTTTTATTTTGTATTGCTGATGCTGATAACCAGGAGTTGGCATAGATGTCACAATTTCCTGAAACATGATAGATCTCAAAATCAACTATGGTATCATTGACTACTCATAGCATTGCAATGTTGTAAAGACATTTTAGATGGCTGCCAAAAACAGAAGAAACTAACTGAAAGCCAGAGCATACAATACAAATCTCAGATTGTACAAGACTTCAATGGCTATGATAATGAAAACATTTGGGTCTTCATAATTCTTGATAGAATCAATGATCATAATTATCCACACACCAAGTGCATGAAAAGCACATGGAACAGGCATCTTAGATAAAATAATGAGTATGACAAGTTTTTGGTAGAGATGATGCCAACGTGCCAGTATACTTCCCTGGACATGAAATAATGGTCCCAAAATGAGAAACTTATTACTTATTCTAATTCTGGTTGGTATTGGTCCACATTTGTGATTAGGCTCTTTAGCCATTTGAATGAAAGCATCTCATAAACTTTTCACCCATCCCAAAGAGGTTATAACTTTGTGGCCAGTGTTTAATACAACATAGCAAGAATAATTCAAGCAGCTGACTTAGAGGAAGCAAACTGGTGTGGCACATTCTTTGCTGACACAAAAAACATATCCGTATAGTATTTACTGTTTGACCTCCAATGTTGTTTTCTTCTTTCACATTATTCACATTACTTGTGTCCATGGAGTGACAGGAACTGTTAAAGATAAGGAGTAGAACCAAAGAGAAGTATGCAAAGGGAAAAACATGCCTAGTCTCAGAGACAGATTTACCATGGAGCCAATGAAGCTTAAGTTTTAGGGCCTTTCACTTGTATAAGCCCCTTCCAAGGCCCTGAAAATTATATTATGTTTGTAATATTTTCAAATTTTTCAAATTTATATTTATTGTGATTTTTCTCATTCCAAATTTCAATTTGCATATATATGTATATATAAAATATACAAATATATAGAAATATAAATATATATATGTTTTTTTAAACAGTGGCTCTCAAACTGTATAAGGTTTGGGCTCTTCAAAACCTGGCCTCCCCTGTTAAGTGTGCTCATCAGTAGTCAGTTTGGTGAATTTGATTTGATATCTTTCAAACTCCTAATACTCTACCCCTACCCCCAATACATTTGAATATATAGCCACAGAACAAACATTTTGATGAAAATCAATAATACTCAATCCATTTCTATTAGGAATTTATTAATCCCTACGCAGAATATATGAACTAGTTAATGATTTCTTTGAGAGGGCACTACAGGAGGAAATAAAATTGTAGGCCTATGAAACAATACTAGATTCACAGAATTATGTGACCTCAGCTGTCATTCACTTAAGTCCTGCATTTTACATATAAGAAACAGGTTTAGAGAGGAAATATGACTTGTTTAAGTTTACATCTAGGTTATTAGTGGTAAAGCAGAGATTTCAAGAAAGCTATTTAATCCTTATGCTAATTTATGCTATTGTTTGAATTTATTTGCTTCATCATTTATGAAGTTTATTTCCTAACATGCTTGGATTTGTATATTTTGCAAATCAAGGTTAAAATTCTACCCATCTCTATAACCGAGAGCCAAATTATTATTCAATATTTTAAATCATTATTCGTGTACTTCACCACCAACATAAAAGGTCATAGTTTTTGCATGCAGTTTACAGTTTAATTACATCATTGATACAATTGCACAATAAAGATAACAGTTTCTATTTTAAGGGTTTATCCATTTTTTAGGTCATTAACTGACTATTTCAACGCAAATAATTCTGTACTTAAAATCTCTATCTTGGGGCACCGGGGCAGCAGAGTTCGTTGAGCGTCAGACTCTTGGTTTCAGCTCAGGTCGTGATCCCAGGGTCATGAGCTCAAGCCCCTGGTCTGGCTCCGTACTCAGCACGAAATCTGCTTGAGATTCTCTCTCCCTCTCCCTCTGCCCCTCCCCCTCATGCTCTCTCTCTCTCAAATAAATAAATAAATCTTTAAAAAATCTCTCTCCCTTCTTTTTAGTTAAATTATTATGCTGTTTTCCATGCAACTGTAATAATAATTTTGTTGTTTAAAAGATATCAATAAAGTAAGACTTAGCAATAAATTAAAATGATCCTGCAAATATAAGCATGACATTTGAAAGATTACTTCAAATTATAGCTTTAAAAATTTCATGTTAAATCATTTTTTCTGTTGGAGCAAGCCTAAAGTTTATTTTTCCTTTTGTTTAAAAAGGAGATATGTCATAACTACCCTACTTTGTAAAAGTACTGGAAACTCACATAAATACTAAGACAGATGCAATCATTTGTGATTGGGCTAAAAATTATGCACATAAAATATGCTAGCTGACTTCACTGGAAATTAATCTTTAGGCTTCTTATTTCTTTTTTTTCAGGCTTCTTATTTCTGAACTTAAAAATTCCTTATCTTAATACATTATAAAAATCTTCACAATAAATTTGTTAACATATACATATAAGTAACATAAAATGCAGATAAGTTAACATTAAGACCCAGTGGCTAAATGGATAAAGGTTATGGACAGTCAATTCAGTTAAAAGGAAATAAAAATGACTAATAAATACAATGAAAAACACATAACCTCATTAATTGTAAGACAAATAGTTGTGACCAGGATTACAGTTAATGACTATTTGCCACCTACATAATTCTACTTATTTAAACAGTAAAAGCATAATGAAATGGTTATGCATGCATGCTGCTGATAAAAGTGTAAACTGATACAATCCTTTAGAAAAGGAATTTTTTCAATACATATTAAGAAACTAAAAATATTCATAACCGTTTGACCAGTAATGCCTAAGCAACTACGACTGATAAAAGGCTTTACGTGTGATGATTCACAGTTACGTATATCAAAGCAGTATATATAACAGTATCACAACAAAAACCAAAATAATTTGAATTCTAACAATGAAGAAGATAACAAGTAAATTATATTCATATGATCAAGTTGTATTATATATATACACACACAAGTTATATATATGCACGCACTCACATACACACATGTATATGTGTGCATATGTGTGTATGTCATGATTGTATAAGTACAATACAAATAGAACAAACACTGGGGGAAAATACACAAACATTGTTAATGGTTAAAGCAATTTAAACGCTTTTCTATATTTTCCACATTTTAGATAATGAGCAGTTATTGCTTTCTAATTAAAAAAAATTATTTTAATAAAAATGATAAAGAAATGTAGAAAATAGGATGGATATATATAGTGTATAAGAAAAAATATACAAGCAATTAAACACATACATAAACAAAAATGAGGTTTGATTTTACAATTCTAGTAGGATAAAGAAAAGAGATAAAATCCAATACTGGTGAAAATACAGGTTTTAATTTGGTAGAATTCTTCTGGTAGATAATTTGATAATACAAATAATCTTAGAACAATTGTACATTCTGTCACCATAATCAGAATCATAGGAATGTAACTGATGAAAAATCCCCTGTAACATTTTTTAAAGAAAACTTCACTAAAAACAAAAGAATCATAAGAATGTATTCAAAAAATTATTTGAATAGTTGAAATATGTTATACTTACAAAGATAATTATATCAGCTTTACTTTTAATACTTGAAAACTGATGGCAACCTACATAATCCAACAATAATTGAATGATTAAATAAGTTACTGTATATAAATTCAATAGTATATGAGGCAGTCACTTAAAATTAATGTAATGACTCTATGGAAAAGAAAGATGTGATTACATCATCATATAAACTGTATACACTGAGAAACATTGGAAGGAAACCAAAACCCCATAAATAATTGCTGTGTTAAATTAGAGAGATTTTATTGACTTTTATAAATCTTTTAAAATGCTTAATATTAATGATAAATCTCTTTTTTAAAAAATTGCTTACCACTTGCACCCTAGATAGCTTCTCTTCAGGGGTAAGAAATTCTGTAATCTGTGTTTCTGGTCCTATAAGATCAGGTGGCAGGGCAAGTATGTAATGACAGATTTTAGTCACATTCTTGCACTAGAAAAGAAGAAAACAAAGAAACAAGATGCATAAAACTCCTATCAATATCTCTAACTCAATCCTAATATGTAATTGCCATAATTTTCATTTCTAAAAAAATGAACATACATATGTATACACATGTTTGTATTTATATTCAGGGAAAGATATTACATGACTCACCAACAGGATGAAAAAATATATTTGTTTGATTCCAGAGTCAACTGTGTAGTATCAAAGTATAAAACTGGGTTAAATTTTTAGGTCCTGTAAACTGTGGTGTAGGCAACATGAAGATGAATAAGAAATAGTAAAAAATAGGTTTTAAATATTCATTTATTTTTGAAAATAAATCATGGAATATTTCATGGAAATTTTTGAAAAGGCAGAAGAACCTAAGAAGAAATAAACTATTACTCAGAATCCTGCCCACAGAGAAATAGGGTAAATATTACATTTACTTATGATCTCCATAAATATCCATTTACTGTGGATTTATTTTAAAATGCACTTTTGGAAGGAGTTAAGATGGCGGAGGAGTAGGGGGTCCCCTTTTTCAGATGGTCCCTTGAGTCGAGCTGGATAGGTACCAGACCATCCTGAAAACCCACGGAATCAGCCTGAGACGCAGGAAGATACATCTGGATCTCTACAAATGAACATCTCCAGCACTGAGTTTTGAGGTACGAAGTGGGGAGCCATGAATCCGCGCACAGATATTGGAAGATAAACGGAAGGGGGCTGTATTCGGGCGCTGGGAAGCGGTAGCCACCTGCACTGGGGAGCGGGCTGGACTCACGGACCCGCACCCGCAAGACAGCAGACTGAGACCATGAGCCTGGAAATGCGTGCGCGACCAAACTGAAAACCCGAGCTCTGGAGTGCCTGCGAACCACACTGAAACGGAGCTCCGGAGCACGCACGGGGGCAGCTGGTGGCTGGCAGCTGGCGGTGTTAGAAACACAAAGGACAGAGACGTGCCAGCTCTGGAAGTGAGGGCTGGGACACCGGCTGTGGGGTGCACAACCCGGGACGCTGCAGGGTTTTTAGCAGCACCAACAGAAACAGAGTTAAAGAGGCCAGAAGAGCCCAGTGGAGAGCGGACCGCAATTTCTCTGTTCTGAGACAGAGGCTGGGATTTGGCCACTGCTGCTCTGACTCTCAGAAGAGCCACAGAAAACCGCCAGGGAAAGCCACCAGAGAACAAAAGCCTGGAAATACCAGCTCACATTGCGCCAATCCCCATCCCCCCTCACAGGGGACAGGGAGACTCTACCCAAACAGGGCTGCCTGAGTATCAGAGCGGCAGGCCCCTCCCCCAGAAGGCAGGCTGAAAAATCACGAAGCCCACATCCCTAAGGTCCCTATAAAAAAAGTGAACACTGCCTGGGTCCTGGTCAATAATTTAGGCTCTGGGCAATCCCCTAACCTCTCCTCATCAGAAGGATGAGGAGGAGAAATCCCCCCCAGCAAAGAAAAGATAATGAGTCTGTGGCCTCTGCCACAGAACTAATGGATATGGATATAAACAAATTGTCAGAAATGGAGTTCAGTGGGGTGCCTGGGTGGCTCAGGCATTAAGTGTCTGCCTTCGGCTCAGAGTGTGATCGTGGCGTTATGGGATCGAGCCCCACATCAGGATCCTCCGCTGGGAGCCTGCTTCTTCCTCTCCCACTCCCCCTGCTTGTGTTCCCTCTCTCGCTGGCTGTCTCTCTCTGTCAAATAAATAAATAAATCTTAAAAAAAAAAGAAATGGAGTTCAGAGTAACAATGTTCAAGATGATGTGTAGGCTTGAAAAAAAATATTAACAAAAATATTAACGAGAATATAGACTCTCTAAGGGCAGAAATGAGCAAATTTGGCAGAAATTAAAAATGCTATGAATCAAATGCGTGAAAACTAGATGCTCTGACAGCCAGGGTAAATGAGGCAGAAGAACGAATTAGTGAATTGGAGGATGGGATGGTAGAAAAGAAAGTTAAAACAGAAACTTGGCTCAAAAAAATCCAATCTCAAGAATGTAGGTTACAGGAGATAACTGACTAAATGTAATGTTCCAAAGTCAGAATCATCGGCATCCCCGGGGGGGTTGAGAAAAACAGAGGTGTACAAGAGATATTTGAACAAATTGTAGCTGAAAACTTCTTAGTATGGCAGAGGAAACAAGCATTCATGTCCAAGAGGCAGAGAGGACCCCTCCCAATTTCAGTCATGACAAACCTACGCCACGTCACGTCTGAGTGCAATTCGCAAATATTAGATGCAAGGATACAGTATTGAAAGCAGCTAGCGAAAAGAAATTTCTCACGGAAAAAGGCAAAAATATCAGAATTACGTCAGACCTGTCTACACAGACCTGGAATGAGAGAAAGGGTTGGCAGGGCATTTTTAAAGCTCTATCCTAGAAAAACATGCAGCCAAGGATCCTTTATCCAGCAAGGCTGTCATTCAGAATTGATGGAGAGATAAGGACCTTCCAGAATCGCCAGTCACTGACCAATTTCGTAACCACGAAACCAGCCCTACAGGAGATATGAAGGGGGGTTCTATAAAAGTAAAAATGCCCCAAGAGTGATACAAAACAGAAAGTTACAATCTATAGAAACAAAGACTGTACAGGCAACATGACATCATTAAAATCATATATCTCAATAATCACTCTCGATGTGAATGGCCTAAATGCTCCCATAAAGTGCCACAGGGTTGCAGATTGGATAAAAAGACATGACCCATCCATTTGCTGTCTACAAGAGACTCATTTTGAACCTAAAGATACATCCAGACTGAAAGTGAAGGGATGGAAAACAATTTTTCATGCCAATGGACCTCAAAAGAAAGCTGGGGTAGCAATTCTCATATCAGACAGATTAGATTTTAAACTAAAGACTGTAGTTAGAGATA
>NW_024423319.1:56876329-56879724 GCF_017311325.1 Ursus maritimus
TCCTCTCCCACTCCCCCTGCTTGTGTTCCCTCTCTCGCTGGCTGTCTCTCTCTGTCAAATAAATAAATAAATCTTAAAAAAAAAAGAAATGGAGTTCAGAGTAACAATGTTCAAGATGATGTGTAGGCTTGAAAAAAAATATTAACAAAAATATTAACGAGAATATAGACTCTCTAAGGGCAGAAATGAGCAAATTTGGCAGAAATTAAAAATGCTATGAATCAAATGCGTGAAAACTAGATGCTCTGACAGCCAGGGTAAATGAGGCAGAAGAACGAATTAGTGAATTGGAGGATGGGATGGTAGAAAAGAAAGTTAAAACAGAAACTTGGCTCAAAAAAATCCAATCTCAAGAATGTAGGTTACAGGAGATAACTGACTAAATGTAATGTTCCAAAGTCAGAATCATCGGCATCCCCGGGGGGGTTGAGAAAAACAGAGGTGTACAAGAGATATTTGAACAAATTGTAGCTGAAAACTTCTTAGTATGGCAGAGGAAACAAGCATTCATGTCCAAGAGGCAGAGAGGACCCCTCCCAATTTCAGTCATGACAAACCTACGCCACGTCACGTCTGAGTGCAATTCGCAAATATTAGATGCAAGGATACAGTATTGAAAGCAGCTAGCGAAAAGAAATTTCTCACGGAAAAAGGCAAAAATATCAGAATTACGTCAGACCTGTCTACACAGACCTGGAATGAGAGAAAGGGTTGGCAGGGCATTTTTAAAGCTCTATCCTAGAAAAACATGCAGCCAAGGATCCTTTATCCAGCAAGGCTGTCATTCAGAATTGATGGAGAGATAAGGACCTTCCAGAATCGCCAGTCACTGACCAATTTCGTAACCACGAAACCAGCCCTACAGGAGATATGAAGGGGGGTTCTATAAAAGTAAAAATGCCCCAAGAGTGATACAAAACAGAAAGTTACAATCTATAGAAACAAAGACTGTACAGGCAACATGACATCATTAAAATCATATATCTCAATAATCACTCTCGATGTGAATGGCCTAAATGCTCCCATAAAGTGCCACAGGGTTGCAGATTGGATAAAAAGACATGACCCATCCATTTGCTGTCTACAAGAGACTCATTTTGAACCTAAAGATACATCCAGACTGAAAGTGAAGGGATGGAAAACAATTTTTCATGCCAATGGACCTCAAAAGAAAGCTGGGGTAGCAATTCTCATATCAGACAGATTAGATTTTAAACTAAAGACTGTAGTTAGAGATACAAAAGGACACTATATTATTCTTAAAGGATGTATCCAACAAGTGGATATGACAATTATAAATATCTACACCCCCAACAGGGGAGCAGCAAGATACACAAGCCAACTCTTAACCAGAATAAAGAGACATATAGACAAAAATACGTTAATAGTAGGGGACCTCAACACTCCACAACCAGCAATAGACAGATCTCCTAAGCAGAAAATCAAAAAGGAAACAAGAGCTTTGAAGGACATACTAGACCAGATGGACCTCATAGATACATATAGAACACTACACCCCAGAACAACAGAATACTCATTCTTTTCGAATGCCCATGGAACGTTCTCCAGAATAGGACATATACTCGTCACAAAACAGGTCTCAACCGATACCAAAAGACTGAAATTATTCCCTGTACTTTCTCAGACCACAATGCTTTGAACCAGGAGTACAGTAGAGCATATCAACAGAACTAGAAGCTAGTTCTTTGAAAGAATAAATAAGATCAATAAGCCACTGGTAAGACTTATTCAAAAGAATAAAGGACCCAAATTAATAAAATTATGAATGAAAAGGGACAGGTCACAACCAACACCAATGAAATAGGAAGGAGCATTAGAAACTTTTATCAACAGCTTTATGCCAATAAGTTAAACAACCTGGAAGAAAAGGATGCCTTCCTGGAAACCTATAAACTACCAAGATTGAAACAAGAAGAAATTGATTTTTTAAACAGACTGATTAATTATGAAGAGATTGAAGCAGTGATCAAAAAACTCCGAAAAACAATAGTCCAGTGCCTGATGGATTCCTTGGGGAATTCTACCAAACATTCAAAGAAGAAATAATACCTATTCTCCTGAAGCTGTTTCCTTCAGAAACAGAAGGAAAACTACCAAACTCATTCTATGAGGCCAGTATTATCTTGACCCCAAACCAGGCAAAGACCCCATCAAAAAGGAGAATTACAGACCGGTATCTCTGATGAATATGGATGCCAAAATTCTCAACAAGATCCTAGCTAATAGGATCCAACAGTACATTAAAAGGATTATCCATCATGACCAAGTGGGATTCATCCCTGGGATGAAAGGGTGGTTCACCATTTGCAAATCGATCAGTGTGATACATCATATCAACAAGAAAAGAGTCAAAAACCATATGATCCTCTCACTGATGCAGAAAAAGCATTTGACAAAATACAGCATCCTTTCCAGATTAAAACCCTTCAGAGTGTAGGGATAGAGGGTACATTCCTCAATCTCATAAAAACCATCTATGAAAAGCCTATGGCGAATATCATTCTCAATGGGGAAATGCTGAAAGCCTTTCCCTTAAGATCAGGAGCACGACAAGGATGCCCACTCTCGCCACTATTATTCAACATAGTACTAGAAGTCCTTGCAACAGCGATCAGACAACAAAAAGGGATAAAATGTATCCAAATCAGCAAAGAAGAAGTCAAGCTCTTTTCACAGATGACATGATACTCTATATGGAAACCAAAAAAATCCACCCCCAAACTACTAGAAATTATAGAGCAATTCAGTAATGTGGCGGGATACAAAATCAATGCTCAGAAATCAGTTGCATTTCTATACACGAATAATGAGACTGAAGAAAGAGAAATTAGGGAATCCATTCCATTTATAATAGCACCAAAAATCATACGTTACCTTGGAATTAACTTAACCAGAGATGTAAAGGATCTATATTCTAGAAACTACAAATCACTGTTGAAAGACATTGAAGAAGATACAAAAAGATGGAAAAATATTCCATGCTCATGGATCAGGAGAATTAATATAGTTAAAATGTCTATGCTACCCAGAGCAATCTACACTTTCAATGCCATCCCGATCAAAATACCAATGACATTTTTCAAGGAACTGGAACAAACAGCCCTCAAATTTGTGTGGAACTAGAAAAGGCCCCGAATTGCCAAGGAATTGTTGAAATGGAAGAACAAAGTTGGGGGCATCACATTGCCGGATTTCAAGCTGCCCTACAAAGCTGTGATCACCAAGACAGCATGGTACTGGCACAAAAAAAGACACATAGACCAAAGGAACAGAATACAGAACCCAGAAAAGACCCTCGGGTCTTTGGGCAACTAATCTTTGACAAAGCAGGAAAAAACATCCAGTGGAAAAAAGATAGTCTCTTCAGTAAATGG
>NW_024423319.1:56879734-56882574 GCF_017311325.1 Ursus maritimus
TCAATGGACCTCAAAAGAAAGCTGGGGTAGCAATTCTCATATCAGACAGATTAGATTTTAAACTAAAGACTGTAGTTAGAGATACAAAAGGACACTATATTATTCTTAAAGGATGTATCCAACAAGTGGATATGACAATTATAAATATCTACACCCCCAACAGGGGAGCAGCAAGATACACAAGCCAACTCTTAACCAGAATAAAGAGACATATAGACAAAAATACGTTAATAGTAGGGGACCTCAACACTCCACAACCAGCAATAGACAGATCTCCTAAGCAGAAAATCAAAAAGGAAACAAGAGCTTTGAAGGACATACTAGACCAGATGGACCTCATAGATACATATAGAACACTACACCCCAGAACAACAGAATACTCATTCTTTTCGAATGCCCATGGAACGTTCTCCAGAATAGGACATATACTCGTCACAAAACAGGTCTCAACCGATACCAAAAGACTGAAATTATTCCCTGTACTTTCTCAGACCACAATGCTTTGAACCAGGAGTACAGTAGAGCATATCAACAGAACTAGAAGCTAGTTCTTTGAAAGAATAAATAAGATCAATAAGCCACTGGTAAGACTTATTCAAAAGAATAAAGGACCCAAATTAATAAAATTATGAATGAAAAGGGACAGGTCACAACCAACACCAATGAAATAGGAAGGAGCATTAGAAACTTTTATCAACAGCTTTATGCCAATAAGTTAAACAACCTGGAAGAAAAGGATGCCTTCCTGGAAACCTATAAACTACCAAGATTGAAACAAGAAGAAATTGATTTTTTAAACAGACTGATTAATTATGAAGAGATTGAAGCAGTGATCAAAAAACTCCGAAAAACAATAGTCCAGTGCCTGATGGATTCCTTGGGGAATTCTACCAAACATTCAAAGAAGAAATAATACCTATTCTCCTGAAGCTGTTTCCTTCAGAAACAGAAGGAAAACTACCAAACTCATTCTATGAGGCCAGTATTATCTTGACCCCAAACCAGGCAAAGACCCCATCAAAAAGGAGAATTACAGACCGGTATCTCTGATGAATATGGATGCCAAAATTCTCAACAAGATCCTAGCTAATAGGATCCAACAGTACATTAAAAGGATTATCCATCATGACCAAGTGGGATTCATCCCTGGGATGAAAGGGTGGTTCACCATTTGCAAATCGATCAGTGTGATACATCATATCAACAAGAAAAGAGTCAAAAACCATATGATCCTCTCACTGATGCAGAAAAAGCATTTGACAAAATACAGCATCCTTTCCAGATTAAAACCCTTCAGAGTGTAGGGATAGAGGGTACATTCCTCAATCTCATAAAAACCATCTATGAAAAGCCTATGGCGAATATCATTCTCAATGGGGAAATGCTGAAAGCCTTTCCCTTAAGATCAGGAGCACGACAAGGATGCCCACTCTCGCCACTATTATTCAACATAGTACTAGAAGTCCTTGCAACAGCGATCAGACAACAAAAAGGGATAAAATGTATCCAAATCAGCAAAGAAGAAGTCAAGCTCTTTTCACAGATGACATGATACTCTATATGGAAACCAAAAAAATCCACCCCCAAACTACTAGAAATTATAGAGCAATTCAGTAATGTGGCGGGATACAAAATCAATGCTCAGAAATCAGTTGCATTTCTATACACGAATAATGAGACTGAAGAAAGAGAAATTAGGGAATCCATTCCATTTATAATAGCACCAAAAATCATACGTTACCTTGGAATTAACTTAACCAGAGATGTAAAGGATCTATATTCTAGAAACTACAAATCACTGTTGAAAGACATTGAAGAAGATACAAAAAGATGGAAAAATATTCCATGCTCATGGATCAGGAGAATTAATATAGTTAAAATGTCTATGCTACCCAGAGCAATCTACACTTTCAATGCCATCCCGATCAAAATACCAATGACATTTTTCAAGGAACTGGAACAAACAGCCCTCAAATTTGTGTGGAACTAGAAAAGGCCCCGAATTGCCAAGGAATTGTTGAAATGGAAGAACAAAGTTGGGGGCATCACATTGCCGGATTTCAAGCTGCCCTACAAAGCTGTGATCACCAAGACAGCATGGTACTGGCACAAAAAAAGACACATAGACCAAAGGAACAGAATACAGAACCCAGAAAAGACCCTCGGGTCTTTGGGCAACTAATCTTTGACAAAGCAGGAAAAAACATCCAGTGGAAAAAAGATAGTCTCTTCAGTAAATGGTGCTGAGAAAATTGGACAGCTACATGCAAAAGAATGAAACTTGACCACTGTCTCACACCATACACAAAGATTAATTCCAAATGGATGAAAGACCTCGATGTGAGACAGGAATCCATCAAAATCCTAGAGGAGAACATAGGCAGCAACCTCTTTGACATCGGCCACAGCAACTTTTTTCATGACACCTCTCCAAAGGCAAGAGAAACAAAAGAAAAAAATGAACTAGTGGGACTTCATCAAGATAAAAAGCTTCTGCACAGCCAAGGAAACCATCAAAAAAACTAAGAGACAGCCCACAGAATGGGAGAAGATATTTGCAAATGACACTACAGATAAAAGCCTGGTATCCAAGATCTACAAATAATTCCTCTAACTCAATACACGGGAAACAAATAATCAAATAAAAAAATGGGCAGAAGTTATGAACACTTTTCTAATGAAGACACACAAATGGCTAACAGACACATGAAAAAATGTTCTAAATCATTAGCCACCAGTGAAATTCAAATCAAAATCACATTGAGATACCACCTTACGCCAGTGAGCATGGCAAAAATTGACAAGGCAGGAAACAAGAAATGTTGGACAGAATGTGGAGA
>NW_024423319.1:56882584-56885958 GCF_017311325.1 Ursus maritimus
TCAATGGACCTCAAAAGAAAGCTGGGGTAGCAATTCTCATATCAGACAGATTAGATTTTAAACTAAAGACTGTAGTTAGAGATACAAAAGGACACTATATTATTCTTAAAGGATGTATCCAACAAGTGGATATGACAATTATAAATATCTACACCCCCAACAGGGGAGCAGCAAGATACACAAGCCAACTCTTAACCAGAATAAAGAGACATATAGACAAAAATACGTTAATAGTAGGGGACCTCAACACTCCACAACCAGCAATAGACAGATCTCCTAAGCAGAAAATCAAAAAGGAAACAAGAGCTTTGAAGGACATACTAGACCAGATGGACCTCATAGATACATATAGAACACTACACCCCAGAACAACAGAATACTCATTCTTTTCGAATGCCCATGGAACGTTCTCCAGAATAGGACATATACTCGTCACAAAACAGGTCTCAACCGATACCAAAAGACTGAAATTATTCCCTGTACTTTCTCAGACCACAATGCTTTGAACCAGGAGTACAGTAGAGCATATCAACAGAACTAGAAGCTAGTTCTTTGAAAGAATAAATAAGATCAATAAGCCACTGGTAAGACTTATTCAAAAGAATAAAGGACCCAAATTAATAAAATTATGAATGAAAAGGGACAGGTCACAACCAACACCAATGAAATAGGAAGGAGCATTAGAAACTTTTATCAACAGCTTTATGCCAATAAGTTAAACAACCTGGAAGAAAAGGATGCCTTCCTGGAAACCTATAAACTACCAAGATTGAAACAAGAAGAAATTGATTTTTTAAACAGACTGATTAATTATGAAGAGATTGAAGCAGTGATCAAAAAACTCCGAAAAACAATAGTCCAGTGCCTGATGGATTCCTTGGGGAATTCTACCAAACATTCAAAGAAGAAATAATACCTATTCTCCTGAAGCTGTTTCCTTCAGAAACAGAAGGAAAACTACCAAACTCATTCTATGAGGCCAGTATTATCTTGACCCCAAACCAGGCAAAGACCCCATCAAAAAGGAGAATTACAGACCGGTATCTCTGATGAATATGGATGCCAAAATTCTCAACAAGATCCTAGCTAATAGGATCCAACAGTACATTAAAAGGATTATCCATCATGACCAAGTGGGATTCATCCCTGGGATGAAAGGGTGGTTCACCATTTGCAAATCGATCAGTGTGATACATCATATCAACAAGAAAAGAGTCAAAAACCATATGATCCTCTCACTGATGCAGAAAAAGCATTTGACAAAATACAGCATCCTTTCCAGATTAAAACCCTTCAGAGTGTAGGGATAGAGGGTACATTCCTCAATCTCATAAAAACCATCTATGAAAAGCCTATGGCGAATATCATTCTCAATGGGGAAATGCTGAAAGCCTTTCCCTTAAGATCAGGAGCACGACAAGGATGCCCACTCTCGCCACTATTATTCAACATAGTACTAGAAGTCCTTGCAACAGCGATCAGACAACAAAAAGGGATAAAATGTATCCAAATCAGCAAAGAAGAAGTCAAGCTCTTTTCACAGATGACATGATACTCTATATGGAAACCAAAAAAATCCACCCCCAAACTACTAGAAATTATAGAGCAATTCAGTAATGTGGCGGGATACAAAATCAATGCTCAGAAATCAGTTGCATTTCTATACACGAATAATGAGACTGAAGAAAGAGAAATTAGGGAATCCATTCCATTTATAATAGCACCAAAAATCATACGTTACCTTGGAATTAACTTAACCAGAGATGTAAAGGATCTATATTCTAGAAACTACAAATCACTGTTGAAAGACATTGAAGAAGATACAAAAAGATGGAAAAATATTCCATGCTCATGGATCAGGAGAATTAATATAGTTAAAATGTCTATGCTACCCAGAGCAATCTACACTTTCAATGCCATCCCGATCAAAATACCAATGACATTTTTCAAGGAACTGGAACAAACAGCCCTCAAATTTGTGTGGAACTAGAAAAGGCCCCGAATTGCCAAGGAATTGTTGAAATGGAAGAACAAAGTTGGGGGCATCACATTGCCGGATTTCAAGCTGCCCTACAAAGCTGTGATCACCAAGACAGCATGGTACTGGCACAAAAAAAGACACATAGACCAAAGGAACAGAATACAGAACCCAGAAAAGACCCTCGGGTCTTTGGGCAACTAATCTTTGACAAAGCAGGAAAAAACATCCAGTGGAAAAAAGATAGTCTCTTCAGTAAATGGTGCTGAGAAAATTGGACAGCTACATGCAAAAGAATGAAACTTGACCACTGTCTCACACCATACACAAAGATTAATTCCAAATGGATGAAAGACCTCGATGTGAGACAGGAATCCATCAAAATCCTAGAGGAGAACATAGGCAGCAACCTCTTTGACATCGGCCACAGCAACTTTTTTCATGACACCTCTCCAAAGGCAAGAGAAACAAAAGAAAAAAATGAACTAGTGGGACTTCATCAAGATAAAAAGCTTCTGCACAGCCAAGGAAACCATCAAAAAAACTAAGAGACAGCCCACAGAATGGGAGAAGATATTTGCAAATGACACTACAGATAAAAGCCTGGTATCCAAGATCTACAAATAATTCCTCTAACTCAATACACGGGAAACAAATAATCAAATAAAAAAATGGGCAGAAGTTATGAACACTTTTCTAATGAAGACACACAAATGGCTAACAGACACATGAAAAAATGTTCTAAATCATTAGCCACCAGTGAAATTCAAATCAAAATCACATTGAGATACCACCTTACGCCAGTGAGCATGGCAAAAATTGACAAGGCAGGAAACAAGAAATGTTGGACAGAATGTGGAGAAAGGGGATCCCTCCTACATTGTTGGTGGGAATGCAAGTTGGTACAGCCACTTTTGAAAACAGTGTGGAGGTCCCTTAAAAATTTAAAAATTGAGCTACCTTATGATCCAGCCATTGCACTACTGTGTATTTACCCCAAAGATACAGACATAGTGAAGAGAAGGGGTATATGCACCTCAGTGTCATAGGAGCATTGTCCACAATAGCCAAATTGTGGAAGGAGCCGCGATGCCCTTCAACAGATGACTGGATTAAGAAGATGTGGTCCATATATACAGTGGCATATTATTCAGCCATCAAAAAGAACAATTTGTCAACATTTGCTGCAACATGGACGGCACTGGAGGAGATAATGCTAAGTGAAATAAGTCAAGCAGAGAAAGACAATTATCATATGGTTTCACTCATTTATGGAACAAAAGAAGTAGGAAGATCAGTACGAGATTTAAGGGAAGAAGGGGGGGTAAACAGAAGGGGGAATGAACCATGATAGACTATGGACTCTCGGAAACAAACTGAGGGCTTCAGAGGGGAG
>NW_024423319.1:56885968-56894939 GCF_017311325.1 Ursus maritimus
GTACATTCCTCAATCTCATAAAAACCATCTATGAAAAGCCTATGGCGAATATCATTCTCAATGGGGAAATGCTGAAAGCCTTTCCCTTAAGATCAGGAGCACGACAAGGATGCCCACTCTCGCCACTATTATTCAACATAGTACTAGAAGTCCTTGCAACAGCGATCAGACAACAAAAAGGGATAAAATGTATCCAAATCAGCAAAGAAGAAGTCAAGCTCTTTTCACAGATGACATGATACTCTATATGGAAACCAAAAAAATCCACCCCCAAACTACTAGAAATTATAGAGCAATTCAGTAATGTGGCGGGATACAAAATCAATGCTCAGAAATCAGTTGCATTTCTATACACGAATAATGAGACTGAAGAAAGAGAAATTAGGGAATCCATTCCATTTATAATAGCACCAAAAATCATACGTTACCTTGGAATTAACTTAACCAGAGATGTAAAGGATCTATATTCTAGAAACTACAAATCACTGTTGAAAGACATTGAAGAAGATACAAAAAGATGGAAAAATATTCCATGCTCATGGATCAGGAGAATTAATATAGTTAAAATGTCTATGCTACCCAGAGCAATCTACACTTTCAATGCCATCCCGATCAAAATACCAATGACATTTTTCAAGGAACTGGAACAAACAGCCCTCAAATTTGTGTGGAACTAGAAAAGGCCCCGAATTGCCAAGGAATTGTTGAAATGGAAGAACAAAGTTGGGGGCATCACATTGCCGGATTTCAAGCTGCCCTACAAAGCTGTGATCACCAAGACAGCATGGTACTGGCACAAAAAAAGACACATAGACCAAAGGAACAGAATACAGAACCCAGAAAAGACCCTCGGGTCTTTGGGCAACTAATCTTTGACAAAGCAGGAAAAAACATCCAGTGGAAAAAAGATAGTCTCTTCAGTAAATGGTGCTGAGAAAATTGGACAGCTACATGCAAAAGAATGAAACTTGACCACTGTCTCACACCATACACAAAGATTAATTCCAAATGGATGAAAGACCTCGATGTGAGACAGGAATCCATCAAAATCCTAGAGGAGAACATAGGCAGCAACCTCTTTGACATCGGCCACAGCAACTTTTTTCATGACACCTCTCCAAAGGCAAGAGAAACAAAAGAAAAAAATGAACTAGTGGGACTTCATCAAGATAAAAAGCTTCTGCACAGCCAAGGAAACCATCAAAAAAACTAAGAGACAGCCCACAGAATGGGAGAAGATATTTGCAAATGACACTACAGATAAAAGCCTGGTATCCAAGATCTACAAATAATTCCTCTAACTCAATACACGGGAAACAAATAATCAAATAAAAAAATGGGCAGAAGTTATGAACACTTTTCTAATGAAGACACACAAATGGCTAACAGACACATGAAAAAATGTTCTAAATCATTAGCCACCAGTGAAATTCAAATCAAAATCACATTGAGATACCACCTTACGCCAGTGAGCATGGCAAAAATTGACAAGGCAGGAAACAAGAAATGTTGGACAGAATGTGGAGAAAGGGGATCCCTCCTACATTGTTGGTGGGAATGCAAGTTGGTACAGCCACTTTTGAAAACAGTGTGGAGGTCCCTTAAAAATTTAAAAATTGAGCTACCTTATGATCCAGCCATTGCACTACTGTGTATTTACCCCAAAGATACAGACATAGTGAAGAGAAGGGGTATATGCACCTCAGTGTCATAGGAGCATTGTCCACAATAGCCAAATTGTGGAAGGAGCCGCGATGCCCTTCAACAGATGACTGGATTAAGAAGATGTGGTCCATATATACAGTGGCATATTATTCAGCCATCAAAAAGAACAATTTGTCAACATTTGCTGCAACATGGACGGCACTGGAGGAGATAATGCTAAGTGAAATAAGTCAAGCAGAGAAAGACAATTATCATATGGTTTCACTCATTTATGGAACAAAAGAAGTAGGAAGATCAGTACGAGATTTAAGGGAAGAAGGGGGGGTAAACAGAAGGGGGAATGAACCATGATAGACTATGGACTCTCGGAAACAAACTGAGGGCTTCAGAGGGGAGGGGGGTGGGGGAATGGGATAGATTGGTGATGGGTATTAAGGAGGGCACGTATTGCATGGTTCACTGCGTGTTATATGCAAGTAATGAATCATGGAACTTTATATCAAAAACTTGGGATGTACTATATGGTGACTAACATAATATAATAAAAAATATTATTAAAAAAATAAAATGCACTTTTGGCAGAGATTTTCATATGTCATATATTTAGGGACCATATTGTCATTTCCTTTAAATATGGCAAAGAACTAAAGGAAATTTGAACTGCATGAATTTTAATATTTTAAACAACTTATTTATTTTTATTTATTTATTATTTATTTATTTATTTATTTTATTTATTTCAGAGAGAGAGAGAATGGGGCGAGGTGCAGAGGGAGAGACAACCTCAAGTAGATTCCACACTGAGTTTGGAGTTCTATGCGGAGTTCAATCTCCTGTCCCTGAGATCACAATCTGAACTGAAACCAAGAGTTGGACATTTATCCAACTGAGCCACCCAGGCATCCCTTTAATATTTGATATAATACATAGAACACATTTCTGAAATGTCAGTAAGATTTTAAAAAAAGAAATGAAAATTTTATATAAAAAGTTATAAATAATGGTCCAATAAACCACCACTTACTTATCAGTAAATCTCATGGGTAGGAATTGTAGCTTATATATAACTCTGAATCCCCATCACTTAGCACAATTCCAAGTATCTAGTAAAGCTACATAAATACTTATTGTTGGTGAGTATGAGGACATAAAAGCAATCTTCTAACTTCTTCAAGGAATAAGTAAGATGATTAAGTCTAATATTGGCTTCAGGTAATGGAGTCATGGGAAAGCACAATGATTTAAATGATTATAGAGCAAAATAGCTTACAATCTTAGTGACTTGAAAAAACCTATAGGTAAAAAAAAATACACATCTGTGCTAATACCAAATGTATATTTTATCCCTAGTAAGTATTTCAACTCATAATGTAAATTTAAAGTGCAAAGTTATAAATATTGCATAGGTTATATATGCATGAATAGGTTGATTTTTTAAAAGCAGAATCAGACATTATTTAGGTTGGCTATTATCTTAAATAACATCTAGTTCAATCCCTTCATTTTAAGATGAGGAAACCAAGGCTGTTACAACATAAGATGAGGTCCAAGGAGTAAGTACCATGTCATTATGCTCTTTGTATCTCTTTTGCCTAAACTGAGTACATGGACCATCGCAGATGTTCATTAACTGTTTACTGAATGAATTAAATTCATTTCCAACTGGATATCATGCTTTGACTAGTCAGTTTCTTAATTGTTACATCAATGTGTCATGCTCATTCCTGTTTTCATATTGTTCCTTTTGACTGAAATGTCTCTACTTTAACCTCTGTAAGCCAAATTGTTTCCAGCTTTCAGAACACAACTGAGTTACAATTTTATTTGTGAAATCTTATAGGTGATCTTAGCTTTCTCCGTACTCTATGACTATCTTTCCACTCAATTTATATTGCAGAACAATCTACCATATAATCCTTAAGTTTGCGTGTTAGTTATAGTGGAATTAAAATTAAAAAATGGGGGTGCCTGGGTGGCTCAGTTTGTTAAACATCTGACTCTTCATTTTGGCTCAGGTTATGATCTCTGGGTTATGAGATCAAACCCTGCATTGGGCTCTGTGCTGGGTATGGAGCCTGCTTGGGATTCTCTCTCCCTCACCCTCTGCCCCTCCCCCCTACTCACATCTGTGTGCTCTCTCTCTCTTAAAAAAAGTTAAAAATAAAACTATCCTATGACCCAGAAATTGCACTATGAGGTACTTACCAAAAGGACACAAAAATACTGATTTGAAAGGGCACATGACCCTAATGTTTATAGCAGCATTATCAACAGTGACTCCATTATCAACAGCCAAATTATGGAAAGAGCCCAAATCTCCATCTACTGATGAATGGATAATGAAATCTTGCCATTTGCAATGACATGGGCGGAATTAAAGTGTATTATGCTAAGCAAAATAAGTCAGAGAAAGATTTATGATTTCACTCATACGTGGAATTTAAGAAATAAAACAAATGAACATATGGGGAAAAAAGAGCAAGGGAAGTGAACCATAAGAGAATCTTAACTTCAGAGAACAGAGAGTTGATGGAGGGAGGTAGGTGGGGGACGGGCTAAATGGGTGATGGGTATTAAGGAGAGTACTTGGATGAGCACTGGGTGTTATATGTAAGTGATGAATCACTAAATTCTACACCTGAAACCAATTTTAACATATGTGTTAATGAACCAGAATTTAAATAAAAATTGACTTAAAAAGGAACATAAATAAATAGATTGACAGGTAAGTAAATAAATGAAAATATATCTGATGTTCATTGACTACAAGGTTTAATATTGTTAAGTGGCAAAATTCCCCATGTTGACCTATAGATTCAAAACACTATGCCTCAAAATCCTAGCTGGCTTTTGTACAGCAACTGACAAGCCTATCTAAAAATTCATGGAAAAGCAAGGGACCAAAAGGAGTTTTAAAATAATCTTGAAAAAAATAAAATTGGAGGGCTTTTGATTTCAAAAGTTACTATAGCGTGTAATTGCATAAGAATAGCCACCTAAAGGGGCGTGTAGGTGGCTCAGTTGGTTAAGCATCTGTCTTCAGCTCAGGTCATTATCCCAGAGCCCCACATTGGGTTCCCTGCTCAGTGAAGAACCTGCTTCTCCCTCTCCTCTGCCCCTCCCCCTTGCTTGTGCTCTCTCTCTCTCTTTCTCTCTCAAATAAATAAATAAAATCTTAAAAAAAAGAATAACCACTTAGATCAATGGAATAGAACTGAATGTTCAGAAATAAGCCTCTCGTTTATGGTTGATTTTTAAATAAATAAATTTTGAAAGGGAAAGAATAGTCTTTTCAGGAAATAGTGTTGGGACAGCTGGGTATTCACTCAAAAATAAATGTGGACAATTATCTCCCACCTTTATCTCCCATTTTTATAAAAATTAACTCAACAAAAAATTATACAGCTAAATGTAAGAGCTATAGCAATACAATTTCCAGGAGAAAACATAGAAGTAAATATTTGTGACTTGGCTAACCCAAAGTTTTAGTTACGACATCTGAAGGACAAGTGACAAAAGAAACTACAGATAAATTGGACTACATTGAAATAAAACACTTTTGGGTGAGAGTGATGTCACCTAGATGGCAGAGTAGACCACAGCCTCCATTCCCCAACAAAGATTAACAATTGGAGAGCTATCCACAAATGAAAATAGTTCTGGGAGAATTGAGGAGTCTACTTAAGCTTCAGCAACACAGCGGGATAAAATATCTGAGAATAAATCCACAAACTGGGTAGAAAGAATAGCTTAATTTAGTCTTTATCATCCTATCCTCTAGGTCAGCACTGCTCAGTTCCAAGAGGGATTCCCTTGGCCAAAAGAGTTCCCCTTGCCAACAAAGGGAAAGCAGGCAGTGACAGGCTTCCTCAGCCTACTGGGGCACTACATGAAGGATCCGTTTCAGTTTCATTCCACCCATAGAACAACAAAGCTGAGACATCTGGAGATGGCTAAGAACAAGGAAGAAGGATAGGGGCTACCAATATCAGCTACACACAGAAGTAACTGGTTCGTACTGGCTTGCTTTGCAGAGGACCCCAGAACACTTCACTACTGAGGACCTCAATAGCTCTTGCAGATGCTATACACCCTCCAAATTGCATTACCATGGACCTCATCACAGGCACCAACAGAATGCTCATCAGCTTTTACCACTGAAGAAACTGATGGCAAGCACAACTGTCATGCATCCCTTGTAGATTTCATTGCTGAAGTTCTTGCTCCACAGAGTTTCATGTTTTCAGATGACGGCCAGCTCAGTCCCTACTCCTGCTGAAGCCCAGATCCATACCAGCAGCCAGCCCTGGCCTCTGTAACTGTGATCACACAAGACACAAGCCTAGACCTTATATTTGGCCTGCATCATTGTGAGTACACTTGTGGCTTGCTTCTGGCAGCTGTGCACCTACAGCATCCTGACTCCAGCCACTGGCCTTTACTGCCATGTGAATACTTGTGGCAAGTCCCTATAGCTGCACAAGTGCACATGGACAGCTAAGATCCCCAGGGCTCCTGGTTGACCCAGATACAGCCCTGACTCCTGTCACTATCATGCACCACTTGACTTTGCACTATGCCTGCAGCTGTATACCTGTACATTGCCAACCTAACTCCTATCACCAACCTCCACTACCATGCACACACCTGGGGTGAGCCCCTACAGCCGAAGAAGTGCATTCAAATAGCCAAGGCCTGCACAGCTGTCTGTGGACCTGGATATAGTCCTAACTCCTGTCACTGGCCTGTATCACTGAGCTCACCTGTAGGCATTACCAAGCTGTGCATCTTCTCACCATTGGCCTGACTCTATCACCAGCTTCCACTGCCATGCCTGCACCGATAGCAAGCTCCTATGTCTATGAGTGCATACTGACAGCCAGGGTCCATACAATGGCTGTGGGTCTGGATACGATTCTATTTTCAGTCACTGGTCTGCACTACTGTGCTAACCTTCAGCTATACAACTGCACTCTTCTGACCTGAGGGCTGCCATTAGTCTCCACTGCCATGTGTATGCCTGTGACAAGACTGTGGCTACAGGAGTATAAGATAACAGCCAGTGTATCTGCTAGTGTGCCTACAGTTGGCTCAAGCTCCTGCTGCTGACCCTTGTTCTCACCACAATGTGTGTATTTGCAGAGAGCCTCTGTCACTACACGGGCACTGCAGCCAAGTATATGCATACCACCAGCATGTTACCACAGCTGCCTTCTCTGGTCCCTAACCTCTGAACCTGGAGTCACCATTGAGGACCCTAACAACCACTGCAATCACTGCAGACCCCCCAAAACTCTCATTAAGTATCACCTATTTATGAATGTGTGGACATGAGAGGCCCTAGCCAACAGCCATAATGCCCTCTTGGACCCAGAGCCACTATATTCCCCCACACTTGGTGGCATGCATCACAAGATGCAGGGTTACAGCATGCTTTAACATGTCCCCACCTTCAGGTGAAGGTCTTCCTTTACTGCAGTCAGTCCATAAAGTCTGGAAGAGGTAACTCTATGCAAAGCCACAGGGGTCACAAAGAATCAAGAAAATATGATACCACTAAAGGAACACAGTAAACTTCCAGTAACTGACCTCAAAGAAATGGAAATATACAAATTGCCTGACCAAGAATTCAAAATAATTGTTCTAAAGAAGCTATACAGCTACATGAAAAAGCAGTAAGTAATTTGACAAAATCAGGAAATTATACAAGAACAAAATGAGAAGTTCCACACAGACACACAGACACAGACACAGACACAGACACAGACACACACACACAAAACAGACAAAAATTTTAGAGCTAAAGAATACAATGACTAAACTGAAGAAATCAATGGAGAGCTTCAACAACAGATTAGACAAAACAAAAGAATCAGTGAAGTTGGTGGCAGATCATTTGAAATTATCCGGTCAGAAGAGAAGAAAAAAAGGAATGAAAAGGAATAAAGAAAGCCTATAGGACTTATGGTACATCATTAAAAGAAAAAATCTACACATTATCAGAGTCCCAGAATAGAAGAAGAAAGAGGCAGAAAGCTTACTTGAAGAAATAATGACTGAGAACTACCCAAATCTGGGAAGAGATTTGGATATTCAAGTTCATGGTCCCCAGACAAATTTTAACTCAAAGGGATCTTCTCCAAGACACATGACAGTACAATTGTAAAACACAAACACAAAGAGAAAATCTTAAAAGCAGCAAGAAAAAAAGAAAATCTTGTCACTTATAAGAGAACTCCCATAAGGTATCAGAAGATTTCTCAGAATAACCTTATAGGTCAAGAGAAAGTGTGATGATATATTCAAAGTGCTGAAAGAAAAGTGCCAGCCTAGAGTACTTTATGTGGCAAAGTTGTCCTTCATAAATGAAGAAGAGATAAAGATTTTCTCAGACAAAAACAAAAACAAAACAGAACAAAACAAAACAAAACAACAGGAGTTCATCACTACTAGGCATGCTTAGATTTGACTTACAAGAATTGCTGAAAGTTGTTTTTCAAACTCAAATGAAAGGATGCTAATTAGTCACATGAATACAAAAATATAAAACACACTGGTCAAGGTATATAGTAAAATTCAGAATACAATACCATAATATGGCAGTGTGTTAATCACTTAACTCTAGTGTAAAGGTGAAAGGATAGAAGTATTAAAAATAGCTATAGCTAAAACTAATAGCTATAGCAACAATTATTTGTGAATGGATATACAGATACACAATATAAAAAGGAGGAAATTGTGACATCAAAAATATAAAATAGGGAGAGAAAAAGAGTAAAGTTTTTGTTCAAAATTGAAGTTGTTTTCAACTTAAAATGAACGGTTATATCTGGAAGATGTATTAAACCTCATGGTCGGGGCGCCTGGGTGGCATAGTGGTTAAGCGTCTGCCTTCGGCTCAGGGCGTGATCCCAGCGTTCCAGGATCGAGCCCCACATCAGGCTCCTCTGCTATGAGCCTGCTTCTTCCTCTCCCACTCCCCCTGCTTGTGTTCCCTCTCTCGCTGGCTGTCTCTGTCTCTGTCAAATAAATAAATAAATAAAATCTTAAAAAAAAAAAAAAACCTCATGGTAACCACAGTGCAAAAACCTATAGTAGGTACACAAAAGGTAAAGGGAAGGGAAGGGAATCAAAGTATACAAATATGGAAAATCAACAAATCACAAAGAAAGACAGCAAGAGAGAAATGAACAAAGGAACTACAAAATAGCTAGAAAACAGTAATAAAATGACATTAGTAATTCCAAACCTATCAATAATTACTTCAAATGTAAATGGATCAAACTATCCAATCAAAAGACAGAGT
>NW_024423319.1:56894944-56930749 GCF_017311325.1 Ursus maritimus
CATGCAATAAAAAACAAGACTCAACCAAATGCTGCCTACAAGAGACTTAATTCAGCCTTAAATATATATATAGGCTCAAAGTGAAAGGGTGGGAAAAGATATTCCATGCAAATGGAAACCAAAAAAAAAAAAAAGGCAAAGGAACCTATACTTACATCAGACAAAATAGACTTTAAGTTAAAATCAGTCACAGGAGACAAATAAGCTAACTTTATTGTAATAAAAAAGTCAATGTATCATCAGACTTAGTGAAGAGAAGGGCCATATGCACCCCAATGTTCATAGCAACATTGCCCACAATAGCTAAACTGTGGAAGGAGCCAAGATGCCCTTCAACAGACGAATGGATAAAGAAGATGTGGTCCATATAAACAATGGAGTATTACTCAGCCATCAGGAAGAATGATTACACAACATTTGAAGCAACATGGGTGGGACTGGAGGAGATTATGCTAAGTGAAAAAAGTCAAGCAGAGAAAGACAATTATCGTATGGTTTCACTCATTTGTGGAACATAAGGAATAGCAGGGAGATCGGTAGGAGAAGGAAGGGAAGAATGAAGGGGGGGTAAACAGAAGGGGGAATGAACCATGAAAAACTATGGACTCTGCGAAACAAACTGAGGGCTTCAGAGGGGAGGGGTGTGGGGGGTGGGCTAGCCCAGTAATGGGTATTAAGGAGGGCATGTATTGCATGGAGCACTGGGTGTTATACGCAAACAATAAATCATGGAATACTACATCAAAAACTAATGATGCACTGTAAGGTGACTAACATAACATAATAAAATTTTTTTAAAAAAAGAGATAGAAATACAATAATAGTATGGAGATGTGATACCCCACTTTCAACAATGGATAGATGATCCAGATAGAAAATCAATTAAGGAAACATTGGACTTGAGCTATACTTCAGATCAAATGGACCTAACAGACATATACAGAACATTCTATCTGACAACAGCATGATACACATTGAAAACAAGCACCTACAGAACATTCTCCAGGATTCATCATATGTTTTGTCACAAATCGAATGTCAGCAAATTTTTAAAAATTGAAATCATAATAAATCTTATCACATTTCATATCACAATGATATGAAAGTAGAAATCAATAACAGAAAGAAACTGGAAAATTCAAAAACATGTGGAAATTAAACAACACATTCCTGGACAACAAATTGATCAAAGAAGAAATAAAAAAGGAAAATCAGAGTAACTTGAAAAAATTAAAATGGAAAAACAATACACCAAAACTTATGGAATGCAGCAAAAGCAGTTCTAAGAAGAAATTTTATGGTGACAAATGCCTACCTTAAGAAAAAAAGAAAAATCTCAAATTATAACCTAACTATATATCACAAGGAATTAGGAAAATAATAATAATAATTAATAATAATAATAAAACTAAGTTGATGTTAGCAGGATAAAGGAGATAACAAAGATCAGAGGAGAGATTGGCAAAAGATAGAAGTGACCAATAAAAAACTAAAAGTTGATCTTCTGAAAAGTAAACAAAATTGAGAGAACTTTAGTTAGACTTTATATAGGCAAAAAGAGAGGACACAAATAAAATTATAAGTGAAAGACATTACAACTGATACTACAGAAACACAAAGGATTATGAGAGACTACTATGAACAATTACATGCCAATAATTGGATAAACCAGAAGAAATGGATAAATTTCTAGAAACATTCAACATGCCAAGGCTGAATCATGAAGAAATGGAAAATCCAAAAAGACCAATAATGAGGAAGGAGATTGAATCAGTAATTTAAAAACTTCCCCAAAGAAAAACCCAAGGACCAGATGGCTTTACAGATGTATTCTACCAACCATTTAAAGAAGTACTAACACCAATCCTTCTCAAACTCTTCCAAAGTGTTGGAGAGAAGAGAACACTCCCAAGGTTATTTTACAAGGCCAGCATTACCCTCTTACCAAGATCAGATAAGGATACTACAAAAAAAGAAAACTTCAGGCCAATATCTGTGATGCGTATAGATACAAATGGGTATTAAGGAGGGCACATGTTGCAAGGAGCACTGGGTGTGATACTCAAACAATGAATCATGGAACACTATATCACAAACTAATGAAGTACTGTATGGTGACTAACATAACATGATTAAAAAATAAATAAAGGACAAAAATAGATACAAAAATTCTCAACAAAATACTAGCAAACCAAATTCAATAGCACATTGAAATGGGTCATACACCTTGATCGAGTGGAATTTATTTCTGGGATGCAATGATGATTCAAAATACAGAAATGGTTTCACTCATAAGTGGAACATAAGCAATAGCACAGAGGACCATAGGGGAAGGGAGGGAAATCCGGAGGGGGAGAAATCAGAGAGGGAGATGAACCATGAGAGACTATGGACCTCGGGAAACAATCTGAGGGCTTCAGAGGGGAAGGGAGATGGGGGGAGGGGGTAACAGGGTGATGGGTGTTGAGGAGGGGACGTGCTGTGATGAGCACTGGGTGTTATATGTAACTAATGAATCACTGAACACTACATGAAAAACTAATGATGTACTATACAGTGGCTAAATGAACATAATAACAATAAATACATAAATAAAACTAAAAAAAACCTCAGAAATCATTAAATGTGATATACCACATTACAAAATGAAAGATAAAAAAATCATAAAATCTCAATAGATGCAGAAAAAATATTTGACAAAATTCAACATCCTCATGATAAAAATTCTGAACAAACGGTGATAGAAGGAACATACTTCAAACATAATAAAGGTCATAAATGACAAGTCCACAGCTAACATGTTACTGAGCAGTGAAAGGTTGACAGCTTTTCCTCTAATATCAGGAAGAGAAGCAGTGTGAACTTGGACAAGTTAATTAATCTCTGTGCCTCAGAACCTTCATCTATAAAATGAAAATAATTATAAGCATCTATCTCATAGAATATTTGTGAGATTAAATAAGTAAATGTAAGGATAGTGATTAGAATATTGTGTGGATGGGGCGCCTGGGTAGTGCAGTCGTTAAAAGTCTGCCTTCGGCTCAGGGCGTGATCCCGGCGTTATGGGATCGAGCCCCACATCAGGCTCCTCCACTATGAGCCTGCTTCTTCCTCTCCCACTCCCCTGCTGTGTTCCCTCTCTCGCTGGCTGCCTCTCTGTCACATAAATAAATAAAATCTTTAAGAAAAAAAAAGAATATTGTGTGGCATGTGGTACTCTAGAAATATAAGCTGTTATTATCTTTAACAAGGCACCACAAATGCAGCTTTTGAAAACTGATATGTACATTTGCTATTGCTCTGCTTTTCATTAGAATCTGACCTTTACTTAGAATTACTTATTCTCAAATAAAAGATAAAGATTTATTATCACTTTTTGCTTCTGCCTTCTTGTTCCAAGTCACAAAAACTGTCAGAGAAGTTATTAATCAACTACATTTTTTCATCTGGCTTATGGTGCAGATATGGCTACCAACCCTTCCAATCAAAAGATAGCTTATTTGCTCCCAAGAGTAAGATTTTGGGAAAATAAATAAATGTTATGGATTTAAAATGATCAAAGCATAACATTTAGTTTGGNNNNTGGCTATACAGTATGAAAGAGAATAGATAATGTGATAAATTTGAAAAATACAAGACACCACCTTCAAAAGCTGGTCATAAAACACTCATTTTTTTAGCTTTTAGAAATCATGATGCATGCATAGAACGTCTTTCAGAATTAATAGTTTATTTTACTCTACAAGTAATACAAGTAGTTGTTTTTGATGATTAAAGAATGAGCTCTTTCCTCATCTCCTATGCCCTTTGATATACCTC
Organism: Ursus maritimus; assembly: GCF_017311325.1. NCBI lineage: Eukaryota > Metazoa > Chordata > Mammalia > Carnivora > Ursidae > Ursus > Ursus maritimus. Next base: position 56,898,764 of record NW_024423319.1, read on the forward strand.
AGAACAAAGCACCTGGGAAATTACAGAGACAAACAGGGAAAAGGACTTTCCAATTATGGTAGAAATATCACTTCATAGTTTCTTCTACTATATTTTCTTTCAAACTAGGTACTATTATACACTAGAATAGATAGAATCTCAGGATTGGCTTCAGACTGTACCTGCCTCCTCCCTCTTCCTCTGCTTCATTCTACCCAAATTATAAGCATACAAACTATTTTTGTCTAAATGGTGCTAATATGTCAGTGAGAAATAATGTGTTAATGCATTACTGTGCATTGTACAATGAGTTACCATGTATAGTTTCAACAAGGGCTTTCTAAAAATCTAATATTTGAGTCCAAGTATGATAGTGTGATATTGGCATAATAACTAACAGGTAATAAAACAAAATAGACTGGTCAGACACAGAAATTCACTTACACAGTCACTCAATTTTTGACTAGGGAACCAAAATAATCCAATCAAAAAAGGAAACTCTTTCCACAAATGCTACTAAAACAACATAAAATCCATAAAGAAAACGCAATGATCTGTAACTCCTATATTAAACCATACATAAAAAATATTTTGAGATGGATCGTAAATCTAAATATAAAAACTAAAATTATAAAGCATTTAGATGAAAATAAAAGAGTATCTTCACAACTTGGGGCAGGCAAAGTTTTATTAGACACAACACACAAAGCAATAGCATAAAAGAAAAAAAAACAGATTAAACTGCATCAAAATTAAAAACTGCTACTCACCAAAAGACTCCATTAAGAAAATGAATAAGCAATCTCCACTGGGAGAAAATACTGTAAATGTAAATACCTGACAAAGGACTGGCATCCAGGCTATGTTAAAAACTCCAATAATTCAATAATAAAAATACAAACAACTCATGTTTAAAAAAACAACTTTTGAATAGACACTATACACACAAAAAATGATATATGAAAGGACAAAAAAGCACATGTAAAAGTACATATCATATGTAAAACTGATTAACAATCAGTTAATACAAAAATGCAAATTAAAGCTACAATGAGATACCACTACACACTCGCCAGAATGACTAAAATTGAGAAGCCTAACAATACCAAATTTTGGCAATGATGTGGAGCAACTGGAAATTTTATACATTTATTATTGGAGTATAAAATATAGCTGTTTTTGGAAAAGTTCTGGAAGATTCTTATAATATTAAACATGCATCTTCACCAGCAGTCTTATTTCTAGGTATTTCCAAAAAGAAATGAAAACATGTCCACAAAGACTGTAAAAATATTCACAAAGCAGATAGGATTTTTAGGGCAGTGAAAATACTCTATGACGCTATAATGATGGATACACATTATACATTTGTCCAAACTCAGAATGTATAACACCAAGGGTGAACCATAATGTAAACTATGGACTTCGGGTGATTATGAGGTATCAAAGAATGTTCATCAATTGTAACAAATGTACCATGCTGGTGGGAGATGTTGATAATGTGGGAGGCTATGCATATGTGGGGTAAGGGAGCATATGGGAAATCTCTGTACCTGCCTTCCAATTTTTCTGTGAATGTAAAACTACTCTTAAAAGAATTGTCTTTAAAAAATCCTTCCTTAGGGGCACCTAGGTGGCTCAGTTAGTTAAGCATTTGTGTTAGGCTCAGGTCATGAACTCAGGGTCTTGGGATCGAGCCCCACATCTGGCTCCTTCCTTGGCAGGGAGTCTGCTTCTCCTTCTCCCTCTGCCCCTAACCTCCCTGCTCATGCTTTCTCTCTCTCTCAAATAAATAAAATCTTAAAAAAAATCCTTCCATAAAATATGTTCAGAACAACTTTACTCATAGTTGCCTTAAACTGGAGACAACAGGAATGTCCATCAACATAAGAAAGGATAAACTATGGTATATCCATACAATGGAATTCTACATATCAATATAAGTGGAAAAATCAACTGAAACCAAAAATTGACATAAAGAGCATTGACTGCTAAATGAAAAAAAACTTACAAAAAACCATATAACGTGTAATTTCATTTATATGAATTTCCTAAATTGTCAAACTAATCTGAGGTGGAGAAATTCAGAACTGTGGTTGCCTCTTGGTGAAAGTGTGGGGACATGGGGGAGAGGCATCAGAGATGACTCAGAATGAGCATGAGGGAATTTCCTGAATGAGGGTAATGATCTATATCTTCACAAATGTTAAACAGGTGTGTGTATTTGCCAAAACTCATAGAATAACACACTTAAAATTTTTGCATTTTATTTTCTGTAAATTTTTTTTAAAGATTTTATTTATTTATTCAACAGAGATAGAGACAGCCAGAGAGAGAGGGAACACAAGCAGGGGGAGTAGGAGAGGAAGAAGCAGGCCCACAGCGGAGGAGCCTGATGTGGGGCTTGATCCCATAACACCAGGATCACGCCCTGAGCCGAAGGCAGACGCTTAACCGCTGTGCCACCCAGGCGCCCCATATTTTCTGTAAATTTTATCTATAAAATTGAACTTAAAACCAGTACTGAAGCTTCGTTAATGACAGCCATGCTTAAGTATTTGGGGTGATGTGTACTGACTGCTGCAAATTACTTCGAAGCACATCATAAAAAATAAGATTGATTGGTGGGTAGACAGAGGGATGGACAGACAATGGATATTTCATAAAGCAAATACAGTAAAATGTTATTCATAGAATCTAAGTGGTATGGATATGGGTTTTACTATATAGTTCTTTCAACTTTTCTATATGTGTGAAAATTTACATAATTGTATGTTGAGGGATAAAAAGTTAAGTCTTTACAGTGGCCCACTACCTATATAATGCCCCCCTTGTCCATTTGCTCTTAGACCTCAGTTTTGATTATTCTACTTCCCACTCTCCTATCCACATTTCACTCCAACCATGTTGGCCTCCTTGTTATGTTTTTTTTTTTATTTTAGGTGTTCTTGTTATTCTTAGAATACATGAAGCATGTGCTTTTCTCATAATCTTTGCCTTTTATGTCCTCCACCTAGAACACACTTCTAGATTGTCACATGGTTAAAGGCCTCTCACTTTCTTCAGGTCTTTGCTCTCATTCTCAGTGAGGTCTTCCCTAACATTCAACTCTGATTGCCAGTACCTGATCCTATTTCCTCACTTTATTTTTCTCTGTAACATTTATCACCATTTGACATACCATATATTTCACTTACTTGTTAGTTTAAACTTGATGACAACAGGGATATATGCCTATTTTGTTCCCAGTATATTGAACAGTGAAGGTCACATAAAGTATGTTCAGGAAATATTTGTTGAATAAATGAATTAGAATTGTAAAAGAGCTGAATAAGTGGTAATAGTGAAACTTAATAGGGTCAACTATATAACTTTTATTTTTTTCTCCAAGTTCTTATTTAAATTCCAGTTAGTTAACATACAGTGTAATATTAGTTTCAGGTGTAGAATTTAATGATTCATCACTTCCATGCAACACCAACTGCTCATTAAAAGTGCCCTCTTTAGGACCCTTCACCTATTTAATCCATTCCCTATCCACCTCCCTTCCAGTAATCCTCAGTTTTTTCTCTATAGTTAAGAGTCTGTTTCCTGGTTTGCTTTTCTCTTTTTCCCCCGCCATGGTCATCTGTTTTGTTTCTTAAATTCCAAATATGAGTGAAATCAAGTAGTATTTGTCTTTCTCTGACTGACTTATTTCGCTTAGTATAATACTCTCTCACTCCATCCACATCACTGCAAATGGCAAGATTTCATTCTTTTTTATGGCTAATATTCCATTGTATATGTATACAACAATTTCTTTATCCATTCATTAGTTGATGGACATTTGGGCTCTTTCCATTATTTGGCTATTGTTGATAATGTTGCTATAAACATTAGGGTGCATATATCCCTTCAAATCAGTATTTTTGTATCCTTTGGGTAAATACCTAGTAGCGCAATTGCTGGAAGGTAAGTTAGTTCTATTTTTAACCTTTTGAGGAACTTCCATACTGTTTTCCAGAGTGGCTGCACCAGTTTGTATTCCCACCAACAGTGTCAGAGTGTTCCTCTTTCTCAACTGTATAATTTCTGAAAAACAAATACTAAAGTATAGGGAGGGGGAAATACAGTAGCTATGGAAAAATAACTAAAGAATTTTAGTTAAATGTTCTATATAAAACACTTAGAAAAGTGCCTACACATAATAAATATTATGAAAATATTTTTCCTTTTTAATATTTGGGCAAGAAGCACAATCTTTGACAGCAGTGTGATGGGGAATGTCCAAACAATACAAAAATAAATTCCATCTCAAGAAGCAGTCAAAATAGTATAGCATTTAGAATAAGAGAAGTGACAAACTAATGCTCTATACTGGTTCTCACAGTTCTGAGCATCAATAATTCTACATATCTTATTAAATTGATTATGGATACCTTGTGCCATATTCACACCAGAGCAACCATACTGGTAAGAGGAACTGAGAGTGTTTATCTGAGGAAAAGAATATTGCTGTATTGAAATATATGAGCAATCATGTGAAAGAATAATTAAATTAATTCTGTCAACCTTTGGGAGTAGAAGTAAGAACAATGGGCGAAAACTATAGAATAGAAGCTCTTTTATCACTCTAAGAGAGGACTTCCCAACAGTGAGAAGCTTTCCAGATAAACAGGATTCCTAGACTGCAGGTATATATGAGAATAGACTATAAATATGCGGTATAAAGGAAAGAACATGGGCTTTAGTGTCACAATAACCCCAATGCAAATCCCACATGAGCAACTTATTAGTTGTAGAATCTTGAGCAAGTGGTTTAAATTCTATGAGCCTCAGTTTCCTTATCTTTAAAAAATGTACTTCACATCAAAGAAATTAGAAGAATAAAATGAAATTAAGTGAATTTTAAGCAACAAATACAGTATTTGGCATATGTTAGGCCCTCCTTGATGCATGAGAAATATTCAAATACTAGAGTGGATAGTTGGACCAAAACTAAAGTGCTTTCAAAGTCTAAGTATATATGAATACATGATATTATTTATTTTACTAGAGGTATAACAAAAATTGGATCCCAGAGCTGACATCTGTGCCAATATATAATCAATTTGTGCTTTTCTAAATTGAACCCAATAACAGTATTAGACATTAGGCACTTAGAAAGTCTTAAACAGGTTACCCTATAGAAATAGATGAGGATAATACTTCCTTTCTCCTGCATGTCCATCCATTACTATAATGTCAATATAATTTCTAATGAAGAAACATTTCTTAGAGAGAGAAGACATAGATATAATTGTAAATCCTGAGCAATGTGGCCAGAGACACAAAAATCTTCTAGGCTTTAAGTGCTTTCTTATTAGTTTCTGAAGTCTGACATGTTTTAACATCATGTACATTCTCCAAGTCTATAAATGTTTTCTGTATTTGGCACCAGTAGTTTACTTTCAGTTCCCATATGGAACAGCAAGAGAAAATAGAAATAGTTAGGAAGAGAAAATCTGAAGGATAAACAAAGTAAAATGAAAGGGGAGAGTAAGGAATGCTTGGGGAAAACAGGGTGAAAAATAAAGAAAACTCTAGGTAACAAATACTGTATGCTTGTTTCTCTATATATGCTTATTTCTCTATATTTAGGAAGTAAAGACTATTAAAAATGTCAAAATTTGTTCCATTTTTATAACATGTAGGCTCTACAGCCTTCCAGTCTACAAAACCATGAAGAATATAATAAGTCGTCTATTTCATGATTTCTGAAATAGGATAATCTCAACCACAAGACCTCCTCCTAGTTGATAATGAGAAATATGTGTTGATGATTTATGGCAGATACAGAATGCAGACTAACTTTACTTTCAACTATACCTTTGGTGGCTTCTAGTTTGTTACCAAAGTTAAATTGAGTTTATATCTGACTAAAACAAATGCTTCAGGAGTGAAGTTCCTGCCCTAGGAAAAATTGTCAAGTAGCGTATTTTCTTTCTTCTTATCCAGTATGCCCCTCTATGAACTCAATGTCTTCATGTTTTATTTCAACTTGCTCTTATCAAAACCTATTTTTCAGGAAGGACCCATAAAACTTTCTTTCACTTGAAAAGAAAACATGACCTTGCTTAATATTGTATATTCCACTGGAAAATGTTCATTCTGACAAACTTCAGCAAACTATAAAAGGAGGTAGTTTTTAAGGCAGAGAGGTCCTCCCTTTTGTTCCAGATATTATGTTAAAAATGGAGGGGCCCTTGGGTGACTCAGTTGGTCAAGCATCTGCCTTTCGCTCTGGTCATGATCTCAGGGTCCTGGGATTAAGCCTAGTGTCAGGCTCCTGCCCAGCATGGAGTCTGCTTCTCCCTCTCCCACTGTCCCTCCCCCCACCCCACTCCCGCTCATTGCTTTCTCTTTCTCTCTCTTTCAAATAAATAAATAAAATCTTTTAAAAAAATGGAATTAGTATTAGATGTTTTATTCTGGCATGAAATAACTTTTTTTAAAAATTTCCTTTTTAATGTTATTTTAATTCCAGTATAGTTAACAAATGGTGTTATGTTAGTTTCAGGTGTACACTACAGTGATTCAACAATTTTATACATTACTCAGCACTCATCAAGTGAACTCTTAATCCCCTTCACCTATTTCACCCATCCCCCCACCCACCACCCCTTGGGTAATCATCTGTTTGTTCTCTATAGTTGAGTCTGATTTTATTTTTTGGTTTTCTCTTTTCACCCCCCTTTGTTCATTTGTTTCTTAAATTCCACATACGAGTGAAATCATATGGTATTTCTTTTTCCCTGGCTGACTGACTTATTAGCAATGAACAAAACAAACAAACAAAAAAAACCCCAAAGCTAAAAACTATTCTTAAACCATTTGCAATTATATGTGTTTGAGCCTGTTAAACTTCCTTCAAATGAATACTAGATTGGTCTAGAAAGAAAGAAATATAATTAGATAATTCTAGTTGTCCCAGCCATATCTTAAATACTTCAGGAAATCTGTAATTCTAAAGAGTTCCATCAGATTTCTTTCTAAATAAAGAATGAACACAGGTACTCAAGGCAGTAGGTACGTGTTCAAGATTTTATTTGGTGGAACTTAACTAAGGAAAATATTTCCTCAACAGTGGCATTTTATGAATATTAATTTCTCTATGTCAATATTTGATATACATAATTCAAGGAACTTTGACTTATTAAGTATATTAAGATCTGTTCTCTTGGGTAATTAAAAACTCCAAAGAGCAGTTATAATCTCCACCAAAAAAAAGCAGTACACATGCAAATTATTTCTTAAGGGAAGAGTGTTCCAAATCAGAAATGTCAATAAAGGGATTATTTTTTGTTCTTCTTTCAGAATATGCTGAAAAGATTCCACTCATATTTGCCCATTATAATTACACCTTTTTCAATTAATTCATGGTTTATTTTTGTCTCAAATTTTAGGTTATCTTTAATTTTTAATTTAAACTATTTAATTTTTCCTTGTTGCATCCAATTTTCTGACACAAAAGATAAAGCAAATATGCTTTAAACATTAACTATATATGTATGTCTCTATACTTTTACACAGAGTACTAAAGAAAATATAATTATTTAGCACTCTAGTATCAAAAAGAATATAGTATATGTGAAATATTTTATTTCCTAAAATCTGAGAAGGCCACTTACCACATCTATCATATCAGATTCCATTTCTTGGCTGAGATCAGACTGCAAGAAAAAATAATAAAGAAGTTAGTATTGAATTGTTCATATAAAATCTGTTATTTCTTTAAGGGTACAGAATAAATATTGAATGATAATACCAATGTGTTTCAGATAATCTATTCAAGTTATAGAAAGGCATCTTTCAGAATCTGAGGGAAGAGTACCAATCTGAGAGCCTCTGTTTTTTAACAGATGGGTTTTGTCTATATATATTTATTGTGATTATGATATATTTGGACTTATTCTACCATCTTATTTTGTCTTCTGTGTGCCACATTTTTGTGTGCTCCTTTTATCCATCTTCCATGCATTTTTTCAAGATTTGTTTATTTTAGAGTGAGCACAAGTGGGAGGGGCAGTGGGAAAAGGAGAGAGAATCTCAAGCAGACTCCATGTTGAGTGTGGAGCCTAGTGCTAGGCTCCATCTCATGACCCTGAGATCATGACCTGAGCTGAAACCAAGAGTCAGACCTTAACTGACTGCACCACCCAGGAACGCTGATCTTCCCTGCATTTTATAAAAATTTATTTATCTTCTACTCTATGCACATAACTTAAACTAAGTTTTATAATGCATAGCAGATAATCTAGTCAATACCTATATCCTCCCCTGATCAATAAAATGACCTTAAAACCTTTATACTCTAATCTCTCCTAACATCTTTTATATTATCATTGCCCAGTATTTCAGTTCCAATTTTTCTTCAACTGGCAAAATTAGTCTTAACTGTCAAATCTTATGAGATAAATGACGTGTTTAACAACCTTCCTGCCAGCAAGAGTCTCCTTTTAAGAAATTTGATTATTTATATCATAATAAATAGCATACAAGTGTCATACACACACACACAAACACGCACACACACACACATATATAGCTTGATGATATCTTTACATATGTATATGCCTGCATAATCACAACACAATTATGAATATAAAAACTTTATAGCACCCCTTAAGGTTCTCTTATGCTCCTTCCCTGTCTATACTCTTGTGGTAACCAATATTCTATTGCATAATCAATAATTTTTGTCTACTTAGAGGCTTATTCAAATGAAAACATATAGTACATATTCTTTTGATTCTGGCTTTTTTTTTCAGTCTTTATACTATCTGTAAGAATCATGTAGGTTGAACACCACTTTTTTTTTTTAAGTTTTCAACTAAGTTCCAGATAGTTAACACACAGTGTAATACTAGTTTCAGGTGTACAATATACTGATTAAACACTTATATACAACCCCAAGTGCTCATCATAACAAATGCATACCTTAATCCCCATACTATTTAACCCACCCCCCCCCATACACCTGACCTCTGATAACCATGTTTGTTCTCTATAGTTAAGGGTCTGTTTCTTGGTTTGCCTCTCTCTATTTTTTTTCCTTATGCTGATTTGTTGTTTCTTAAATTCCACATATGAGTGCAATCATATGGTATTTGTCTTATTCTGATGGATAGATTTTGCTTAGCATAGTACTCTCTAGCTCCATCCACCTCGCTGTAAATGGCAAGATTCCATTCTTTTTTTGTGGCTGAGTAATATTCCATTGTATATCTATTCCACATCTTCTTTATCCTTTCATCTGTTGGTGGACATTTGGGCTCTTTCCATAATTTGACTATTGTAGAGAATGCTGCTATACACATTAGGGTGCATGTATCCCTTTGAATTTGTATTTCTGTATCTTTTGGGTAAATATGTAGTGGTGCAATTGCTTGATCATACAGTAGTTCTATTTTTAACTTTTTTGTGGAACCTCCATACTGTTTCCCAGAGTGGTTGCACCAGTTTCCATTCCCACCAAGAATGCAAGAGGGTTCCCCTTTCTCCACATCCTCACCAACACCTGTTCTGTCTTCTATTGTTGATTTTAGCTATTCCGGCAGGTGTGAGGTGGTATCTTATTGTAATTTTGATTTGTATTTCCCTGATGATAAGTGATATTGACCATCATTTCATATGCTTGTTGGCTATCTGGATGTCTTCTTTGGAAAAATGTCTATTCATGTCTTCTGCCCATTTTTAACTGGATTTTTCAATTTTAGGGTATTGATTTTTATAAATTCTTTATATATGTTGAATACTAACCCTCTATCAGATAGGTCATTTGTTAATATCTTCTCCTATTCCATAGGTTGCCTTTTAGTTTTGTTGGTTGTTTCCTTCACTGTGCAGAAGCTTTTTATTTTGATGAAGTCCCAATAGTTTATTTTTGCGTTTTTTTAATAATAATATTTTTTATTATATTATGTTATTCACCATACAGTACATCCCTAGTTTTTGATGTAAAGTTCCATGATTCATTACTTGCGTATAACACCCAGTGCACCATGCAATATGTGCCCTCCTTAATACCAATCACCAGCCTATCCCAATCCCCCAGCCCCCTCCCCTCTGAAGCCCTCAGTTTGTACTTCTTCCCTTTTTTTAATGTTTTTTTATTATATTATGTTAGTCACCATATAGTACATCCCTGGTTTCTGATTTTTGCTTTTTTTTAATCCATTCAGACACCCCATGTTTTTTGATTGGAGCATTTAGTCTATTTATATTCAGAGTAATTATTGATAGATATGTATTTATTGCCTTTTTATTACTTGTTTTGCCATTGTATCTGGAGATTTTTTCTGATCCTTTCTTGTCTTTGCCACTTTTGACCTTCCTTTCCACTCAAAGAACTCTCTTTAATATTTCTTGCACGGTTGGTATAGTGGTCATGAACTCCTTTGGTTTTTGTTTGTCTGGGAAACTCTTTTTATCTGTCCTTCTATTCCGAATGACAGCATTGCTGGACAGATTATTCTTGGCTATAGATTCAGCACATTGAAGAGATCATGCCACTCCCTTCTAGCTTGTCAAGTTTTGTTGAGAAATCTGCACCTAGCTCTATGGGTTCTCCCTTGTAAGTTAAGGACTTCTTTTGTCTTGTTGCTTTTAAGATTTTTTTTCTTTATCACTATATTTTGCAAATTTAATTATAATATGTCTTGGTATTGTCATGCTTTTGGGGATTTTTGAAGGGAATTCTCTGTGCCTCCTAGATCTGGATGTCTGTTTCCTTCCCTGGATTAGGGAAATTTTCTGTTATTATTTCTTGAAATAAATCCCCCCCCTTTTCTCTCTCTTCTTCTTCTGAGACTTCTATAACATGAATGTTATTGTGTTGGATGAAGTTGCTAAGTTCCCTAAGTCTATTATGTTGCATAATTCTTCTGTGGTCTGGTGAGACTGCCCTTCTCAGTCAAGCCTGCCTCAGTCCCAGCATGGTGGGCCCCTCCCCCAGAAGACCAGCACAAACACTTAACTCACACCATATCTCCCAACCAGAAATTTCTGCAGGGCCTCAGTTCTGGTGGAGTTTGTGTCAGTTCTCATTTCACAAGCAGACCAAAGCACACTTAGTTAAAGGTCACCACATTTGGATCAGGGGCCAAATACTGCCCACAGGAGGCAAGAGGAACCTCTGCAGTTGACTTGCTTGAAGGATAGAGCTGCCAAAATGCAACAGCAGAGTTCATGCAGCACACACCAGAGACACACTCTGAAGTGGCAGACCCTGGGCACTTACAACCTCTTCTTCATAAGGCCATTACTTTCAGTAGCAGGAGACATAACTGGCTTTCCTAACACAGAGAAGAAGACAGAGGCAGACAAAATGCCAAGACAGAAATTTATCCCAAATGAAAGAACAAGATAAGGCCTCAGCCAGAGATCTAAGCAAAACAGATATAAGTAACATGGCTGATGGAGAATTTAAAGCAGCAACCATAAGGATATTAACTGGGCTTGAGAAAAGAATAGAAGACATCAGTGAGACCCTTACAACAGAGATAAAAGAGTTAAAAAAGAATCAGTGATGAAGGATGTAATAAAAAAGATTTGAAACAGGTTTGATGCAATGAATGGCAGGCTGGAAAAAGCAGAGGAACAAATGACCTGGAAGAAAAAATAATGGAAACTAATCAGGCTGAAGGAAAAAGAAAAAGAAGAATTATTCAATAGAAGAATAGATTAAATTTCTTTAAGAGAGAGGAAGAGCACACACACGTGAGTTGCGGGGAGGGGCGGAGGGAAAGGGAAAGAGAGAATCTTAAGCAGGCTCCGCATCCAGCATGGAGCCCTGACACAGGGCTAGATCCCACAGCCCTGAAATCATGACCTTAGATGAAATCAAGTTGGACGCTTAACTGACTGAGCCAGCAATTTGCCTCCAGTTTGAATTTTTAATATGGAAGTTGTCAATAATTTTAACCTACATAAACAAAGTCCTATTGTAGTCCAAAATAATTTTTGAAGGTTTAAATAGTTCTTCAGACCAGAAAATTTAATAACTGCTGCACTAGAGATTACACTATATGTCTGATTTATTTCAGTCCAAATTAAGTTAGTAATTTCACCACCTCTTAAATGACATCTAGCATTTTATTAAAGGGCTTCATCATTGTCATTTTCTTACTATTATAAATGTTACACATTTTATAAGACATTAATAATTGTTCTTATTTTATACAGGCAATATTCATTTATATTTTACCGACATATTTTCCCTCTCTGGGACTGTTCATTACTTACTGCAGTTTTTTACTTTCATCTGAGATTATTTTCCTTCAGACAGAAAAACTCCATTTATCCTAGTGCAAGTCTCCTGTAACAAGTTATTTTAGCATTTAATCTTACAAAAATATTTTCATTTTGCCTTTATTTTTGAAGGGTATTTACATATATTATTTTTTCTTTACAATTATGTAGAATACAAGTTGGCAGGAATTTATGCCTTTCACTAATTTAAATATATCATAAAATTTTATTCTGGCTATAATGACCAATCATTCTGGTTTGCTTGGAACTGTTTCAATTTTAACATTGAAAGTCCTGCTTCCTGGTACATCCCTTAGCCCAGGGGAAATTAGAATGTTTTGTCATTTCACTTTTGGCTTCCATTGCTTCTGCAGAATAGTCAGCTATCGATCTTACTGTGATTTCTTTGAAGAATGTTTTCTTTCTCAAACTGATTGTAAGTGATGTTTTTTCTGTTTTGATTTTTCAATAACTTGAATGATTTGACTATGATGTGTGTAGGTAAAGTTTTATTTGTTTATATCCTGCTTGTGCTTTAATGAACTCCTTTAGTTTATATTTTATGTATTTCATCACATTTGAAAAAATATTCTTAGTCATTACTTCTTTAAATAATTTTCCTGCCCCATTCTCTCTATACTTTCTTTTTGGAATACAAATTATATGTATGTTAGAATGTTTGAACATGTTATATGTGCTCTGTTCTCATTTTTCCATCTTTTTTCTTCCAGTGCTTTAGATTATTTTCAATTGACATATATTCAAAATAACTAATATTATCTACTGTTGAACCCATCTGTCCAAATACCTTTTAACTTCTGATATGATATTTTGCAGTTCTAGAATATACAATTAACTATTTTTTACACATTTTCAATATTTTTTAATTGTTCATATTTTCATAGATTTTATTTATATTTTCTCTATTTTCTGTATATATTCAACAGCTTAGGCTAGTATAACAGATTTCATAGAGTGGGTGACTTAAAAAAACAAGCATTTATTTTTCATAGTTCTGGAGGCTGGGAAATCTAAGTTTGAGGAGTTGGCCAATTCCATTCCTGGTGAGGGCCCCTTTCCTGGTTTAAAGATAGCCATTTTCATGTTGTAACCTCATGCAGCATAGAGAAAGAGAGATAGAGAGCTCTGGTCATTTCATCCCCTTATTAAGTGCACAAATATCATCATAGGCTCTCTACCCTCATGACTCCATCTAAACCAAATTGCTTCCTAAAAGTCTTATCTCCAAATACTACTACATTTGGTATTAGGGTTTCATAATATGGATTTGGGGGAACACAAACATTCAGCCCATAGCAATTTAATATAATAATCAAAATTATTTTGAAGCCCTTTTACAATAACCCCTATATCTGGATAATTTCTAGTAAACCACTATTGGACATTATTTCTCTTTCTTATTAATAATTTACTTACATATTTGCATATCTAGTAAATTTTATTATGTTTCAGATGTTGTAGATGATACATTGCAGATGCTATGGATTATGTCATTTCCCACCAGAGTGTGTTAGATAATATTGCAGCAAACAGTCAAATTACCTTGAATCATCTTGATTCTGTGGAGACTTGGTTTTAGAGTTTATTAAGATGATTCTCCCGGAAAGTGGCCCTTAACCATAAAATAGGACCTTCCTGAGGTCTTAACTGAAGACTATGGGTGTTCATAATATGCTGGTATTATCTAAACATAAACTTCTGTCTCCCAAGAACTGTGCTGCTACTGAAATATTACCCTAGCATTCCTGTCTGGCAGCTGTTTTCTGATAGACTTACCAGAGTCTTACTCTGAAAATGCAATGTCTAGAAATTGGTTAAATAACCATGAGAAATTTTATTCATCTCTTTCTTTGTGGCCTTTTCCTCTCTTGGAATCACCTGTTTCCCTAAGTCCAATTACCATGGTGGCCCTGGAATCATCTTCCCAGTGGGGCTGCTATCCTGTACTCCTGTTCTATTTCTCTGAACTGTTGTTTTGAAAACACCATCATTAGGGGAAAATCCAGGGTAAATTCTGAGTTCACTTCATGTATTTTCCATCTCTGAATATTGTAGACTTGCTTGTTTTCCAATGCTTGCAAACAGTTATTTTACATATTTTGTCCAGGTTTTTTAGGTGTTTTTTTTTTTTTTTCCTAGTAGAAGGGGTAATTCTGATACCAGCTATCACTCACCATAGCTTGTTCTCTTACTATACCTCTTGCTTCCTATTTCTTCCTTCAAGATTCCTTTAATTATTTTTCAATGAAGGCATGCTAGTAGTAAACTTCTGCAATCTTTTTCTGAAAATATTCTTATTTTGTCTTTCTTAAGTTAAATAATTCTAACTTAACACATTATTTTTGTCAGAATTTAAGATATTTGATTATCTTCTGGTATATTGTTTTGGTGATAAGACTGCTATTACTCTCTCATTTATTATGGTTGATCTGTCTTAATACCTAGAATAGATATTAAGATTAGTGTATTTATTTTTGATGGTATGAAATATCATTATTCTGTATGTTAGTATGCATGTAATTCTTTTTTTGGTTATTTTGCTTTATTCTTTTGGGGATATGCTTACTTTCCTGAATCTAATGATTCAAACTTCCATCAGTTCTGTATGCTTTTTAACCAGTATATTTTCAAATATTGCTTCATTTCCATTCTCACTGTTTTTACCTTTGGGAACTCTGAATTAGATGCATGTTGAAACTTACTAAACTGTACACATTTTAACCTACTTTTCATCTCTTTCTACATAATACACTCTGGATTATTTCCTTTTTAGATGTTTTTAATGTGCATTTAAATCATTCCATAAATGCCTAAATTTCAATTACTGAAAGTTTCTTTTCTTAAAATTCTATTTGGTTCTTTTTTCAGCTATTCCTTTTTTTTATTTGCTCTCTACTTACTTATTTTTTAAAATAAATTCCTTTTTCTCTTTAATCATTTTAAACGTACTTAATTTATAATGAGTTCCGTGATCTATTATTTTCATTTGTGGGGATGTCAATTGTTGTGAGGCAATTTTCCATGTGTCTCTCATGTGTCTGCATTTATTGTGAGCAGAGGCTCTGACTACATTTGCTCTACATGATGTTCACAAGGATGCTAATATAGCAAATAGCCTTTCATGAAATAGATGGTCTGTAATTCTGTCATAAAAAGCAGGCATGCTTACTTCTTATCATAAAAGATTCTTGTTAATTAAACTCGTTTTTTTTCTTATAATATAATCCACTTTGTGTGTAGGTGTCACCTGACTCTCTTCACATCATATTATGAGAATTGGGGCTCAGGGAACTTCTCCAAGAAAATGATGGTACTCTGGCTATTGCTATTGCTGTGAGTAATAAAGTCCATTGTCTCTGACAAGAAGTCTTATAACTTCTGCTGAGATCTATAAAGCTGTGTCAGGTTAAAGAGTTAGTTTGCAAATAGGTTACAATCTGACAGTTTCTTCATAGTTTTGGTAACAGTTGTGTCACTGATAGAGAGAAGGCTTTCTGGAAGAATTTTAGGATGAAAGTCTTGTAGATCAACTAATGTTATTTGAGGGAAGTCCGTAAGAATGGTCACAAACATATTGACCAAAGTTCATAGTTAAATAGGCAATAAATTATTCTCTACTTTATTGGTGCTTGAATGTGACATACCAATTTTATACAAGTGGAAGGAGAGCAACAACTTTTCACCCAGGAAGAAATACCTCAGATATGAGGAGTACAGGAGAGGAAGATATGGTAATAATTTTTGTCTTTGATAATCACTGTTAGCACCTTCCTCACAAAGATGACATTCCAGTGTGGTTATCCTGAACTTTTTAAAGCACCTTAAATTTAACTGTTATTTCTTGCATTTTGAGGGTAACCTTAAATTGTAGTTTTACTTTTGTCTCTGCAAAGGTCCAAGGGATTTTACTGGTTATGGGTATATTTTGTGTTAATTTCTCAGCTTTCTGTTCTCACACCACACTGGCTATATAGTTCATATTGTATGTATGAGCGAGGTACAAGCTAACAACTTTATAACTAAACTAAACAGTTCATATATCATGATCAAGTGAGATTTATTCCAGGAATACAAGGATGGTTCAACATATGTAAATCAATAATCATGATATTCCACGTTAACAAACTGAAGGATAAAAATAATATGATGATCTCAATAGATACAGATAAAAGATCTAAAAGATTTAATATTCCTTCAGGATAAAAATTCTCAATAAATTAGATATAGAAGGAAAGTACCTTAAACATAATAAAGTCCATAAGTGACAAATCCACAGCTAACCTAATACTAAATTGTGAAAAGTTAAAAGCTTTTCCTCTAAACAAGAATAAAATAAGAGTGCCCACTGTCACCATTTCCATTCAACGTAGTACTAGAAGTTCCAGCAAGTGTAATCAGTCAGGAAAAAGAAATAGCAAGCATCCAAATTGGAAAGGAAGAAGCAAAAATTGTCTCTGCAGATAACATGATTATATACATGGAAAACCCTAAATACTCCACAAAAAATGTTAGAATTAATAAATGAATTCAGTAATTTTGCAGAATATGAAATCAAAGCACAAAATAAATTGAATTTCTATACAGTAAGAATGAACTATCTGAAAAAGAAATTAAGGAAATAATACCATTTACGACAGCATTGAAACCAATAAAATAATTAGGAATAATTTAACCAAGGAGGTGAAAGATCTGTACACTGAAAACTGTAACACACTGATGAAAGAAATGGAGGAAGACACAAATAAATGGAAAAATATCCTATATTTTTGGATTGGGGAATTATTATTATTAGAATCTTCATATTACACAAACGATATACAGATCCAAAGCAATCCCTATCAAAATTCCAAAGGCATTTTAAAACTTAAAATATATTTCACATATAATGTTATATAAAATTCAAGTGAACAACACAGTGACTTGACAATTCTATACATAATGTTATGCTCACCTTTATAAGTGTAGTTACTATCTTTCAACATACATTGTTGTTACATTATTATGACTATATCTTCTAAGTTGTAGTTTTAATCCGTATGACTTATTTATTTTATAACTGGAAGTTTGTACCTTTTAAACCCCTACACCTATTTCACCCATTCCCCAAATCCTTTTTTTCTGGCAAACACCAGTTTATTCTCTGTATTTATGATTTTGTCTCTAGTTTTTATTTATTTGTTTGTTTTAGATTTTACATGTAAGTAAAATCATATGGTATTTGTCTTTGCCCTTCTGAATTATTTTACTTAGCATGCTACCCTCTAGAACCATCCACATTATCACAAATAGCAAGATCTCATTCTTTTTTATGGCTGAGTAATATTCCATTGTGTACACACACACACACTCACACACACACTACCTCTTCTTTATCTGTTCATTTATCAATGAACACATAGGCTGTTTCCATATGTTGGCTATTGCATGTAATGCTGCAATAAACATAGAGATGCATATATCCTTTCAAAATAGTGTTTTTTAAATGTGTTATTTATTTATTTATTTAGGGACTGGGCAGGAAGTGTCAGGAGGGACAGGGGCAGAGGGAGAGAGAGACTATTTCAAACAGACTCTGTGCTGACTGTGGAGACACACACGGGGCTGGATCTCATGACCCTGAGATCATGACCTGAGTCAAAATCAAGATTTAGATGCTTAACCAACTGAGCCACCCAGGTGCCCCTGTTTTTGTTTTCTTTGGGTAAATACCCAGTAGTGGAATTACTGGAACATATGCTATGTCTGTTTTTAATTTTTGAGGAATCTCTATACTGTTTTCTGGAGTGGGTGCACCAATTTACATTCCTGCCAACAGTGCATAAGGGTTTCTTTTTCTCCACATCCTCACCAACACTTGGTATTTCTAGTCTCTTTGACACTAGCCATTCTATCAGATGTAAGATGATATATCATTGTGGTTTTGATTTCCATTTCCCTGATGATTAGTGGTGTTGAGCATCTTTTCATGTGTCTGTTGACCATCTGTATGTCTCTACTGAAAAAATATCTTTTCATGCCCTATCCCCCCTTTTGCTTTTCCTCTACCCATTTTTTAATTGGATTGCTTTTCTGGTCCTGGGTTGTGTAAGTT
Organism: Ursus maritimus; assembly: GCF_017311325.1. Taxonomy (NCBI): domain Eukaryota; kingdom Metazoa; phylum Chordata; class Mammalia; order Carnivora; family Ursidae; genus Ursus; species Ursus maritimus. The sequence goes on from NW_024423319.1 coordinate 56,917,128, forward strand.
CTATGTATATTTTATATATTAACCCTTATCAGATATATCATTTGCAAACATCTTCTCTCATCCAGTAGGTTCTTTGTTTTGTTGATGATTCTCTTCACTGTGGAAAATATTTGTATTTTGGTATAGTCCCAGTAATTTATTCTCATTTCCCTTGTTTCCCTTGTCTGCAGAGATAGATCAAGAAAAATGTTGTTACAGCTAATGTTCAAGAAATAAGTATCTATGTTTTCTTCTAGGATTTTTATGGTTTTAGGTTTCACACTTAGGTCATTTGCAAATGATATATCTGATAAAGGGTTAGTATCCAAAATCTATAAAGAATTTCTCAAACTCAACACCCAGAAAACCAATAATCCAATTAAGAAATGGACAGAAGACATGAATAGACATTTTTCCAAAGAAGACATACAGATGGCTAACAGACACCTGAAAAGTTGCTCAGCATCATTCATCATCAGGGAAATATAAATCAAACCCACAATGAGATACCACCTCACAACTGTCAGAATGGCTAAAATTAACACCACAGGAAACAACAGATGTTGATAAGCATGTGGAGAAAAGGGAACCCTCCTTCACTGTTGGTTGGGAATGCAAACTTGTGAAGCCACTCTGGAGAACAGTATGGAGGTTCCTCAAAAAGTCAAAAATAGAACTACCCTTCTATCCAGCAATTGAACTAATAGATATTTACCCAAAGGATACAAAAATACTGAATCAAAGAGGCACATGCACCTCAGTGTTTATAGCAGCATTATCAACAATAGCCAAATTATGGAAAGAGTCCAAACATCTATCAACTGGTGAATGGATAAAGAAGGTGTGGTATATACATAAAGGAATATTACTCAGCCACCAAAAGAATGAAATCTTGCCATTTGCAATGACAAAGGTGGAGCTAGAGTGTATTATGCTAAGCAATATAAGTTCGGGAAAGACAAATACCATGTGATTTCACTCATATTTGGATTTGAAGAAACAAAACAGATAAACATATAGGAAGAAAAAAAAAGAGAGAGAGGGAAACAAACCATAAGAGACTCTTCATGATAGAGAACAAACTGAAGGCTGATGGAGGGATGTGGGTTGAGGATGTGCTAAATGAGTGATGGGTATCAAGGAGGCCACTTATAATGACCACTGGGTATTATATGTAATTGATGAATCACTGAATTCTACTCCTAAAACAATTATTACTCTATATGTTAACTAGCCAGAATTTAAATAAAAATTTGAAACAAAAAAATAAATCAGGGAGACAAATACTGTATGATATCACTTACATGTGGAATCTAAAAAACAAAGCAAACCAATAAACAGAAGCAAAGAACAAATCAAATTATTAAATACAGAGAACAAACTGATGGTTGCCAGATGGTAGGTGGGCTGGGGTATTCATGAAACAGATAAAAGAGATTGAGAGGTACAAACTTCCATTTATAAATAAATAAATCACAGACATGAAAATTACAGCATAGAGAATATATTCAATAATACTGTAATAATGTTTTCTGGTGACAGATGTTGACTACACTGATCACAGTGGACACTGAGTTATTATGTACACAGTTCTTGAATAAACATGTTGTATACCTGAAACAAATATAGCATTATATGTTAATTATATTTGAATAAGAAAAAAAGTAGAGAAAAGATCTGAACATCTCACCTAAGAAGATACAGAGATGGCAAATATGAATATGAAAAAATGCTCAATATTAGTATATGTTATTGGGTAATTGCAAATTAAAATAATGAGATTGCACTAAACAACTATTGGAATGGCTTAAATCCAAATAACTGGGCACTGCCAAATGCTGGTAAGGATATTGAGTGACAAAGACTCTCATTCATTGCTGCTGGGGATGAAAAATGGTGTCACTTTGAAGATAGTTTGTGTTATGCTAAGTGAAATAAGTCAATCAGAGAAAGACAATTATCACATGGTTTCACTTATATGTGGAACATAAGGAAGAGTGCAGAGAACCATGGGGGAAGGGAGGGAAAAGTGAATGGGAAGAAATCAGGGAGGGAAACAAACCATGAGAGACTCCGTACTCTGGGAAACAGGCTGCGGGTTACAGAAGGGAGGGGGCCAGGGGAAGGGGTAACTGGGTGATGCATATTAAGGAGGACACATGATGTTATGAACATTGTTATACACAAGTAATGAATTGTTGAACACTACATTAAAAACGAATGATGTACTATGTTGGCTAATTGAACATAATAAAAAACAAAGAAGATGGTTTGGAAGTTTCTAAAATAATAAAAAAAAACCTAAACATAATCTTATCATATGATCCAGTAATCACACACTATGGTATTTATTCAAATTAGTTGAGCACTTATATCCACACAAAAACTTGTAAACATCAAAAACTAATGATGTATTATATGTTGGCTAATTGAACATAATGAAAACAATAAAACAGTAAATAAAAATAGGGGCACCTGGGTGGCTTAGAAGTTAAGCGTCTGTCTCCAACTCAGGTCATGATCCCAGAGTTATGGGATCGAGCCCAGCACTGGGCTCTCTGCTCAGTGGGGAGCCTGCTTCTCCCTTTCCCTCTGCCTACCACTCTGCTTACTTATGCTAACTTGTATACAGATGTTTATAGCAGCTTTATTCATAATTTTCAAAAATTGGAAGAAAAATGTCATTCAGTAGATGAATGGATAAACAACTTGGGTGCATACACACAATGGAATATTATACAATAGTAAAAAAGATTGATCTACCAAGCCCCAAATAGACATGGAGAAACCTTAAATGCATATTGCTAAGTAAAAGAAGCCTGGCTGAGAAGGTAGATACAGTATGATTCCAACTACATGATATTCTGGAAAAGGTAGAATAGAGAAAGTGTAATATTTAGCCTTTGTTAGGGGCTAAGAGGGGAAGTGTATAGGAGGGAATGATGAATAGGTATACCACAGTTGATTCTGAGGAGATGAAATTCTTCTATATAAATTTGTGATGGTAGATACATGACATCAGGCATTTGGCAAAACCCATAGAAATATATTACAGAAAGAGTGAAGCTTAATATAAAATATGGATTTAAGTTAATAATGTTTTCTATATTGATTCATCAATTCTAACAAATGTACCACAACAATTTTGGAGGGGAGAGGGCATATGGAACTTCTGTTTACTTTCTGTTAGATTTTTCTGTAAACCTAACACAGCTCTAAGAAGTCGACTATTAATAAAAAGTGGAAAGAGAAAAAGATGGTACAGCCACTGTAGAAAACAGTTCGTCAGTTACTCAAAAAGTTAAATATGTATTCCCATATGACCCACAATTCTGCTTCTATGTATATATACCAGAGTATTGAAAACATATTCAAACAAAACGTTGTACACAAACTTTCATAGCAGCACTAATCACAATGGCCAAATGTGGAGACAAATCAAATGTCCATAAACAAAGGAAGTGATTAACAAAATGCAGCGTATCTGTACAGTGGAATATTATTTAGCCATAAAAGGGAAAGTAATACTGATACATTCTACATAAATAAGCCTCAAAAATATTATGCTAAGTGAAAGAAACGAGACACAAGAGCTCAAATACTATATGAATAGATTAATATGAAATATCCAGAATAGGAAAGTGAATGGAAAACAGAAAACAGAGAGGGGAAAAGGTAGAAGTGACTGCTTAATGGGTATGGGGTTTATTTTTGGAGTGATGAAAACATCTGGGATTAGATAGAAGTGATGTGTGCACAACATTGTGAATATACTAAATGACTGAATTATACACTTGTATACAACCATATACAAAGGTTGATTTTATGTTATGTGAATTTTATTTTAATGAAAAAAATTTAAAAAGGAAAGCAAGGATTATTCCTTTAGGTGGGGCATCTCCAACTGGCCTGTTTAAAAGCAAGTTTCCATAAACTATACGATAGCCAGTATGTCTACATCATTTCAAATGTGTTAATATTCAAAGCAGTGAGCTTCTAGAATCTGGAAAATAATCCTCTGAGCAAAAGCACTAGAATCAGAGAAATCTGGTGGCTGTGTAATAGTGCTTGAACTCCAAATTAATAATCTATTGAAGAAGAATATTAATTCCAGCTTTGCAGGGTTACCATGAAAATTAGAATTAAACACAGATAGTAATTAGCACAGTGCATGGCATATCATGATTTTATTAAACTGACTTTCTGATACTGTTAGATGAAGTAATATATCATTTAATAACTTCTGTTTTACATTGAATAAACAAGATCCAAATTTTGTTATTGACTATATGTTATTTAAATGAGCAAAAATATGTTTTTCAATATAGAGTAGAGAATTTATCAACAAATGAGTTAATAAATATAAATCTTGTGTCAAACTAGCTTTAGAGAATGAATAAAGGAATCTTGACCGATTGTTACCATTTTAAACTGACTATACTACTTATTTAAAACTTTTGGTCTATCAATATTATATTAGGTGAAAAAAAGATCTTAACACAGTGATTCTCAAACTTTAGTCTACATTAGAATCATCTGGAGGGTTTCTGGTCCCTATCATCAGAGTTTTTAATTCATTTTGTCTCTGGCAAGGCCAGATAACTTGCATTTCTAACAAGTTTCCAGGTGATGGTGATGAGAATCATTGCCTTAGGGCATCATTGTTAATACTTCACATTTGACACCATAATCATGAAAACAGGCATATCATTTGTGGTAAAATTATATCCGCTTTAAATACTGTTTACACACATTGTTAGTGAGATTGAATTCACTGAATTTATTGCACTCATATGTCTGTTCAAGCTGCTCTCTTAACTACTTTGATATTTAATAAACCAATTCACTGAAGTTGTTACTCAAAATGTGATTCTCCTTAAAACATTATTTCAAACAATTCTCTATGCTAAGTTAGTCATGACAAGCATTGATTTTCCTTTTGGTAGGCTTTGGTGATGGAACAAACTGTAAAAACAAACAAAAACAAACAAAAACCCCTGATACCTGGAAAAAGGTATTTCTTCTACATACTGCATATATATCATGATCAAACAAGCAACTTTCATTCTTTTGGGAAAGCAGTCTCTTAATTAAAAGAGCATTACTGGAGGCACCTGGTGGCTCAGTTGGTTAAGCACCTCACTCTTGATTTCAGCTCAGGTCATGATCTCAGGGTTATGAGATCCAGCCCTGTGTTGGGCTCCATGCTCAGCGTGGGGTCTGCTTGAGGTTCTCCCTCTCTCTCTACCCCTCCCCAACTCTCTCTCAAATAAATAAATCTTTAAAAAATAGCATTAGTGTAAATTACTGTAAAATGTGTTAGTTTTCTGTATTTCAGGAAAAAGTTTACAGCTCTTTTCAACCTTACATTTTGTTACTCAACATTTCTGAAACTTAGGGCTGTACAGTTCTATAGGTATTATGCAAATGATATATATTAAATGACTTTTATAGTAACTTTCTCTTGAAGCAGAATTTAGTGGCATGTAGATTTGAATTAGAATTCCCACTCCAGCATTTTTTGTATTAACACTTATGCTACTAGATGATGCATGGCATTGCAATAGGAAATATATAGGGCAACACAGAAATTGAAGTTTTAAAAAATAAAGCAACAAATTGAATGTGAGAATTGAAGGGGGGAATGGTAGTGATAATGATATTATGATGACTATTGCTTCACTAAAAACTGGAACTGGTTTTCAGATATTAGCACTGGCTTCATTGAAATATACAGTTTACTAAATAAGAGTAAAGAAAAGAGATTTCTGACACTGATAAAAGCAAATATAAATCATGTTCCCCAGGCATAGGATGGGTCGTGCAGAGAAACTAACATGAGCAGGGTCTACAGTTATTCATCTTCTATGGCTTAGCAGAAGTGTGTCAGCAAGCTAAACTATAGATGTTGAGCCTGATATAATATTTTGATATTTTTCCAGGTTGAAAGCTGATTGTCAATACCGTAGAATTGGAAAGATAAAAGTGTAAAGACAAACATGTGAGTCCTAAAACCAAAATGTAAATAGTACCAAACACTCATGCCAGAGATCTTACAGTCACAAATTCTGATTGCATCACTATGGAATATTTCTCATGTGTCCAAATGTAAGAACATACAGTGGAAATAAAAGAAAGCCAAATTCTGCCCCAGTATCAGATGGAACCCTCCAAAAAACTAGCTGTTTGTCAAGACAAATTTTAGCCTTTAATGAACATTAACTAATTAATGGATTTAATTTTAAGTTTCTTTTTTGTAAGCCTGTAATTTCAGAGGAAATTTAAGCCCTCTATGAGGAGTGAAAAAGAATCCCTGAGGCAAAATATGTATAGTCAGAAAAGCAAGGAAGAATCCGGCACAAAGGAGACAATTATACTATATAATCTATGTTATGAGATAAACTCTTCTTTCTCTAACCTAAGCCATGGTAGTTTGTAAAATTAACTATATGCAATTAAAGTTACTTCTTTATAACACATCTTGAAATTTGCAGGTATGTTTTCTTGTCCATGAGTACATAATTACTTCCACCCACAAAGCAGGTATTATGTCACTAGGCATTTTTCCATTACCCAACATTAAGAGGCCACAAACAACTGTGCTCTTCTACAATACAAATTCCACTGTTAATCTTAAAATAAGTTTTTGGTCTGTATAGTTATTTGTACTTCAAAGTGTGTTATATAAATTATATCTATATAATAATGTGAGATAGAAAGCATGACTCCTAAAATAAAATATTTCTGTATTGATGACTGATTTGGATCATCTATGCTGCTTTTCATAATTATGACAACTGAGTTATAATGAATAGTAGAGGCTTGTTTGGAAGTCATAAACCACATAGCACCTCGTAAATGTACTACTTAGAATAGCAGGTTTGTGATATGTTGAGTATACAAATTCACCTAGCAATATACAAAGTATGTTAAAAGCATCAGTTTCACTTAGAGAATGTTACTCTAAAAGTAGATTTATACTCATCTAAGAGCCTGGTTCCCATCCCTGGCTGCACATTATAATTATTCAGGGAGCTTTTGGAAAATAACAATAGCCAGGCTCCATTCATAATCTCAATTAAACCTTAAATACCTGGGACTGGGGATGGGTGTCAGTATGTTTTAAAAGCTCCTCAGGTAATTTGCACTTTATGGTTTAAGGACAATTGTAGAAGTCCTAACTTTTTCTGTGAGGAAGGCTTTGCTCTTCACAGATGACTGACTGATCCAAATATTACTCTATTTTTTTTATCTTTCTTGCTAAACAAAGATGCTGAGGAAGGTTGCGGTCTTTTAATTACAGATCCATCTTTCTGGAAATCACATAAAATAACATTTTCAGTCAAGCTCTCTTAATTGTTCTCTTTCAAGGTCAAGATTGATTGATCAAGTACTGTGGCTTTGATGAGCTTTATTCACTTCTTAAACTCTTGTTCCACAGACTTAGAATTTCCTCTTCTAAGCTCTTTGTGGATTGTGCTTATTTGTATAGCCCAAAACATGGTTCCATTATTTTTGAAGTGGCTATTACTAAACCTCTTTAACTTAGCTCTCCCTTTTGCTTTGATAATTTATCACTACTTTTTTTCTACCTGACAGATTTCAGGATTGTTAAGCATTTAATCATTATTTACCCTATGTGCTGGGTTTTGTAAAGTGAGATTTTATTCTAACCTCTGTATGGATTACAATAACAAATTGATACTTAAAAGAAACTGGTTTCTTGTGATATTCCTGACTGAGTTCAATTTTTTAAACTGGGGTTTAAGTGAGAAAAAACGAATGGTTATGAAAAAGGGAAATTAGGAGTAAAAGGACAGGATAAGGTGTGAACACTTTCCAGACACTGCAGAGTCCTCATCAGGAGCAGGTCTCAACAAATTATTTTCTAAGATTTAAAAAAGATGAAAATGAGATAAAAATGTGGCAGGAGCTGAGATGTCCTTGAACAGATGAATGGATAAAGAAAATATGGTTCATGTATATACAATGGAATATTACTCAGCCATCAGAAAGGATGAATACCTACCATTTCCATCCAAATGGATGGAACTGGAGGGGATTATGCTAAGTAAAATAAGTCAAGCGGAGAAAGACAATTATCACATGGTTTCACTCATATGTGAATCATAAGGAATAGCGTGGTGGACCACAGGAGAAGGGAAGGAAAACTGAGTGGGAAGAAATCAGAGAGGGAGACAAACCATGAGAGACTCTGGACTCTGGGAAATAAACTGAGGGTTACAGAGAGAGGGGGGTGGGGGGATGGGGTAACCTGGTGATGGGTATTAAGGAGGGCACATGTTGTGATGAGCTCTGGGTGTTATATTCAACTAATGAATCATGGAACACTACATCAAAAATTAACGATGTACTATATGTTTGCTAATTGAACATAATAAAAATAATAATAAGTAAATAAAAAAATTTAAAAATCAATTGTAATTTTATACACCAGTAATGAACAATCTGAAAATAAAATTAAGAAAACAATTCTATTTAATATAATATCAAAAAGAATAAAAATATAATAAAATACTTAAAAAATAAGCATAACTAACATAATGTAATAAAAAAACATTAAAAAAATAAGCATAACAAAAGTGTAAGACATGTACACCAAAATCTATAATAATTGTTAAAAGAAATTATATAAGATTTAAGTAAATGGAAAATTATCTTCTGCCTATGGACTGAAAGGCTTAATTGTTAAAATGATATTACTGTTGAAATTGGTCTACAGGTTCCCTAAAATCTCTATCAAAATCCTAGCTATTTCTCTTTCTTTTTTGTAGAAATTGATGAGATAATCACAAAATTCACATGGAAATGCAAATATAGAATAATTGATACCATCTTTAAAATGAACAAAGTTGGTGGACTCAACTAATTTTTTAATTTACTACAGTGCCACAACAGTCAAGCTAAGTGTGGTGCTGGCACACAGATATACATATGGATCAAAAGACCAAAATTGAGAGTTTATAAATACACTGTTACATTTATGCTCAATTGATTTTCTAGAAGATTACCAAGACAATTAAATATAGAGATAAAAATCTTTTCAACAAATGGTGTTAGGACAACTGGTATCCACATGCAAATGAATGAATTTGGACTTATATCTCAAACCATACAAAAATTAACATATAATTTATCATAAATTTAAATATAAGGGCTACAATTATAAAATTGTTAGTAGAAAGTATAGGCATAAATGTTTATGATATTGGGTTAGGAAATAGTTTTTAAAATATGAAAAACGCTTCAGTTTTTTGTCCCTTTCCCTACGGTCCTCTGCACTATTCCTTATGTTCCACATATGAGTGAAACCATATGATAATTGCCTTTCTCTGCTTGACTTATTTCACTTAGCATAATCCCCACCAGATCCATCCATGTCAATGTAAATGGTAGGTATTCATCCTTTCTGATGGCTGAGTAATATTCCATTGTATATAAAAACTGAATGGGAAGAAATCAGAGAGGGAGACAAACCATGAGGGACTCTGGACTCCGAGAAATAAACTGAGGTTTACAGAAGGGAGGGGGTGGGGGTATGGGGTAACGGGTGATGGGTATTAAGGAGGGCATGTGTTGTGGTAAGTACTGGGTGTTATACACAACTAATGAATCATTAAACACTACATCAAAAACTAATGATGTACTGTATGTTGGCTAATTGAACATAATAAAAAATAAATAATTTAAAATAAATAAAATATGAAAAAACAAAAATGCAAACCAAAAACATGAGTAGCAAAGACAAAAAGCAAAGAAATTGGACTTCATCAAAATTAAAATTTTTCATGCTCAAAGAACACCATAAAGAGTGAAAAGAAAACCCATAGAATGGCAGAAAAGTTTTGCAAATCTTACATCTGATAAAGGACTTGTATCCAGAATATATAAAGATTCTTACAACTCAATAATGAAAGGACAAACCAATTACAAAACGACTGTGATCAAACATTTCTCTAAGGGTGACATAAAATTGGCTAAAAGTGTCATTATCATTAACCAACAGGGAAATGTAAATCAAAATCACAATGACATAAGACTTCATAACACATAACAATGAAGGCTATAATCAAAATATCATATAATAAGAAGTGCTGGCCAGGATATGGAGAAATTGAAACCTGCAGACACTGCTGGTAGGAAGGTAAAATGATGCAGACACATTAGAAAACAATGTAAAACTTTTTCAAAAAGTTAAACATAGAGTTAGCATTTGACCCAGCAATTCCTCTCCTAGGTGTATACCTAAGATAAATAAAATCATATGCCCACGCAAACTTGTACATGTACGAAAGCTCACGGCAGCATTATCCATAAACCAAAGGGTAGAAACAACTCATGTGTCTATCAACTGATGAATGGATAAACAAAATGTAGTTTTTTGTACAATGGAATATTATTTATCAATAACTATAAATGAAGTATTAATGCATGATATAACATGAATGAACTTTGAAAACATCCCAAGTTAAAATAACCAGTCACAAAAGATCATGGATTATGTGATTTCATTTATGTGAAATGTGCACAATAGAAAAATCTATAGAGACACCATGTAGTTTAGAGGTTACCTACAGCTGGGGTGGGCATTGTGATAGTGGTGGTTGGCGAGATGGGGACTGACTGATAATGAAGACATGGTATTTTGAGGGGTGGTAAAAATGTCCTAAAATTGGTTGAGGTAATGGTTGCAAACTTTCAATATACTAAAAAGCACTGAATTGTTCTGTTTAAATTGATAAATTGTATGGTATATAAATTATATTTCAATTAAGTCATTTTTTAAAGAATGTCTCCTGTAAAAACAATAGTACAAAATAGTCTATAGCTAATGATGGAATCTTATTCTTCAACTAGACAACCCTGAACAATGCTATTATATTGTAATAATGACTTAAAATACACTTGGAAATTTGTTAAGTTCTTTCTTGCCTTTCAATACAATGAAAAAATTCAATATGCTTATTTTCAATGAAGAATAAGATGTAAAAGTTAACATTGAAATATAATGTGACTTCATTAAGAATGATAAAAATTTGTCATACTGAAATTAAATTGATTCCCCCCAAAAGTTATTGAATTAATGTATTCTCTTCTGCCTTTCCCAGACCTTCATCAATAAAAGGTGACTTGAAAGTGCAATAAATCACAGTGCACAAGTGTAATAAATGCCAGGTGTACTTGGCTATTTTTAGAACATAAGTTACAATATATAGAATAATATTTCCTATAATATTCCTTAAACAATAAGGAAACAAAGAAGCTTGGAAAACTATCACGACCTCAACTAATGATACAAAGTTATATATCAGTATTTGGAAAAAAAAATCTAAAAATAAATTCAGAAGTTTTAAAAGAAAAAAGATCAGTGCTATTATTTTTGTGACATGATTAATCTTTGAAAAAAATAGACTCATATGAAAAAGACATATCTTCTGCTATATATTCTTGGTGAAAGGTTGCTACAAAATATATTTTTGAAAATAGCATGATTATAAGAAAACTTTAGACAATATAGTCAAATATTTTCATGAATATGTAAGAGAAAATTTCCATCTAAAATCAAGACCATCAGAATGTATTAAAAAAAAAAAGACCCATCTATATGCTGCCTACAAGATACTCACATCAGACCTAAAGACACATAGAGACATAAAGTGAAGGGATGGAAAATGATTCCATGGAAATGGAAAAGAAAAAAATGCCAGGATAACAAAGCTTATATCGCACAAAAGAGACATTAAAACCAAGACTGTAAGAAGAGACAAAAAAGAGCATTATATAAAGGAATCAGTACAAGAGGATATAACAATTATAAATATTTATACACCCAAAATAAGAGCATCTAAATACATAAAGCAAATATTAACAGACATAAAGGGAGAAATTGATGGTAAAACAATAAAAGCAGAAGTTTTTAACACTCACTTACATTGACAGATAATTCAAGCACAAATCAATAAGCAAACATTATCTTTGAATGACACATTAGACCAGATGGACCTAACAGTTACATACAGAAGATTCTACCAAAAAACTGCAGAACACACATTCCTTTCAAGTACACATGGAATACTCTCTAGGATAAACCCACATTAGGCTGCAAAGCAAGTTTCAATAACTTTTAGAAGATTGAAATGATATCATGCATCTTTCCCAACAACAATAGAATGAAACTAGAAATGAATCACAAGAAAAAATCTGGAAAACACACAAACACATGGAGGTTAAACAACATGTTACTAAATAACTTATGGGTTAGCAAAAAAATCAAAGTGGAAATCAAAAAACACAGAGACACAAATGGAAATGAAAACACAATGGTCCAAAATCTTTGAAACACGGTGAAAGAATTTCTGAGAGAAAGTTTTAATGATACAGGCTTACCTCAAGAAACAAGAAAAAGCTCAAATAAACAATCTAACCTTATACCTAAAGGAACTAGGCAAAAAAAGAACAAAGCCCAAGGTTAGTAGAAGAAAGGAAATAATAAAGATCAGAGCAGAAACAAATGAAATAGAAACAAACGAATAAACAAAAAACAGTTGAAAAGATCGATGTAACCAAGAGCTGGTTCTTTGAAACGATAAACCAAAATGACAAACCTTTAGCCAAACTCATCAGAAGAAAAGAGAGAGAACCCAAATAAAATAAATAAATTAAGCCATCAGAAAGAATGAATACCCACCATTTGCATCAACATGGATGGAACTGGAGGGGATTATGCTAAGTGAAATAAGTCAAGCAGAGAAAGACAATTAATCATATGATTTCACTCATATGTGGAACATAAGGAATAGCATGGAAGGCCATAAGGGAAGGGAGAGAAAACTGAAGGGGGTGGAATCAGAGAGGGAGACAAACCATGAAAGACTATGGACTCCAGGAAACAAACTGAGGGTTTCAGAGGGGAGGGGGTGGGGGGAGGGGGTAGCCGGGTGATGGATATTAAGAAGAGCACATGTTGTGATGGGCACTGGGTGTTTTATGCAACTATTGAATCACTGGACACTACATCAAAAATTAATGATGTACTATATGGTGGGTAACTGAACATAATAAAAAAATAAATAATAAATTAAAAAAATAAAAAACAAAAACCATGAAACAAAGCTAAATAAATCAAAACAAATCATCCCCCAAATAAATTAAATAATAAAAAATAGAATAATAAATTAATAAATAATAAAGTATTAAAATAAAATAAAATCAGGAGTGAAAGAGTGATAGAATAACAACCAACACCACAGAAATACAAGGGATTATAACAGACTACTACAAAAAAATTACATTCCAACAAATTGGTCAACCTTGAAAAAAAATGAATGAATTCCTAAAATATAATCTTCCAAAACTGAATCAGAAAGAAATAGAAAATCTGAGCAGACCAATTACTACTAATGAAATTGAATCAGTAATCAAAAAACTACCAAAAAATTAAAGACCAGGACCACATATATTCACAAGTGAATTCTATCAAACATTTAAAGAAGAGTTAATACCTATTCTCAAACTATGCCAAAAAACAGAAGGAAATCTTCCAAATACATTCTATGATACCAGCACTACACTTATACCAAAACAAGACAAAGATAGAAGGAAGGAAGGAAGGAAGGAAGGAA
>NW_024423319.1:56930759-56943797 GCF_017311325.1 Ursus maritimus
GAAGGAAGGAAGGAAGGAAGGAAGGAAAGAAGGAAGGAAGGAAGGAAGGAAAGAAGGAAAGAAGGAAAGAAGGAAAGAAGGAAAGAAGGAAGGAAGGAAGACTCTACAGGTCAATATCTCTGATGAACATAAATCCAAAAATCTTCAACAAAATATTAGTAAACCCCATACAACAATACATTAAAAGGATCATTCATCATAATCAAGTGGGCCTTATTCCAGGGCTGCAAGAATAGTTCAATATTCACAAATCAACATGATAGACCACATTAACAAAAGGAAGGGTAAAAATCATATGATCATCTTAATAGTTGGAGAAAAAGCATTTGACAAATTCAACACCTGTTTATGATAAAAACTCTTAATAAAATTGGTTTAGAGAAAATATACATCAACATAATAAAGGCCATCTATGAAAAACCTGCAGATGACATCATACTAAGTAGTGAAAAACAGAGAGCTTTTTCTCTAATATCAGGAACACAACAAGGATGTCCACTCTTGCCTCTTTCACCCAACACAGTACTAGAAGTCTAGCCATAGCGATCAGACCAAAAAAAAGAAGAAATAGGAAGCATCCATGTTGGTAAGGAAGTTACACCGTCACTTCCTGCAGATTACATGATACTATACATAGAAAATCCTAAAGACTCCACCAAAAAATTACTAGAAGTAATAAATGAATTCAGTAAAGTTGCAGGATACAAAAATAAAAAATAATACCCAGGAATCAGTAGTGTTCTATACACTAATAATGAATAGCAGAAAGAAAAATTAATAAAATAACAACAACAACAACACTATTTACAATTGCACCAAGAGAATAAAATACCTTGGAGTAAACTTAACCAAAGAGGTGAAAGACCTGTACTCAGAAAACTATAAAACACTGATGACAGATTGAAGACTACATTGACTAATTGAAAAATATTCTATGCTCATGGACTGGAATAATTAATATTGTTAAAGTGTCTATATTACCCAAAGCAACTTACAGATTCAATGCAATCCCTGTCAGAATACCAACAGCATTTTTCACAAAACTAGAATAGATACCACCAAAATTTCTATGGAACCACAAAAGACACAAATAACCAAAGCAAATGTGAGAAAGAAGAACAAAGCTGGAGGTATCAAATTCCAGATTTCAAGATATACTACAAAAACCCAGCAATCAAAACAGTATGGTAATTACTAATCTTAATGCATTGTCTTTCTCATATCTCTCCGCTTGGTGCAGAGACTCCAGCCCTACAATGACTTCACATTGACAGATGATCCTTTCTACTTAAGGATGTTCATATATATTGACAGCGCTGGATTCAGCTGCTTCCCTTCTTATAACTCCCCTATGTATTCCCCAACTGATCAATATTGACCCATAGGTAGGGACATCTCTATGCCCCTATTCAGCAGGAAGACATTATAGAAGATGGGACCTTCCACCTTCAACAACCTTAAAGATTGAAGGGTCAAAATTGTTCAGGAGGGAAATGATGAGGGAACAGAAGGCTAGCTGAAGACAAAGCATAAGCTGACACCCTGCAACCTCCCCCCACCCCTGACTCCTGGGTGGGACATGTGTGACATTCTTCCAGGACTCTCCCAACTATCTTAATGTTAAAGCCTTGCCAGAGGGAAAAACAACCTTAGTGTGATAATAGCCAGGCCTTCAGTATCCTGAGGGTCTTCTTTAACATATGAAAATCCTTTTGAAACCTCCCTTTTCCTTACTTCCTCTAACTCTGGACTATATAATCAGGGACTCCTCAAGACCCCAGTGCAGCAGCTCTTTCTGCCCATGGGTCCTATCTCTGTGCTTTAAAAAGACCACCATTTTGCACCAAAGGAAAAAAAAAAAGTATGGTAGTGTAACAAAACCAGACACATAGATCAATGAAACAGAATAGAAGCCCAGAAATAAACTTACACTTAAATGATCAATTAATCTATGACAAAGGAGGCAAGAATATAGAATGGGGAAAAGAGTCTCTTCAATAACTGCTTCTGGGAAAACTAAACAGCTACATGCAAAAGAATTAAGCTGGACCACTTTGAACACTATACAAAAAAATAAACTCAAAATAGTTTAAAGATATAAATGTAAGACCAGCTGGGTGATGGGTATTAAGGAGGGCATTTGTTGTGATGAGCACTGGGTGTTATATGCAACTAATGAATCACTGAACACTAATCAAAAACTAAGGATGTACTCTATGTGGGCTAACTGACCATAATAAAATTTTTTTAAAATAAATAAATAAATGTAAGATCAGAAACCATAAAAATCTTAGAAGAGAACACAGGCAATTATTTCTCTGACATCAGCCATATCAACATTTTTATAGATTCGTCTCCTAAATCAAGGGAAACAAAAGCAAAAATAAGCTATTGGGACTATATCAAAATAAAAAAGCTTTTACACATTGAAGGAAATCATCAACAAAACCAAAAAGGAACCTACTGAATGAGAGAAGTTGTTTGTAAATATGTCTGATAAGGAGTTAATATCTAAAATACATAAAAATGTATACAACTCCACACCAAAAACCCCAAATAGTCAGATTAAAACACAGGCAGAGGACCTGAACATTTTTTCAAAGAAAACATACAGATGCCCAACAGACACATGAAAAGATGCTCAACATCACTAATCATCAGGAAAATGCAAATCAGAACCACGATATCATACTACCTTACATCTGTTAGAATGGTTAAAATAAAAAAGACAAGAAATAAGAAGTGTTGGTGAGGATGTGGAGAAAAAGGAACCCTTATACAATGGTGGTAGGAATGTAAATTGGTACAGTCACTGAGGAAAACTATGGAGTTTCCTCAAAAAATTAAAAATAGAAATACTGGGGCTCCTGGGTGGCTCAGTCAGTTAAGTGTCTTGATGAGGGAACAGAAGGTAAGCTGAAGACAAAGCAGAAGCTGACATCCCACAACCCCTTCCCCCAGATGGGATATATGTGACATTTCTCAGGCACTCCTGGCAGCCCTAAAGCTAAGGAGTTAACTTTATAGTTAACTATATAGTTAATTAATAGAGATCACAATCCTACAAGACCTGAGTCTCCCTCGGTTTACATTTAGCAATAGCTTCCAGAAGGGAATTTAAATACAATTAAATGTCCTTATAACCTGCAGCCCATGGATAGATACTTGAAGTGGGCAGAGTGTTATGTTCCTCCAGGAAGCTCCCAGCTATCTTACTGTTAATGCCTTACTAGAAGGGTAAACAACCTTAACCTGACAATGGCAAGGTCTCCAATATCCTGTGAGTCTTCTTTAACATATGAAAGTTCTTTCTCCAACTGTCCCTTTTTTCCTTACCTCCCCCAAACCCATAGTATATAATCAGCCACCCCTCACAATCCCAGCACAGCAGCTCCTTCTGCCCATGGGTCCTGTCCCCATGCTTTAACAAACCACCATTTTGCACCAAAGATGTCTCAAGAATTCATTCTTGGTCGTAGGCTCTGGACTCCATTCCACTGAACCTCACCTATATTTCAAGACTGCATCATCTGACTCTTGATTTCAGCTCAGGTCATGGTCTCATGGTTGTAGAATTGAGCTCTGCATTGGGGTATGTGCTCAGTGGAGATCTGCTTGAGAGTCTTTCTCTCCTCTCTTTTCCCCTCTGCCCCTTCCCCATGCTCTCTCTCTCTCTCTCTCTCTCACACACACACACACATAAATCTTTTTTAAAAATAGAAATACCATATGATTAAAAAATTCCATTATTGGGTATTTATCCAAAAAAAATGAAAACACGAATTTAAGAAGATATATGCACCCCCCAACATTTACTGCAGCAGTATTTGCAATAACTACAGTATGGAAGCAGCCCAAGTGTAGATAAATAGATGAATGGATAAAAAGTAAAATATGTATACAATGAAATATTGCTCAGTCATAAAAAAGGATGAGACCGTGCCCTCTGAGACAACATAGATGGATCTCGAGGGTATTATGCTAAGTGAAATAACTCAGACTGAGAGAAATACTATATGATTCACTCATACGTGGACTCTAAAACACAAAACAAATGAATAAAACAACAGCAGAATCAGATTTATAAATACAGGGAACAAACTGATGGTTGCCAGAAAGGAGGGGTTGGAGGATGGGCAAAAGGGGTGAAGGGGAGTGGGAGATACAGGCTTCTAGTTATAGAACGAATAAGTCATGGTAATAAAAGAAACAGTATATGGAATATAGTTAGTGCTATTGCAGTAGCATTGCATGCTGACCAATTGTAGCTACTCTTGTAGTGAGCATATCATAATGTATAGAGTTGTTGAATCATGATGCTGCATACCTGAAATTAACATTACGTGTCAACTATACTCAAATTAATTAATCAAGGTCATAAAATAATATTTAAGTACACTTTCTAAGTTGCATATCATGAAATATAGGTAAAATCAGGGACCAGTGTCCCAAATGACATGTACCCACTCATGAGATAATGAGGAGATAATGTCTTAACCTAGAAAATAAACACTGATACTGGGATTTCATGTACTGTGGCAAACTAGCATGAAATGAACCTCCTAATAAGGGTGTCCTTCATAGGGATAATATAAGGATTGGTTACATTTAAGAGGAGACATGGAGTATTGTGAAGAACACACAAACTAAGAGTTTTATCAAAATACAGACTACATGAAGACAATTACACAAATCCTAATTGTACTGATGAATGAAATAATCCCAAATTAGAACAGACATATAACCACCACCCAGATCAAGAAATGGAAAATAATACGGACTAGAGAAACCCTTCTTGTGTCCTTTCCAGTCTCTACCACCCTCACTTTCTCAAATGTAACCCATATTCTGACTTTTATTTATTTTTATTTTTATTTTTTTAATGTTTTTTTATTATATTATGTTAGTCACCATATAGTACATCCCTGGTTTCTGATGTAAAGTTCGATGATTCATTAGTTGCGTATAACACCCAGTGCACCATGCAACACGTGCCCTCCTCACTACCCATCACCAGTCCATCCCATTCCCCCACCCCCTCCCCTCTGAAGCCCTCAGTTTGTTTCTCAGAGTCCATAGTCTCTCATACTTCATTCCCCCTTCTGATTACCCCCCCTTTATCCCTTTTTTCCCCTACCGATCTTCCCAGTTCTTATGTTCCATATTCTGACTTTTTTTTTTATTTGACAGAGATAGAGACAGCCAGCAAGAGAGGGAACACAAACAGGGGGAGTGGGAGAGGAAGAAGCAGGCTCCCAGCAGAGGAGCCTGATGTGGGGCTCGATCCCGTAACACCGGGATCACGCCCTGAGCCGAAGGCAGCCGCTTAACCGCTGTGCCACCCAGGTGCCCCACCATATTCTGACTTTTAATACCATGGGTTAGATTTGTTGTTCTGCACTTTTTTTTTTTTTGCTTCACTTTTTTAAAATTTAAATTCCAGCATAGCTAACATACAGCATAATATTGGTTTCAGGTGTACAATATAGTGATTCAACACTTCCATACAACACCCAGTGCTCATCAGGAAAAATGAACTCCCTAATCCCCATCACCCATTTCACCCATGCCCCCAACAACCTCCCATCTGGTAGCCATCAGTTTGTTCTCTATAGTTAAGAGTCTATTTTACGGTTTGCTCTCTTTTTTTGTCCTTTTTTCATTTGTTTTGTTTCTTAAATTCCACATGTGGGTGAAATTATATGGTATTTGTCTTTCTCAGACTTACTTCCCTTATAATAGTACTCTCTAGCTTGATCCACGTGTTTGCAAATGGCAAGATTTCATTTGTTTTAATGCTTGAGTAATATTTCATTACGTATATATGTATATATACATATATACACCACATCTTTATCCATTCATCAATTGATGGACACTTGAGCTGCTTCCATTTCTTGGCTATTATAGATAATGCTGCTATAAATATTGAGGTGCATGTAACCCTTTGAGTTGGTATCTTTGGGTAAATACTTAGTGCAATTGCTGGATTGTAGGGTAGTTCCATTTTTAACTTTTTGAGGAACCTCCATACTGTTTTCCAGAGTGGCTGCACAAGTTTGCATTCTCGCCAACAGTGTAAGAGGGTTGCCCTTTCTCCACAACCTCACCAACACCTGTTGTTTCTTGTATTGTTGATTTTCGTCATTCAGACAGTATGAGGAGAGGTGATATCTCACTGTAGTTTTGATTTTCCTGATGATCAGTGATGTTGAGCATCTTTTCTTGTGTCTGTTGGCCATCTCTACGTCTTCTTTGGAAAAATGTTTATTCATGTCTTCTGCCCATTTTTAATTGGATTATTTGTTTTGGGGGTGTTGAGTTTTATACTTTTAAAATATATTTTGGATGCTAACACTTTACCAGATATGTCACTTGCAAATAACTTCTCCCACTCAGTAGGCTGCCTTTGAGTTTTGTTGGTTGTTTCTTTCACAATTTACAGAAATCTATTGCATTTCTATACACCAATAATGAAGCAGCAGAAATAGAAATTAAGGAATCAATCCCATTTACAACTGCACCAAAAACAATGAGATACCTTGGAACAAACCTAACCAAAGAGATGTTTTGCACTTTATATAACTGAAATAATACAGCATATGTGAATCTGTGTCTAGTTTCTTCCATTCAAGAATTTTTGCTTAGGATTTATAAGTTGCTCCTTTACATTGCTATCTAGTATTCTACTGTAGGAATATAACACAATTTCTCTCTCCATGCTAGTATTTGAGGTACATTGGTTTATTCTAGTTTGGGGCTTTAATGAATTATCATGCTAGGAACATAAAGTTTAGTGTACATCCATATACATAAGCATACATTGTATCTGTTGGGTATATTCCTAGGAATGAATTGCTGTTTCATATAATATGTGTGTATTTACCTTTAACAGATACTTTTGAAACTATTTTTTCTATGTGATTATAACAAACTGTACTTCTTTAAACAGTGTATAAGAATGAATTGTTTCTCATCCTCCATAACAGTTGTTATTTTCAGTCTTTGTAATTTTAGCCTTTCTTGTGTGTGCCTGATGGCATCTACATGGTTTTGATTTGCTTTTTCCCTGATGATGAGTAAGGTTGAAGATCTTTCTACACATTTTTGGGCTATTTCAATATATTATTTTCTGAAGTACTTGTTCAGGACTTTTCCAATTTTCTCATTAACTTGTCTGTTTCTTACTGACTTATAAGAGTTCCTTGTAAATTCTAGTTTTAAATCTTTTCTTGGTTATATCTATTGCAAATAACACCTCACATTTTGTAGCCAATATTTTTATTCTCTCAATGATATCTTTTACGAAAACAAGTTATTTTTATCAACAGGAGTCCAAATTATCAATCCTTTCTTTTGTAGTTAGTGCTTTTTGTGTGTTGTTTAAGAGATGTTTAACTACCATAATAGTTTACCCTTGATATTTAGATTCGCAATCCATCTAGCACTTATTTTTTATTATGATGCGAAGTAGAAATCAAGAGACCATTCTCACCCTACTACTCTTCAGTGTCCTTTGATGATAAATCAAGTATCCATTTAAGTGTCAGGTGTTTCAATACCCTCTATTCATTTTCATTTTTCCAAGTGCTGGTTTTTTGCCAATATGACATTGTCTTAATGTAGATTTATAAGAATTGGCATCCAGTAGTTTAGGTTCACCAACTTCCTTTTCAACATTAACTTAGCTATTCTTGGTCTCTTAAATTTCTATACACATTTTGGAATCAGCTTGTTAATCTCTGTGGAAAAATCTTGGTATTTTGAAGTAAATTAACTTTAATCTATAGAACAACCAGAGGAAAACCAGCATCTTTAAAATATTGACTTTTGCAATCCATGAACATGAGATATTTCTCAATTCTTTAAGACCTCATCTCATTTCTCTCAAACTATTTTACAGTTTTCTATAAGGATATCTTCCAAACAGTTTATTTATTTTTAACAAAGCATTTGATAGAAGGGGGGTAAACAGAAGGGGGAATGAACCATAAGAGATTGTGGACTCTAGGAAACAAACTGAGGGCTTCAGAGGCGAGGGGGCTGGGGGATTGGGATAGGCCGGTGGTGGGTATTAAGGAGGGCACAGTATTGCATGGTGCACTGGGTGTTATACGCAAATAATGAATCAAGGAACATTACATCAAAAACTAAGGATGTACTGTATGGTGACTAACATAACATAATAAAAGATTATTATAAAAATAAAAATTAAAAAATGGCATATGCATTTTTTAATTTCATTCTGTAACTACTGGAAGTTAGCATATAGAAGTGAAATTCATTTTAGAATTTTGACCTTGTGTATAGAAATCATGTTGAATTTGCTTATCAATCCTAATATTTAATCTGTAGAATTATTTTTTTTAAGATTTTGTTTATTTATTTGACAGAGAGAGAGACAGCCAGCAAGAGAGGGAACACAAGCAGAGGGAGTGGGAGAGGAAGAAGCAGGCTCCCAGTGGAGGAGCCTGATGCGGGACTCGATCCCAGAATGCTGTGATCGCACCCTGAGCCAAAGGCAGACGCTTAACGACTGAGCCACCCAGGTGCCCCTGTAGAATTATTTTAATTTTCTATGTACACAATCCTCTCATGTAAATACAATGACGGATTCATCTCTTTCCCACGCTTACATATTTCCTTTATTTTTCTGATCCTATTGCACATTCTTGGACCTCGTGCACATTGTGGAATAGAAATAATGACAGTACATATTTATCTCTAATTTCATGGAAGAAGTTTTCTAATATTTCACCATTAAGTATGATGTTGCCGTACTTTATTTGTAAACAACTTTTATCAAAAAAGGTAATTACCATCTATTATTTTGCTAAAAGTTTTTTTTTAAAGATTTTATTTATTTATCTGACAGAGAGAGAGAGAGAGAGCACAAGCAGGGGGAACAGCAGAGGGAGAGGGAAAAGCAGGCTCCCACTGAGCAGAGAGCCTGATGCAGGGCTTGATCCCAGGACCCTGGGATCATGACCTGAGCCGAAGGCAGATGCTTAACCAACTGAGCCACCTAGGTGCCCCAGTTTTGCTAAAAGTTTTTATCATGAACAGGTCATGAATTTTACTCAATGCTTTCTCTACATCTTTTCAGATGGCTATATATTTCACTGTTACTCTTTTACTCTGTTTAATAACATTGATTGGTTTTCAAATGTTAAACTGGAATAATGCTAATGTGTCCATGATATACTATAATTTTAATTTATCACCAAACTCGACTTGCTATTTTGTGAGATTTTACTTCTTTGTTCATGGGAGAGATTGGCCTATATAATTCCCTTCTTATGATGTCCTTGTAGAACTCATTAACAACATAGCAGCTGGAAAATGCTCTCTCTCTCTCTCTCTTTTTTTTTCCTTGTTATCTGGCAGTCTGTATAGGGTTAGTGCTATTTCCCTCTTAACTGTGTTGAAGAATTCACAGATGAAGTTACCTAGGAAGAGTATTCTTCGTGGGAAAGTTTATAATTATGTATATACTTTATTTAATACAATGCTTCCCAAACATTAATGTGTATAAGAATTACATGGGGATCGTGTAAAAATTCAGACACTGATTCAGTAGGCTTGTGTGAGACCAGAGATTGCCCTTCTAATGAGATTCCAAGATGACAATGTTGCAGATGCAGGGTTATCACTTAATTAGTAATATTTTATTGTATATGACAATTCAAATTTTTTGTTTCTTTTTTTTTCTATTTTTTTTAAAGATTTTTTATTATTATTTATTTATTTGATAGAGATAGAGACATCCAGCGAGAGAGGGAACACAAGCAGGGGGAGTGGGAGAGGAAGAAGCAGGCTCATAGCGGAGGAGCCTGATGCGGGGCTCGATCCCACAACGCCGGGATCACGCCCTGAGCCGAAGGCAGACGCTTAACCGCTGTGCCACCCAGGCGCCCCTTTTGTTTCTTTTTTGTGTCAATTTCCCTGCTATGTTTTTCTAGGAATGTTTCCATTTTGTGTACTTTGTTAATTTTTTGGCATAAAAGGTGTAAAAAGAGTATTAGAACTATTTATGTATGTAGAATCTCTAGTGATGTCCTCCTTTTCATTTCTGATATTGTATTTGGGTTTAAAAAAAACTGGTCAAAGCTAATAATTTTTACTTTGAAGTAATATAATTAAGGGTTTTTATTATATCTATTGTTTTCTTACTATTTCATTAACTTCTGCATTTTTTAATTTTTTTATTATATTATATTATATTAGTCACCATACAGTACATCCCTGGTTTTTGATGTAAAGTTCAATGATTCATTAGTTGTGTATAACACCCAGTGCACCATGCAATATGTGCCCTCCTTACTACCCATCACCAGCCTATCCCATTCCCCCACCCCTCCCCTCTGAGGCCCTCAGTTTGTTTCTCATAGTCCATAGTCTCTCATGCTTCATTCCCCCTTCTGATTACCCCCCTTTCTTTATCCCTTTCTTCTCCTACCAATCTTCCTAGTTCTTATGTTCCATAGATGAGAGAAACCATATGATAATTGTCTTTCTCTGCTTGACTTATTTCACTTAGCATTATCTCCTCCAGTGCCGTCCATGTTGTAACAAATGTTGAGAACTCGTTCTTTCTGATAGCTGAGTAATATTCTGTTGTATATATGGACCACAACTTCTTAATCCAGTCATCTGTT
The DNA here is from genome assembly GCF_017311325.1 of Ursus maritimus. NCBI lineage: Eukaryota > Metazoa > Chordata > Mammalia > Carnivora > Ursidae > Ursus > Ursus maritimus. Next base: position 56,941,418 of record NW_024423319.1, read on the forward strand.
AAAGGGCATCTCGGTTCTTTCCACGATTTAGCTATTGTGGACAATGCTGCTATGAACACTGGGGTACATATGGCCCTTCTCTTCACTACGTCTGTATCTTTGGGGTAAATACCCAGTAGTGCAATGGCTGGATCATAGGGTAGCTCAATTGTTAACTTTTTAAGGGACCTCCACACTGTTTTCCAGAGTGGCTGTACCAACTTGCATTCCCACCAACAATCTAGGACGGATCCCCTTTCTCCACATCCTCTCCAACAATTGTTGTTTCTTGCCTTGTCAATTTTTGCCATTCTAACTCACATAAGGTGGTATCTTAGTGTGGTTTTGATTTGAATTTCCCTGATGGCTAATGATTTTGAACATTTTTTCATGTGTCTGTCAGCCATTTGTATGTCTTCATTGGAAAAGTGTCTGTTCATATCTTCTGCCCATTTTATGATTTGTTTATTTGTTTCTCGTGTATTGAGTTTGAGAAGTTCTTTGTAGACCTTGGATACCAGTCTTTTATCTGTAGTATCATTTGCAAATATATTTTCCCATTCCATGGGCTGCCTTTTAGTTTTTCTGACTATTTCCTTGGCTGTGCAGAAGCTTTTGATCTTGATGAAGTCCCACAAGTTCATTTTATCTTTTGTTTCTCTTGCCTTTGGAGATGTGTCATGAAAAATGTTGCTTTGGCCGATGTTGTAGAGGTTGCTGCCTATGTTGTCCTCCAGGATTTTGATGGATTCCTGTCTCACATCGAGGTCTTTCATCCATTTGGAGTTTATCTTTGTGTATGGTGTGAGAGAGTGGTCAAGTTTCATTCTTTTGCATGTAGCTGTCCAATTTTCCCAGCACCATTTATTGAAGAGATTGTCTTTTCTCCACCAGATGTTTTTTCCTGCTTTATCAAAGATTAGTTGCCCAAAGAGCCAAGGGTCCATTTCTGGGTTCTCTATTCTGTTCCATTGGTCTCTGTGCCTGTTTTTGTGCCAGTACCATGCTGTCTTTGTGATCACAGCTTTGTAGTACAGCTCGAAATCCAGCATTGTGATGCCCCAGCTTTGTTTTTCCTTTTCAACAATTCCTTGGCAATTCGGAGCCTTTTCTGGTTCCATACAAATTTAAGGACTATTTGTTCCAGTTCTTTGAGAAATGTCATTGGTATTTTGATCGGGATAGTATTGAAAGTGTAGATTGCTCTGGGTAGCATGGACATTTTAACTATGTTAATTCTTCCGATCCATGAGCATGGAATATTTTTCCATCTTCTTGTGTCTTCTTCAATGTTTTTCAAGAGTGATTTATAGTTTCTAGAATATAGAACCTTTACATCTCTGGTTAAGTTAATTCCAAGGTAACGTATGGTTTTTGGTGCTATTGTAAATGGGATGGATTCCCTAATTTCTCTTTTTTTTATTTAAATTTAATTAGCCAAGGTATTATACATCATTAGTTTTTGATATAATGTTCAATGATTCATTAGTTCAGTATAACACCCAGTGCTCATCATATCTTGTGCCCTCTTTAATGCCCATTACCCAGTTACCTCATGCCCCCACCCACCTCCCTTTCTGCAACCCTCAGTTTGTTTCCCAGAGTCAAGAGTTTCATATGGTTTGTCTCCCTCTCTGATTTCTTCCCATTCAGTTTCCCCCCCACCCATATTGTCCTCTGAACTATTCCTCATGTTCCACATATGAGTGAAACCATATGATAATTGTGCATTTATTTTAATTATGCTTTTCTTTGCATACTTATGTTATATTTTTAATTTTTTTAGAGGAGGGGGAGGGGCAGAGATAATGGGAGAGGAAGAGAGAGAATCTCAAGCAGGCTCCATACCCAGCACAGAGCCTGATGAAGGGCTCAATCTCACAACCCTGAGATCATGACCTGAACCAAAAATCAAGAGCTGGACCCTTAACCAACTGAGCCACCCAGGCGCCCCTATATTTATTTTGTATTTAATTTGCTGTTCTTTTATAGCTTCTTCAAATTAATGCTTACATCATTGATTTTCAACCTTTCTTCCTCTCTACTAAATATATCAAAAGCTATGACACCTAACCTAAATACAAGTTAAACTGCATATCACAAGTTAGCTATACCTATTTTCATTATTAGTTAGTTCAAAATATTTTCATATTCTCATTGTGATTTCTTATATCTTCTCCCCAGCTTTACTAAGGTACAAGTGACAACTAAAACTGTAATATACAAAGCAAACACCTCATTATTTGATATATGCATATATTGTAAAAGGATTCCAGTAATCAATTCAATTAATGCATCTACCACTTCACATAGTTATCTTTCTTTTTTTGAGAACATTTACGATTTACTCTCAGGGAATTTTATGTATACAGTATAGTATTAGTGATATATATATATATAT
>NW_024423319.1:56943807-56945587 GCF_017311325.1 Ursus maritimus
TATTTCATATTGATTCAACACACCAAGAAATCCTGAAACAGGATTCATTATCACAGGTATTTTGTCCATATGAATTGTATTTGTTTTATCAGAAATTAGGTCACAGACTAGAACATTCAATAATAGTAACAAATACTTATATAGTAATTACTACTTGTCAGGTACTGTTCTAAATGCTAGATATAATAACTCTTTTAAAATTCAAGTCATTTCAAGTATGTTGACTAGCTGAATACTAGGAAGAATAGAGGTCACTGAGGTTCAACTATTTTCTTCATTAATCTACAGATGGGGCTTTTGATTCAAGGGGCCTCTTCTCAAATCCCTATTATTTCTTGTTTTACTATGGCAGAAATTATTATGGAAAATATGTCTTATGGAGAGCATCAAAATTAGACTAGTGTTTTTGGCAAAGTCTCTCCAGATTCTTAGTAGACCAAACATCCCACTGAGAAAAATTAGAAAATATGAACAAAATAAAATAAATTCTCCAGTTTTAAATATCAAAGAGATTAAGGCAAAATGGACACATAAATAAAAGTCTACAGAAATTTTGAAAGAAAAGAGATGGAAAAATATGGCATACAAACAGATTTAAAAAAAGCCCAACACCTGGCCTAGCTTTATATATATATATATATATATATATATATATATATATATATATATCACTAATACTATACTGTATACATAAAATTCCCTGAGAGTAAATCGTAAATGTTCTCAAAAAAGAAAGATAACTATGTGAAGTGGTAGATGTAGACTTTTATTTATGTGTCCATTTTGCCTTAATCTCTTTGATATTTAAAACTGGAGAATTTATTTTATTTTGTTCATATTTTCTAATTTTTCTCAGTGGGATGTTTGGTCTACTAAGAATCTGGAGAGACTTTGCCAAAAACACTAGTCTAATTTTGATGCTCTCCATAAGACATATTTTCCATAATAATTTCTGCCATAGTAAAACAAGAAATAATAGGGATTTGAGAAGAGGCCCCTTGAATCAAAAGCCCCATCTGTAGATTAATGAAGAAAATAGTTGAACCTCAGTGACCTCTATTCTTCCTAGTATTCAGCTAGTCAACATACTTGAAATGACTTGAATTTTAAAAGAGTTATTATATCTAGCATTTAGAACAGTACCTGACAAGTAGTAATTACTATATAAGTATTTGTTACTATTATTGAATGTTCTAGTCTGTGACCTAATTTCTGATAAAACAAATACAATTCATATGGACAAAATACCTGTGATAATGAATCCTGTTTCAGGATTTCTTGGTGTGTTGAATCAATATGAAATATTTATTAGATACTCACTATGTACATAAAAAATGTTTTGACATAAGTTATATTAAACAATCTTAATATAAAATCATGTAGGATAATCCCTGACTCCAAACGACTTAAAATGTAGCTGTTAAGGCATGATATATATATTTTTTAAATTACACATTATTTGTTTAAATATCTTATTATTCTACTAAATTTTGAGGAAAAGAATTCTGTCTTATTCATTAGTGTCTTCTCTATGAAGCCTAGTATACATATCTGTATATAGCCAACTCTCAAATGATTATGGAGTTAAAGCAAGCTTACAAAATATCATATACTAAATTCTAGAAAATTGTAGCTACAAAAGGAGTCACCTGGTTTGAGTGATGAATGGAAAAATTAGTGAATAGAAGTATAAACAAATAAATGAATGAACTAACGAATTTTTAAAAGAAGTGTAGGGATAAAGAAGATAAATGTAGACACACACACACACACACACACA
>NW_024423319.1:56945597-56971889 GCF_017311325.1 Ursus maritimus
TATATATATATATAAAGCTAGGCCAGGTGTTGGGCTTTTTTTTTTAAATCTGTTTGTATGCCATATTTTTCCATCTCTTTTCTTTCAAAATTTCTGTAGACTTTTATTTATGTGTCCATTTTGCCTTAATCTCTTTGATATTTAAAACTGGAGAATTTATTTTATTTTGTTCATATTTTCTAATTTTTCTCAGTGGGATGTTTGGTCTACTAAGAATCTGGAGAGACTTTGCCAAAAACACTAGTCTAATTTTGATGCTCTCCATAAGACATATTTTCCATAATAATTTCTGCCATAGTAAAACAAGAAATAATAGGGATTTGAGAAGAGGCCCCTTGAATCAAAAGCCCCATCTGTAGATTAATGAAGAAAATAGTTGAACCTCAGTGACCTCTATTCTTCCTAGTATTCAGCTAGTCAACATACTTGAAATGACTTGAATTTTAAAAGAGTTATTATATCTAGCATTTAGAACAGTACCTGACAAGTAGTAATTACTATATAAGTATTTGTTACTATTATTGAATGTTCTAGTCTGTGACCTAATTTCTGATAAAACAAATACAATTCATATGGACAAAATACCTGTGATAATGAATCCTGTTTCAGGATTTCTTGGTGTGTTGAATCAATATGAAATATTTATTAGATACTCACTATGTACATAAAAAATGTTTTGACATAAGTTATATTAAACAATCTTAATATAAAATCATGTAGGATAATCCCTGACTCCAAACGACTTAAAATGTAGCTGTTAAGGCATGATATATATATTTTTTAAATTACACATTATTTGTTTAAATATCTTATTATTCTACTAAATTTTGAGGAAAAGAATTCTGTCTTATTCATTAGTGTCTTCTCTATGAAGCCTAGTATACATATCTGTATATAGCCAACTCTCAAATGATTATGGAGTTAAAGCAAGCTTACAAAATATCATATACTAAATTCTAGAAAATTGTAGCTACAAAAGGAGTCACCTGGTTTGAGTGATGAATGGAAAAATTAGTGAATAGAAGTATAAACAAATAAATGAATGAACTAACGAATTTTTAAAAGAAGTGTAGGGATAAAGAAGATAAATGTAGACACACACACACACACACACACATAATGGAATATCATTATTCAGAAAAAAAGAATGAAATCTTGCCATTTACAATGACATGGATGGAGCTACAGAGTATTATGCTAAGCAAAATAAGTCAGTCAGAGAAAGACAAATACCATATGATTTCACTCATATGTGGAATTTAAGAAACCAAACAAAAGAGCAAAGGGGAAACTAAAAGAGAGAGGGAAACAAACCAACAAACAAACTTAACTATAGAGAACAAACTGATGGTTACCAGAGGGCAGGTGGGTGGGAGGTAGGTAAAATAGTTGGTGGGGATTAAGGAGTGCACATGCTGTGATGAGCACCAGGTTTTGTATGGAAATGTTGACTCACTATATTGTACACCTGAAACTAATATTACACTGTATGTTAACTAACTGGAATTTAAATAAAAACTTTAAAAAAAGAAAAAAAACTGCAACCAAGAAAAAAAATAAACTTATCAACTCACAAAAAAAAATAATGTATTATTTATGCATAGAACTGTTGAATCACTATACTGTAGACCTGAAAATAATAAAACACTAGTTTTAAATATTGTGGAATTAAAAAAAAAACCTACCGACAGGATTAGAGAAAATTGTATGCTTTGCTCCTGTCATGTTGAAGATACTTAATAAATAATTTATACATTAAAAAAAAGAAATGTATTACTTAAAGGGTAAAGGGAGAAGTATGGTAGTAAATTCTAGGTAGAGAAAATAGTATGATAAAAAAAATAGAGGTGGAATTGTACATGAAACGTGTAAAGATGAATGAGTAAAACATCTTAAGGGTAATATAGACGTCACACAAAACAGAAGGGTAATAGATGATTATGGGCTAAGTAAGGTTGTGAATCATAGTTTAACAATTTTAGACTATGTTTACTGGATAATAGTGAGAATTTGAAGGTTTCTATTCAGTTTAATAGTTTAGAATAATGCAGCAATAGTGATAAATTCTAATTGAGTAGAAAACAGATTTGAGTCAACAAATCAATTGCATAGCTATACAAATATTCTATCTGTATATAACAAAACATGGACCTGAATTTCAGTGTTGGCATTGGAAATGGTAAAGAGACTGGCTATATAGATGTTTCTGAAAATAAATTTACAGGATTTGATAAATAAATAAATGAGAATGTATGGAGAATATCACAACAAAATCATGTCTTACCTGTTCAGAGAAGTTATTCAGTAATGTGATATATTTAATGAGGTGGCTTTTCAAACTGGAAAATTCTGACATAGAGTCAAATGGAGACCTGCCAGGGAAGGATGATAAGAGATTCAATCAATTTCAGTTTCATTGAATGTCACAGCTTTATACCTTAGGAAATTGAAAATTATAATCCACAATATATAGAGCTTTAGATCACTTTGAAAATCTGCCAAGGGTCAGCTAAATTCTAGACATCATGAAGTTATATAAAAAATAACAGAAAACGTATATGGAAGCTGATCAGTGTAATACATCTACAGTCTCAGTTAACTGGTAGGATTGTAGATGCACAATTTACAATCCCTGTTTTCAAGTTACTATAAAAAGGTCGAAGGCAGAGCAGGTATCTTTTTAATTTTTTAATTTCTTTTTCCTTGGTTAGCTTACTGTAGAAATGATTACATGAAAAGAACAAAAAAGGAAAAGAATGTATAAATGTCAATTAAGTATGTAATCCACAAATAGATTATCCATTCCTTGAAAAATAAAGATTGGCATTTTCTGGTAACTAATTTTATTTGCCACAAATTAAAAAAGATGTATTTTACTTAGAACACTACAGCCAGTTGAAAAGTTTGGGCTCTATTATTTTTATCTAGTATAGCTTTCAGGCTTCTGTGGTTTTGGAGACCTATAATCACAAGTAGTAATTTGAATGAGGTGATAAAACCTACAGAGCATTGTTAAAATGATCGCCCACTTCATCTATTTTATTCCAAAAATGGAGAACAATTTTCAGAATATTTTGCAGAACAAATTAACAAGGATTGCAGTGCTGAAAACACATTTATTCTCACATGAAAAATGAAGTTTTAGTTTCAAGAATTAGCAATAAAAAGTAATTTATAAGACCCCCTTCCTCCAATTCCTAGGAGATTATAATCTCTGGTGCTTATACAAAAGTGTTATTTTCTGGAAGTCTATTTCTAAAGCACATATGAGCAAAATTCCTCAGGAATTTTTTCCATTCTTATCCATTTCTAGACTAAAAAATGAACAAATAAGCAAGAAAATATTTGGCCAATGTAGAGCCTATTAACTTATCCTACCCTATTCCTTAATTTTCAACATAAAACATGCTCAATTTATGTTTCCTTACAAGTAGAGTAGTGGGTAGTTATGCTTGGATAAGTGGTCTCGAGTTACTATATTGGTCTTCTCAATGAATTTTGTCATAAAATTTACCTCAAATCAGTAAGCAAATTAAAATTGTAATGACTAATGGAAATATAATATAATCAGAGAAGCCCTTGTCAACAGACTCTAAGATTTCCATTTGTGATCATAATTAGGAGCTTTTTAAAACCCACAATGTCCACAGTAAATCTGAAAATGTTACTTCTATTACCAGTAAAGTGACACTTTAATAATGCTCTAACATATTTACCTAAGTGTATAGTGTTTGTAAAATCAATCTTTGTACGTAGTTCAGTTGAAAAAGTTCAAATAACTAACTAAAAAGTCTAAATCTTTTAGGAAAACAAAAAAAAAATGAAGAGGAAACTTCTTGGGAAGAAGTCATACAACCACCTTTTCCCCTTTTTGACATGATGACAAACAACTCCTGAATTAACATTAATCCTCAAAAATACTTATTATCTCTATTACCAAGATGACTCACTAGACTTATATTCTTCTTTTTAATAAAACAAAGATAGGTTTTATGCCTGAAAAATATATTTGATTAAGCCAAGTCAAATAGCTTGAATAATAATTTGAAAAAAATTCAATATTAAAACTAATGATGGAAAATTTACATTTTAACAACATCTTCCCCATATTTTGTTTTAGAAACACAAAGATGAAGCCAATTTTGGGATAAAATATAGAATTAATTTTCTTGGCAACACAATTATTTAATTTCAGAGAGAAAAGGAGCAATTTCTCCAATTAGCACTCTAACCAGATATCTTATAAGAGAAATTTAATTATTCTATATTATAATTATTCTATAGAAATTTAATTATTAAATCCAATTAGGCTAAGCCCCCCAAATTGGGTTTTTTTGAGCCCCAAACTTTCTTAAAACCCATGTTACAACATGATAAGAAATGAGCCAGATGAGTCTCTGACACAATTTTCAAAATATATAGTCTTTACTAGGAGACCTTTGGAAAATCAGAAGTGACTAAAGCTAAGAAATTTAAAAGTACCAAGGTGTTTTATAGCAACCATGTCCATTGCAAGGTATATTATTGTGTTTTTGATGTGTTTTATTCATAACATTTTATATGTTCAAAGATCATATTTAGAATATTCAATAAGTTTATTTAGTATGAATACATCTTATCCCGTTGTCACTAGTTCTTAAGCAAGGACTATGAGAATCTGTAATGTTTTCAACTAAAGTTTAAAATATTCAAGCAGTTAGAAAAGAAGGTGCTAAGATGAACCATAAATTTGCCATTTTCAGAAGCTGTTATGTGATGTCATTTTGTATAGATTATATCATTTCTGAAAGAGAAGTCTAACTGCTTACTATAAAATATTAAGGACTACTTATTACAAAATATTGCAAGAACAATATAAATACCCTTAATCCCATCTGGTTCCACTGACCAGAACAAAGAAGCCCTCAAATTTTTGATGTAATGAAAATTTGCTAAAGCATGCTTGTTAATACTGCAACCATGATGTGAATTTTGTAATGAAACTATTTTAACAAATAAGAAAATCTAATACTGTGAATTATTAACTATCAGTGAAGCAGATTCATATTCATTTTGGGGGTCTTCTGTTGCCACTACTCAGTCCTGTGACTATCTTTCTTGTATGCCCATTATTCATTTCCTTATTTTCCTTAACTTAATTCCAAATATCTCAATTATTTTCTTTGTTTCAGCTTGTTGCCAGATAGGTAACTGTAAGGGGCTCAGCAGAGAGGGAGTAGCAGGACCTATCAATTTCTTATACTTTGTCTAACATTCAGTTTGAAATTTCTTTGAAAAAGCAGGTTAGTTACTTCATCTCTTCTTCAGGTGAACAAAATGGGCTTATCAATCAAGTATCAACTGAAATGTAAAGAGACGATAAAAATTCAATAAGAGCACAAGTACCAAAGAGGGAAGAGAAAAGTATTATGACTTCTCCCTCTTATACTTCTCTCATTGATCATAAAAGCATGTTTCCCTCTCACTATTTAACCTATCTTGAGATATAATACTTTCTGATAGCAGAAGCAAAGGCCTAGGAATAAATATCCATATAATGTTTCATTTGTGTGTAAAATATAGAGGTGACTATAGTCTTTGATCAAAATAGCAATTAAGAAATTTAATTTTTTTAAGAAATTGAAATATTAATGTTACCTAAAGGTTATTATCAAAAGAAGACTGGAGATCATTAGCCTTTGATTTCTAAAGACTTCTCTTAGTAACAGAGAGTTTTAAAAGTATTACTGACTCTTGTTTATGAAAAATCCCTAATATAATTAATACATAAAGAAAAAAAATCACTGTTTTGTTGTTGTAAATAGTCCGGATGTGGTATTTTAGAACTTTGGTGTAACTTTTGTGTATTCCTAAAGGACGGTAAAGAAACAAGTGTTTCTAATGCAGCAGCAGAATTTGATCTCTAAAGGAAGCCCAAAGTGAGTCCTTTGTATAACAAATACTAATTCTGTGAAGTGATTTACCTCTATAAAAAGCCAGATGATCAAATATTGGTTTATTTAAAGGGAGTTATATAAATATGTTTTTTACCATAGGGAGATATTCAGAGCATCAATAAAAATCTATAATTGTATTTGAAAGGTACTGTGGAAATAAAATCCAATCCATACATAAGTTTTCTGAAGAAGGAGAAAGAAGGAGAGACGTATCTAAAGGTTTTACAGATCACGTATTAGGAATTACCTTTCCAGAATGTTTAGTATCATCTTGACCGCATTAATCAGTTCAAGAACAGCTGTATGAACGTTAACAGGTGGTTGTTCATTAGTGCCATGTAGAGAACGGGCCCTTCTTCTTTCCGATATCACGACAAGAACACGATCAATAGCATGCTCAAGATGTTCACTTTGTTTTCTGAATCTGGTAGGCATCTTTTTGTCATTCTGAAATTAAAGTGGGAGTTTGGGAAAAGAAATGAGGCAGCACTTATCTAACATACTATAAATATGGGTAGCAATACCATTTAGTCAATGTAACATAAGAGGGATATAAAATTACTATCAAATACTTTTCATTCTTTACATATTGCTTCTGGTAATCTTATACCACTCATGGTAGTAGTTATATAAAGGACATGAGAGGAATACAGTTCAGCCATGTGAATACTGAGGCATGTAATTTTATAATGTGACAACAACTACTTGCCTACAATTAGCACATGCTAATTCTGGTACTGCCTTATTAGTATACCTATCTCATTTCCTTATTAGAGTATAATCCACCAAGGGAAGACTCCGTATTACTTTGTATTCTGGACAGGATTGGGTACAGATTTAAGAGACAGGAAAGGAGATCCTTATTTTTCATTTATCTCAGAGCCCTGGAAACTATGTATAGTCCTTTCTGAGAGCTGATGATTTAAATATACAGGAACCATAAGAATATTAATTGGGTACTGGTATTTAAATGTACCACTTCAAGGGATTAGATACTTGTCTCCCCTATACATGTTTTTTCTTTGCATGAACATGTATACACACACTCCCTTTCTTCATGCTTTTGTCCAGGGCCTCATCAAATCCTATCAGAAATAACCACAGGGTTGCAATAATGGCCTCATGCAACCTCCTTTTTGGAAGGAGTTACTCTAGCTTCCTGGTTTAACGGTCAGGGAATAATCTGTGATTTACTACATAGTGAAGAAATCTACTAAAAAAAGACCTGACCTCACTTCCAGCCTCCCTATTCCTTGAGACACAACAATATTTATGTAAGGCCAATTAATAACCCTACAATGGCCTCTAAGTATTCAAGTGAAAAGAAGAGTTGCATGTCTCTATTTTAAAAGCTAGAAACAATTATGCTTAGTGAGGAAGGCATGCCAAAACCTGGGATAGTTTGAAATAGAGGCCTCTTGCACCAAACAGCCAAGTTGTAAGTGCAAAGGGAAAGTACTTGAAGGAAATTAAAAGTACTACTCCAGTGAACACAAAAAAGATAACAACAGCCTTATTGCTGATATGGAGAAAGTTTTAGTAGTCCAATAGAAGATCAAACCAGTCACAAATTCCGTTAAGTCAAACCCTAATCCAGAGCAAGACCTGAATTCTTCAACTCTATGAGGGCTGAGAGAAGTGAGGAAACTTCAGGAAAAAAAAAAAAACGTTTGAAGCTAACAGAGGTTGGTTCATGAGATTTAAGGAAAGAAGCATTCTCCATAACATAAAAGTGAAAGTGAAGTAGCAAGTGTTGATGTAGAAGCTGCAGGAAGTTATCCAGATCTAGCTAAGATAATCAATGAAGGTAGGCACACTAAACAATAGATTTTCAATGTAAATGAAACAGCCTGCTATTGGAAGAAGATGCCATCTAGGACTTTCAGAGCTAGAGAGGAGAAGTCAATGTCTGCCTTCAAAGCTTCAAAGGACACACTGACTCTCTTGTTAGGGGCTAATGCAGACAGTGATTTTAAGTTGAAGCCAATGCTCATTTATCATTCCAAAAATCCTAAGACCCTTAAGAATTATAGTAAATCTAGTCTGCTCATGCTCTATAAATAGAACAAAAAAGCCTGTATGACAGAACATTTGTTTATAACATGGCATGATGAATATTTTAAGCCCACCATTGAGAACTACTGCTCAGAAAAAAAATAGATTCTTTTCAAAATCTGACTGCTTATTGACAATGCACCTGGTAGCCCAGGTAAAGTTAATTGGAAAAGTAAATTGAAAATCTTCTGGAAAGGATTCACCATTTGAGATGTCATTAAAAATATTAATGATTTAAGAAAGAAAGTCAAAATAGTGACATTAATAGGAGTTAGGAAGAAATTGATTCCATTGCTCCTGAATGACTTTGACAGATTCAAAGACTTCAGTGGAGGAAGTATCTGCATATGTGGTAGAAATAGCAAGACAACTAAGTAAAATTAGAAGTGGAGCCTGAGGACATCACTGAATGGCTGTGATCTCATGATAAAACACTGACAGATGAGGAGTTTCTTATGGATGAGGAAATAAAGTGGTTTCTTTAGATGAAATCTACTCCTATAAAGAGTTTCCCAGATGAACAAAAGTTAAAAGAATTTGTGATCACTAAGCCAGCCTTACAAGAAATGTTAAGGGTAACTCTGGAGTGGAAAACAAAAACCATAAGAAAATTAGAAAGCACAAAAGCAAATAAATCAAGTATTCATGCAAAAATCAGTCAAGGGAAGCACAAAATAAAAGAATGTAAAACATGATATCAAATATCAGAAATGAGGGGAGAGAAGTAAAGAATGGTTTCGAAATTAAGCAATCATCAGCTTATATAGCTATATGTCAAAGATGTTATAGAAACTGAATGGTAACCACAAATTTAAAAAAAAGCTAATAAATATGCAAAAATAAAGAGTTAGGAATTCAAGTATATCACTAAAGAAAATCAGCAAACCATGAAAGAGAGAAGAAAGGATCACAGAAAAACTACAAAAATAACCAAAAACAAGTAACAAAATGGCAATGAATACGTATCTATCATTAATTACTTTGAATGAAATTGGGCTAAATGCTCCAATAAAAAGAGATAGGGTAACAGAGTAGATAAAAAAAAAATCAAAGACGGAGACAAACCATGAGAAACCCTGGACTCCAGGAAACAGACTGAGGGTTACAGAGGGGAGGGGTTGGGGAGACGGAGTAACCAGGTGATGGGTATTAAGGAGGGCATGTGTTGTGATGAGCACTGGGTTTTATATGCAACTAATGAATCATTGAACAATACATCAAAAACTAATGATGTACTATATATTGGCTAACTGAACATGATTATATATATATATATATATATACACACCCTACAAGGGGCTCATTTCAGACCTAAAGTCACCTGCAGATTGAAAGTGAGGGGATGGAGAAAGATTTATCATGCAAATGGATGTCAAAAGAAAACTGGAGTAGTAATACTTATGCTGGGCAAAAGAGACTTTAAAACAAAGTCTGTAAAAAGACACAATGAAGTACACTATATAATAATACATGGGGCAATCCAACAGGAAGATAATAATAATTCTAAATATTTATGCAGCCAATATGGGAGCACCAAAATATATAAAACAGTCAATAATAAACATAAAGGAACTAACTGATAATAATACAATAATACTAGGGGACTTTAATACCCCACTTACATTGATCAAAAGATCATTGAGGGGCGCCTGGGTGGCACAGCGGTTAAGCATCTGCCTTCGGCTCAGGGCGTGATCCAGGCGTTATGGGGTCGAGCCCCAAATCAGGCTCCTCCGCTATGAGACTGCTTCTTCCTCTCCCACTCCCCCTGCTTGTGTTCCCTCTCTCGCTGGCTGTCTCTATCTCTGTCAGATAAATAAATAAAATCTTTAAAAAAAATCCTCTCTATAAAAAAAAAGATCATTGAAACAGAAAATCAACAAGGAAACAGTGGCTTTGGTTGACACACTGAATAAGATGGATTTAACAGATATATTCAGAACATTCCATCCTAAAACAGCAGAATACACATTCTTTTCAAGTCACACAGAATATTCTCCAGAATAGATCACATATTAGGCCACAAAATAAGCCTCAAAAAATAGAAGAAGATCAAAGTTGTACCATGAATCTTTTCTGACCACAATGCTATGAAACAAGAAATCAACCATAAGAAAATATCTGGAAAGACTGCAAATAAAAGCAGGTTAAATAACATGCTACTGAACAATGAACAGGTCAACCAAGAAATCAAAGAAGAAATAAAAAATTATATGGAGAGAAATGAAAATGAAAACACCTGTCCAAACCCTTTGGGATGCAGCAAAAGCAGTTCTAAGAGGCAAATTTATAGCAATACAGGCTTACTCAAGAACCAAGAAAAATCTCAAAAAATTACCTAACCTTACAACTACAGGAGCTAGAATAAAAGAACAACAAACAAAACCTAAACCAGCAGAAGGAAGGAAATAATAAAGATTAGAACAGGAAAAAAAAGATATAGAAACTAAAAGAAAAACAGAACACATCAATCAAACCAGACCTGGTTCTTTGAAAACATCAACAAAATTTATAAATCTCTAGAAAGGCTCATCAAAAAAAGAAAGAAAAAAAAGAAAGGCCTCAAACAAAATCACCAATGAAAGAGTAGAAATAACAACCAACACCACAGAAATACAAATAATTGAAAGAGAATGTTATGAAAAACTATATGCCAACAAATTAGACAACCCAGAAGAAATGGATAAATTCTTAGAAAAATGTAAGCTACCAAAACTGAAGTAGGAAGAAATAGAAAACATGAACAGACAAATTACCAGAAAGGAAATTGAATCAGTAATGATTGTAAAAAACAAAACTCCCAACAAACAAAAATCCAGAAGAATATGGTTTTACAGACAAATTTTACCAAACATTTCAAAAAGAGTTCATACCTATTCTTCTCAAACTATTCCAAAACGTAGAAGGAAAACTTCCCAATTCATCCTAGGAAGCCAGTATCACCCTGATACCAAAACCAGATAAAGACACTACAAAAAAAAAAAAAAAACCACAGGCCAATATCTCTAATGAACATAGACACAAGAATCCTCAACAGAATTTACCAGCATACTAACCAAATCCAACAATACATAGAAAAATCATTCAACATAATCAAGTGGGATTTAATCCTGGGATGCAAGATTAGTTCAATATTCACAAAAAAATCAATGTGATATATTACATCAATAACAGAAAGGATAAAAACCAAATGATAATTTCAATAGAGGCAGAAAAATCATTGACACACTACAACATCCATTCATGATAAAAACCCTGAACAAAGTAGGTGTAGAGGGAACATTCCTCAACATAATGAAAGCATACAGAAAAACCCACAGAATACATCATACTCAATAAAGAAAAATCGAGAGCTTTCCCACTAAGGTCAGGAACAAGAAACAGATGTCCACTCTCACCACTTTTATTCAACATAATACAGGAAGTCCTAGCCACAGCAATCAGAAAACAAAAAGAAATAAATGGCATCCAAATCAGCAATGAAGAAGTAAAACTTTCACTATTTGCAGATGACATTATACTATATATAGAAAATATGAAAGACTCCACAAAAAAATACTAGAACTGATAAATGAATTTAGTAAAGTCTCAAGATACAAAATCAATGTGCAGAAATCTGTTGCATTTTTATACAGTAATAATGAAGGAGAAGAAAAAGAAATAAAGAAAAAAGTCCTATTTACAATTGCACCAAATAGTAAGAAACCTAGGAATAAACCTAACCAAAGAGGTGAAAGACTTGTACTCTGAAAACTATGTAACATTGATGAAATAAATTGAAGATAACACAAAGAAATGAAAAGATATTCCATGCTCATGGATTGGAAGAACAATATTGTTAAAATACCTATACTACCCAAGCAATATATACATTTAAAGCAATCTCTATGGAAATACTACCAGCATTTTTCACAGAACTAGAACAAACAATCCCAAAATTTGTATGGAACCACAAAAGACTGTGAATAGCCAAAGCAATTTTGAAAGAGAAAAGCAAAGCTCGAGGTATGACAATTTCGGATTTCAAGTTACATTACAAAGGTGTGGTAATCAAAAGAGTATGTTAGTGGCACAAAAACAGACACAGAAATCAATGGAACAGAAGATAAAACCCAGATATAAACCTGCAACTATATGGTCAATTAATCTTCAACAAAGGAGGAAAGAATATGCAATGGGAAAAAGACCATCTCTAAGCAATGCTTCTGGGAAAACTGGTCAGCTACGTGCAAAATTATTGAAACTGAACCACTTTATTATACCATCCACAAAAATAAACTCAAAATGGATTAAAGACCTAAATGTGAGATCTGAAACCATAAGACTCATAGAAGAGAGCACAGGCAGCAAAATCTCTGACATAGGCCATAACAATATTTTTCTATGTATTCTCCTGAGGCAAGGGAAATACAAGCAAAAATAAACTCTTGGAACTACATCAAAATAGAAAGTTCTGCACAGTGAAGGAAACAATCAACAAAACTAAAAGGAGACCTGTGGAATGGGAGAAAATATTTGCAAATGACATATGTGCTAAAGTGTTAGTATCCAAAATATATAAAGAACTGATACAACTCAATACCCCAGAAAACGAATAATCCAATTTAAAAATGGGCAGAAGACACGAACAGACATTTTTCCAAAGAAGACATACAGATGGCCAACAGATACAAGAAAAGATGCTCAACATTATTCATCATCAAGGAAATGCAAATCAAAACTACAATGAGATATCAGCTCACACCTGTCAGAATGGCTAAAATCAAAATCAAAAGAAACAATAGGTGTTGGCATGGATGTGGAGAAAATGGAACCCTCTTGCACATTTGTGGGAACGCAAACTGGTTCCCTGTGGCAAACAGTATGGCGGTTACTCAAAAATTTAAAAATAGAAATATCCTATAATCCAGTAATCATCACTACTGGTAAAGAAGTTACACACACACACACACACACACACACACACACACACACACACACTGGAATATTATTCAGCTATAAAAAGAATGAAATCTTGCCATTTGCAAGAACAATGATAGAGCTAGAGAGTATAAGGCTCAGTGAAACATGTCAGTCAGAGAATGACAAGTACCATAGGATTTCACTCATATGTGGAATTTAGTAAACAAAAGAGCAAAGGGGGGGGGAAGAGAGAAAGACAAAGCAAGACACAGACTCTTAACTATAAAGAACAAACTGATGTGAGTTATGGGGTGGGTTGGGGGATGGGCGAAATAGGTGATGAAGGTTAAGGAGTACACTTGCCTTGTTGAGCATTGAGTGATGTATGGAATTGTCAAATCACTATATTGTACATCTAAAACTAATATAACACTGAATGTTAATTATACCAGAATTACAATAAAAATTTTAAAATGTGGTATAGCCAAAAAGAAAGTTGCAATACCCACTCCTAGGTATGATGCTGTGAAGATTGTTAAAATGACAACAAAATATTTAAAATATTACATAAACTTAGTTGTTATAGCACTGGGAGGGTTTGAGAGGATTGACTTCAATATTGAAAGAAGTTCTACTGTGGGTAAAATACTACCAAGGATATCACAGAGTACAGAAAAAATTGTTCATGAAAGGAAGAGTCAATTGATGCAGGAAACTTCATTTTTGTCTTAATTTAAGAAATTGTCACAGCCACCCAAACTTAAGAAACTGATCAATCAGCAGTCTTCAACATCGAAGCAAGATTCTTTAGTAATAAAAAGATTATGACTTCCTGAAAGCTCAGATGATGATTACCATTTTTTAGCACTAAAGTATTTTTAAATTAAGATATGTACAGTATTTTTTAAGACATAATGTTATTGCACACTTAATAGACTATAGTATAGTGTAAAATATTTTTCATATGTAATGGGAAACCACACAGTCATTTGACTTACTTTATTGTGATATTTGCTTTACTGTAGTGGTCTAGAGCCAAATTCACAACATCTCCCAGGTATGCCTATAAGATACAGTGAGTATTAAATGTAATTTATTTCCAAGAAGTCTCTGTGCACAGCAGGGCACAATGCATTTAGCTGATTCAGTAGGTGGGAGCCCAAGTACATGTATTGTTTTACACTAAATGTTGGGATGAGAACCAGAGCAAGTATTAAGAAAACTGCCATCAATAATCACAATTCAAAACATTCAACTTTCTAGTGTGGGTTGTACTAAAGCCATCCAATATCAGCAAATGGTACCTAATAAGGAAATGAAAATGTTTGTAGAGCTAAGCAAAGAGCCAATGCAGCCATGAAATGTGAGTGAGAATGGTTCTAAGGAGAAAATTACATAAGAACAAATATGTTCTATAGAAGAAATTGGTATAATGACAAGAATTGATTAATGTAAGTTAGAAGAAAAATAAAGTAACATGTTAAGAAGATATGGATTAGGAGAGAATCGAGAAGTCTGAGAATACCAGGAGCTGGTGGGGTGGTGGGGCCTGTTTGGGTTATTAAAATACAGACTTGATGGAGTGATATCAACAAGATGGCTGAATTAGATGTCCTCCATTTATATCCCCCTTCATCAATAGTTATTTTATACCCATCCATATACAAAAGTGTCTTTATAAGAGGTTTGTGATCTGGATAGAAAATTATGAAACCCAGTTCAGTCCAGGACCTACAACAGTCATATTGAGAAGGCAGAAACTAGGCCCATACCCAGGTGGTAGACTCATCCAACATAGTTCTGGCTATAAACCCAGAAATAACTTCATACCCTGAAGGACTAGGCTAAAGCCTATTTACCTTTGGTCTGGGCAACAGTACCATATACTAAAAGACCAGGAGGAGTTATTCCCATTTGTGCTTTGGGTAATAGGTATAGGGATGTTGGTCCTGGGTGTGGATGCTAAAGTGGCAAGGTCCAGCCCCTCTTGGCTGCAGTCTGGGAGTCCCTGGAGGTTAGATCACCAAACTCAATCCAAATGTATGTTCTGAAAGGTCCTTTTAATGGTTCTAGCTAGAGCTTCAGTCTGCAAATAGTCCTGGTAACACAGGGATCCAGTGGGAAATATTCCTATGTATAACTCCAGAGATCTTGAAATGACTCTATACTTGGCTCCAGCCCCCCTCAATACCATGGTCTACTAGCAGCCATGCCAGCCATGAAATCAGGCAGGAGACACTCCTGTCTATACCCCTGGAGATACCGAAAGCTCCTGATACTTGGCTCTAGCCCCCTTGCAAGACACAATCTACCAGGAGTCCTGTGAATCCAGTGGGAGATAATCCTGTCTTCAAGCCAGATCCTAAAAAGACTCCAGCCATACTCTACCAGCAGACTTGCTGGACCAGAGACCCAGCAAGAGATATACCTCTTTGTGCTCCCACACACACAAGGATCCTGACAAGGTACTATACTCAGCTCTAGCTTCTACTAGCCACAGTTTATGAGCAGTAATGTCTCATGGACCCAGTGGTAAACACTTTTGTCTGTGCTTCTGGAGATCCTGAAAAGGTCCCTGAACTCAGTAACAGCTCCTCTTGGATTCAGTTTGTGAGCAGTCCTGCTAGCTCAGGGACATATTAAGTTACATACATGTGTGCCCTTCAGGAGTACCTGAAACAGACCTCTACTAGGCTCCTGCCCCTCCACTTATAGTCAGGGAGCAGTTCTGCCCACCCAGGGACTTGGGAGGTATGCAAATCCATGTCTCCAAAGCCAGATTTGCAGACCACAATATTGGTTGTGAAACCTGAAACAGCCATGCGGCTTAATTCCAGACATTCTCAACCATAGTTGAGGGCCAGTCCTGCTTATCTAGGTATCCATCCAGTGACCAGACAAAAGCCCTCCCAGGGACCTGGCAGGAGCCACAAATGTCTGCACATCTGGTAATAGGCCCATTCTCTGAGGACCCAAATGTGGACCCTGAAGCAGACCCTTGTCCCAGTGCCATCCGACTGAACAATGTACTGAAGGCAGTCTTATCTACCCAGGGACAAGACCCATGTTTTTCTGAGTCCCTTGTAACAAGCTTAAACAATGGTGGAATGCAATGTAGACCCAGAGACAGTTTCATAATTGGCTCCAACACAGCAGAACTGTGAATCTGAAGATAATCCTATCAGAAAAGGGAACTAATAGGAGGTCTTTACCTGTGGACCAGTCTTAGAGACTGAAAAAGGTGTTTGATCCTTGAAATGCAAAGACACCAATGTAAAGCTACATAGATCACAAAGAATCAGGCGATTGTGACACTAGAGGAAAAGAAAACTTCAGTAACTAACCCTGAAAATATAGAGATGTATGATTTGTCTGACAAAGTATTTAAGGTATTCATCTTTTATTAATTCAGTGAAATGCAAGAGAACACAGACAACTAAATGAAATCAGGAAAACAATAAACAGAGAAGTTTCATAAATTAATAGAAACTATAAGAAGACCAAATAGAAATCCCAGAGCTGAAGACTACAATGACAGAACTGAAAATTTCAAAAGAGAGCTTCAATAACAGCCTTGATTGTACAGAAGAATCAGTGAAGTTGAAGACATACCATTTGAAATTAGCTAATTAGAGAAACAAAAAGAAAAACAATAATAGACAAAAGTAAAGAAAGCTATAGGTGAATTATAAGACACCATAAAAAGAATGAAGATGAACATTATGGGAATCTCAGGAGAACGGGAGGGAAGAAAGCTTACTTAAAGAATCACAGATGTTGATAAAAAAAACTAACATGAGGGAAGGAGTTAAGATGGCAGAGGAGTAGGTGATCTTAAGTTTGTCTGGTCCCTTGAATACAGCTAGAGAGTTAGCAAATCATTCTGAACACCTAAGAAATCAGAGATCTGAGAAACAAATGCTGCAATTCTACAAGTAGAAAAGTGACCACTTTTTGGAAGGTAGGAGGTGCAGAGACTTCAATCAGATGTGATATATCTGAGGACATGGTGGAGAGGAGGGAGCCTGCTTAAGGAGGCTACCACAAAATATTATAAGCAGTGGAGCACAAAATCAGAACTTTTCGAAGTCAGCTACAGTTGAGTACCTCCCTGGCGTAACAGTGCTCAGGTGGTGAAGTGGGAGGAGTTCCAGGAGTGACAACATAGTCTCAGGATCCCAGGGATCACAAGAAGAATCGGGGTGCCTGAGTGTGGCAAAGTTCCCAGGCACAAGAGAGGGGAAGACAGCTGAAAACAGCAAGTCTAGGTGCCAGCTTTCTGCTCTGTGTTGCCATAAACTGCAAACCACTGCATGGTCGTGTGACTTTCCTGGCAGGGGTCCAGCAAAAAGTAGAAGTGTGTCAAGACTCCCTTGCTCCCACAGAAGGAAGAGTTTGGGTCCATGCTGCAGGACTCTGTAAAATTTGGAGTTCTGAAACTCAGTCATGTGCCTGAGATAAAAATGCTCGATCACAAGCCAGGAGAACACAGATTTCTGATGGAAACCGGGGAGGAAAAGAGTGATTGACTGCTTTTCTGTGAGGGCTCACTGAAGAGTGAGGGGCACAAACTTATAGCTCCGGGGCTAGAGAGTGGAGTGCTGATATAGTCATCCAGCCCATCAGTGCTGAATGGCTCAGGGAGTAAAATAGCATCACATAGTAGAATCCAGAGCTGCTTACATGGAGCCCAGCCTCCCTGTGCACTGGAGTCACATTTCCACTAGAGCAAGTGCACCTGTGGCCCCCTGTCCCAGAAGACCAGCATAAACAACTGGCTTGTACCAAGTTTACTGATCACAGAGTGCTGCAAATCTTCAGCTCTTGGGGAAAACAGTATATAGCATTTGTTTTATTATTATTATTATTATTATTTAGTCTTTCAGTATTATTTTTCAGTTATTTACTTTTCTTTCATATTTTAGGATCTAGTTTCTTTTTTTTTTAAGATTTTATTTATTTATTCGACAGAGAGACAGCCAGTGAGAGAGGGAACACAAGCAGGGGGAGTGGGAGAAGAAGAAGCAGGCTCATAGCAGAGGAGCCTGATGTGGGGCTCGATGCCAGAACGCCGGATCACGCCCTGAGCCGAAGGCAGACGCTTAACCGCTGTGCCACCCAGGTGCCCCTAGGATCTAGTTTCTTGTAACAAGCAGACCAAACCCACCCAGGATCTAGTTTTTTATTTTGTTTGGCTTTGTTTTGTTTCTTGTCTGTTTTTTTCTTGTTTTGCTTTGTTTTGGTTTTTTTTTTCCCTGCTTTTTTTCCCCTCATGTCATTGTTGTAATTTTTTTCTCTTTCTTTCTTCTATTCTCTTCTGGAAAAAATGACAAGACAGAAATTAATCTCAAGAGAAAGAACAGGAGGCAGTACTCACTGCCAGGGATTTAATCACTACAGATATACATAAGATGTTTGAACTAGAATTTAAAACAATGATTATAAAGATATGATCTGGGTTTGAAAACAGCATAGAAGACACAAGAAAATCCCTTACTGTAGAAATATCAGAACTAAAATCTAGTCGGGCCAAAATTAAAAATGCAATTACTGAGATGCATTGCCAAATGGAGACTATAAAAATGAGGATGAATGAGGCAGAAGAACAAGGCAGTGATATAGAAAATAAAATGTTAGAAAATAAGGACGCTGAAAAGAGCAGAGAAAGAACACTACTGGATCACCATGGAAGGCTTAAAGAACTCAGCAATTCCATAAAGTGAAATAATGTTGAGATAATAGGGATCCCAGAAGATAAGGTGCAGGTGAGAGGGGCAGAAGGTTTATTTGAATCAAATTATAGCTGAGAACTTCCCTAATCTGGGGAAGGAAAAGGCATTCAAATCCAGGAGGCAAAGATAAACCCCCTCAAAATCAGTAAAATGAGGCCAACACTTCAACGTATAATACTGAAGCTTCCAAATTTCAAAAATAAAGGGAAAATCCTGAAAGCAGCTCGGGACAAGAGGTCCTTAGCCTAAAAGGGTAGACACATAAGGCTGGCAGCAGATCTGTCCAAAGAGACCTGGTAGGCCAGAAAAGACTGGCATGACATATCCAACGTGATAAATGGGAAAAACATCCAGCCAAGAATACTTTATTCAGCATGGCTGTCATTTAGAATAGAAGGACAGATGAAGAGTTTCCAGGACAAACCAAAACTAAAGGAATTTGTGAACACTAAATCAGCCCTGAAATAAAAATTAAAGGGGATTCTTTAAGTGGAGAGAGAGCCCAAAAGTAACAAAGACCAGAAAGGAATGGAGACAATCTACAGGAAAAGAGACTTTACAGGTCATACAATGGCACAAAATTCATATCGTTCAATGATTACTCTAAATGTTAATGGATAAATGCTCCAAAAAAAGACATAGGGTATCAGAATGGATAAAAAAATAAAATAAGACCCATCGATATGTTATTTACAAGAGACTCATTTTAGACTGAAAGACACCTCCAGATTGAAAGTGAAAAGGTGGAAAACCATTTACATGCCAACGTACATCAAAAGAAAGCTGGAGGGTGCCTGGGTGGCTCAGTCGGTTAAGTATCTGCCTTCCACTCAGATCACAATCCCAAGGTCCTGGGACTGAGTCCCACATGGGGCTCCCTGCTTGACCTTACACCTAAAGAAGCTGGAAAAAGAATAGCAAACAAAGCCTAAACCCAGCAGGAGAAGAGAAATAATAAATGCTAAAGCAGAAATCAATGAAATAGAAAAAAAAAGAACACTAGATCAATGAAACAAGGAGCTTGTTCTTCAAAAGAATATGATTGATGAAACCCTAGCCAGAGTTATCAAAAAGAAAAGAGAAAGGATGCAAATAAATAAAATTATGAATGAAAGAGGAGAGATCACAAACCACACTGAAGAAATACAAACAATTATAAAAACATATTATGAGCAACAGTATGACAACAAAATAGGCAATCTGGAAGAAATGGATGCATTCCTAGAAACATACAAACTACCCAAACTATAACAGGAAGAAATAGAAAACCTGAATAGACCCATAACCAGCAAGAAAATTAAAGCAGTAATCAAAAAACTCCCAACAAACAAGAGTCCAGGGCCAGATGGACTCCCAGGGGAATTCTACCAAACATTCAAAAAAGAATTAATACTATTCCTCCAAAGCTGTTTCAAAAAATAGAAATGGACAGAAAACTTCCAAACTCATTCTATGAGGCCAGCATTACCTTGATCCAAAAAACCAGACAAATATTCCACCAAAAAGGAGAATTAAGACCAATACCCCTGATGAACATGGATGCCAAAATTCCCAGCAAGATACTAGCCAACAGGATCCAACAGTACATTTAAAGAATTATTCATCATGACCAAGTGGGATTTACTCCTGGACTGCAAGGGTGGTTCAACCTTTGCAAATCAATTAACATGTAATATCACATTAATAAAAGAAAGGACAAGAACCATATGATCCTCTCAATAGATGCAGAAAGAGCATTTGACAAAATACAGAATTCTTTCTTCACAAAAATTATGCATCATTTAGGGTTATAGGGAACATGCCTCAATATCATAAAAGCCATATATGAAAACCCCCCAGTGGAATATCTTCTTTAAAGGAGAAATATTGAAAGCTTTTCCCCTATGGCCAGAAACACAACAGGAATGTCCACTCACCACTGTTGTTCAATATAGTATTGGAAATCCTAGCCTCAGCAATCAGAGAACAACAACAACAACAACAAAAATGAGAGGCATCCAAATTGGCAAGGAAGAAGCCAATCTTTCATTCTTCCCAGATGACATGATACTCTGTGTAGAACACCCAAAATACTCCACCCCAAAATTGCTAGAAATGTTACAGGAATTCAGCAGTGTGTCAGGATATAAAATCAAAGCACAGAAATAAGTTGCATTTCTATACACTAACAAGGTGACAGATGAAGCAGAAATCAAGGAATTGAACCCATTTACAACTGTACCAAAAACCATAAGATACCTAGGAATAAACCTAACCAAAGAGGAAAAGGAACTGTACTCTGAAAAGTACAGAACATTAAGAAAAAAAATTGAGGAAGACATAAAGAGATGGAAAAACATTCCATGCTCATGGATTAGAAGAACAAATATTGTTAAAATGTCTATGCCACCCAGAGCAATCCACACATTCACTGCAATCCGTATCAAAATACCATCAGCATTTTTCACAGAGCTGGAAGAAATAATCCTAAAACTTGTATGGAATGAGAAAAGACCCCAAATAACCAACAGACTGTTGAAAAAGAAAATCAAATCAGGCGACATCACAATTCCAGGCTTGAAGCTATATTACAAAACTGTAATCATCAAGAAAATATCATACTGGCACAAAAAGAGACACATAAATCAATGGAACAGACTAGAGAACTCAGAAATGGACCCTCAACTCTACGGTCAACTAATCTTCGACAAAGCAGGAAAGAATATCCAATGGAAAAAAACACAGTCTCTTCCACAAATGGTGTTTGGAATATTGGACAGCCACACACAGAAGAATGAAATTGGACCACTTTCTTACATCATACACAAAAATAAACTCAAAATGAATGAAAGACCTAAATGTGAGACAAGACTCCATCAAAATTCTAGAGGACAACACAGGTTGCAACTTCTTTGACTTCAGCCACAGCAACTTCTTGCTAGAAAAGTCTCCAAAGGTAGTGGGAAGAAAAGCAAAAATGAACTACTGGGAATTCATCAAGATAAAAAGCTTTTGCACAGCAAAGGAAACAGTCAACAAAACTAAAAGGCAAGCTATGGAATGGGAGAAGATATTTGCACATGTCTTATCAGATAAAGGGCTAGTATCCAAAATCTATAAAGAACTTATAAAAATCAACATCCAAAAACCAAAAAATCATGTCAAGAAATTGGCAGAGGACATGAACAGACATTTCTCCAAAGGAAGCTTACAAATGGCTAACAGACACATGAAAAAAAATCAGGGAAATAGAAATCAAAACCACAATGAGATACCACCTCACAATAGTCTGAATGGCTAAAATGAACAACAAATGGCTAAAAGGAAACAACAGATGTTGGGGAGGATGTGGAGAAAGGGGAATCATCTTACACTGTTGGTTGGAATACAAACTGGCATAGCCCCTCTGAAAACATTATGGAGGTTCCTCAAAAAGTTAAAAATAGAGCTACCCTTCAACCCAGCACTAGGTATTATGCTACTAGGTATTTATCCTAAGGACACAAACATAGTGATTTTTTTTTAAATTTATTTATTCGACAGAGATAGAGACAGCCAGCGAGAGAGGGAACACAAGCAGGGGGAGTGGGAGAGGAAGAAGCAGGCTCATAGCTGAGGAGTCTGATGTGGGGCTCGATCCCAGAACGCCGGGATCACGCCCTGAGCCGAAGGCAGACGCTTAACCGCTGTGCCACCCAGGCGCCCCACAAACATAGTGATTTGAAGGGGCACTTGCACCCCAATGCTTATAGCAGCAATGTCCACAATAGCCAAAATATGGAAAAAGCCCAGATGTCCCTTCCCAAATGATTGGATAAAGATGATGTGGCATATATATGCAATGGACTATTACTCAGCCATCAATAAGAATGAAATCTTGCCATTTGCAATGATGTGGATGGCACTAGAGGGTATTATGCTAAGTGAAATAAGTCAGTCAGAGAAGACAAATACCATATGATTTAACTCATATGTGGAATTTAAGAAACAAAACAGATGAACATAGGGGAAGGGAGGGAAAAACAAAATAGGATGAAAATAGAGAGGGAGGCAAACCATAATAGATGCTGAACCCTAGGAAACAAACTGAGGGGCGCTGGTTGGGAGCTATGTGGGGGAAGTAGTAGTTGGCTGATGGGCATTTAGGAGGGCAGTTGACGTAATGAGCATTTTGTATTATATGCAGTTGGTGAATCACTAAACTCTACCTGGAAACTAATAATACAGTATATGTTAACTAAATTGAATGTAAATAATTTATTATTTAAAAATAAGTAAATAAATTAAAATGCTATAAATAAAATAAGGTAATAATAACTGAAACCTTCCCAAATTTTGGAAGAGATAAGACATTGCAGTACAGGAAGCTCAAAACCCTAAGCAAGACCAACCTAACCAAGATTATTCTGAGACACATGATAATCAAAATGTTAAAAATCAAAGACAAAGAGAATTTTGAGATCATCAAGAGAAAAATAACACTTCATATGGTAAGGAACCATTATAGGCTTATCAGTGTGTTTCTCTACAAAAACCTTCCAGGCCCAAAAAGAGTGGGATGATATATTTGAAGAGCTGAATGAAAAATAAAACTGAGAATTCAGAATACTATGCCAGGCAAAACTGAACTTCAAATGAATGAGAGATAAAGACATTCCTGGACAAACAAAAGCTAATGGAAATCATCATCACAGACCTTCTTAAAATAAATGCAAGAGAGCTCTCAAAGTTGATATAAAAGAATGCTAAGTGACAAGATGAAAACATATAAAAGCACAAAACTCACTGGTGAAGGTAAATATATAGTCAAATTCAGAATATCAATTGAGAAGTGATGTCACCAGTGGTGACATAGGTCATCCTGACTTTGTTCCCACTCCCCAAAAGAAAAACTAACAATTAATCATGAACAAGACACCACTGAGAGAATTCTAGAACACAGGGGTGAGACTGAAGCCTCCCCTTCACCAAGAGATCAAGAGAGACTATATTAGAAGGATAAGAGAAATGGCTACACAATGACCACAGTGCCCCTCCCACGGGCTAGCAAAGAACCATGTGGAGAGGACTCCCCTGAGCTTCCAGTTCCTCCAGGAGGAAAAGGGAACCCCAAGGGGGGGGGACAACCAGTGTCCCCAGCATTGTGAGACATTTCATGGAATCCCTAGTCTATTCTTGACCCATAGAAATTTCAGGGGAATTTCCAAGGCTCAACCACTGTGAATCTGTGAAGGAGAAGGAAGAGGGGGTTGAAGTATCCAGTAGATGGATCTTGGCAGACCAAGTAATTACCTACAGTGCCTAGATAGTAATCCCAGCTAAGTGGCTTTGTGCACTGCAGAATCAAGTCAGTGACACATTCTGACCAAGAAACTCATTGGGATGCAGATATGCCTGATTCAGGTCTTCAAACAAGGAGTTTTACTGGCCCTAGAGCTTGGTTTGCCCACACCCAGGCAAGGAGCTGAGTCATAGCCCCACCTGATTGTTAGAGTGTCTTCCAGCCCCATCTGGCCAAAGAGGCTGGTGAGAGCACCTGGAAGCTGTGTAACACAAAAATGCTCAAGTTTAGAAGCAAGTGGGTAGGGCTGATCAGCCCACAGCAGTCAGTACTGAGTATAGAGGGTTCCATTGCTATAACCAAGCAAAGAGATTAATTCACAGCCAAGTCTGAGGATATCTTCTGACACCTCTTGACCCAAAAACTTACTTGAAAAAATTTGGGAGTTTCCTGGAGTGGTTCCTCCCCATCCTGCTCCCCCAAGTCAGCTGAAACATAGCCTCAACTACCATGATTCTTGGGCCCCATTAAATCAGAAGGACTGGTAAGAATACTTAGAAGCTGTGTAACTAGCAACATTCAAGCCAAGAGTCAGACAGGCAATGATGATCACACCCAAAGCAATGCCAATACCAGGTTCCCTTGCTACACCCAGGCAGAAGAATTAATTCATAGCCAGAATACCAGAATACTTTAATGGTTCTGTGTAAATCACTTTTGTCTCTAGTATAAAAGTTAAAAAACAACCTTAAAAATAACTATAGCTTACAATAATTTTTAATGAAGCCAGAATATAAAAAAGATGAGAAGTGTGACATCAATAGCATAAAATATGTGGTGAGGAGAAGAGTGTATAGATTTTATATATGATTGAAGGTAAGTTGTTATCAGCTTAAAATACACTATTATAAGATATTTTATGTAAGCCTCATGGTTACCATAAAGGGGAAACCTACATTAGATACACAAAAAGATAAAAAGACAAGAATAAAAGCACAGAATTATTTTTTAAAAAAATCACAAAGGAAGACAAAAAGAAAGGAAAAAAGGAACAAAAGAACCAAAAAAAAAAAAGCCAGAAAAGAATTCACAAAATGGCAATATTAAGTCCTTACCTATCAAGAATTACTTCAAATGTAAATGGACTAAATTCTCCAATCAAAAGACAGAATGGCTACACAAGAAACAAGTGCTGATGAGGATATGGAGATAAAGGAATCCTCCTGCACTGTTGGTCGGAATACAAACTGGAGCAGTCACTGTGGAAAACAGTATAAAGTTTCTTCAAAAAATTAAAAATACAACTACTCTATGATCCAGTAATTGCACCACTGGGTATTTACCCCAAAATACAAAAACATTAATTCAAAAGGTTGTATACACCCCTATGGTTGCAGCATTATTTACAATAGCCAATGTATGGAAGCATCCCAAATGTCCATCCATAAATGAATGGATAAAGAACAAGTGAATATATATATACACACACACACACACACACACACACACACACACACACACACACAAAATGGAATATTATTCCACCTTAAAAAGAATGAAATTTGCCATTTGCAACAACACGGATAGAGCTAGAGAGTATAATGCTAAGCAAAATAAGTCAGTCAGAGAAAGATAAATACCTTATGATTTCACTCATATATGCACCTGTTTAAAGTAAATATTAACAGAACTAAAGGGAGAAATGGACAGCAGTAGAATAATACTAAAGGACTTCAATAAGACACTTTCAAGATTAGATAGATCATTCAGACAGAAAACTAATAAGGAAACAGAGTACCTAAATAGCACTACAGACCAAATGGACTAAACAGACATACACAGAACATTCTGTCCAACAGCATAAGAAAACAAATTCTCAAGTGCACATGGAGCACCAAGACAGATCATATGTTTGGCCATAGAGCAAACATTAACAAGTGTAAAAAGGTTTAAATCTTATCAATTATGTTTTGCAAACATAATGGTATGAAACTAGAAGTCAATAACAGGAGGAAAACTCAAAAAAATTTTAAAAATATGTAATTTTAAAAAATGTACTCTTGAATGAACAATGACTCAAAGAAGTAATCAAGAGGGAAATCCGAAAGTTTCTTGAGACAAACAAAATTAAAAGCACAACATACCAAAATCCTTGGGATACAGCAAAAATAACACTAAGGGGAGTATATAGTGATAAATTACTTTATGAAAAAAAGAAAGATAATTAATAAACACTCTAAATGTACAACTCAAGGAATTAGAAAGAGAACAAACTAAGCCCAAAGTTAGCAGAAAGAAGGAAATAATAAAGGTTAGAAAAAACAAAATGCACACTAGAAAGACAATATTAAAAAATCAATAAAACCAAAAGATGCTTTTTTTAAGTAAATAAAATTGACCAACCTTT
>NW_024423319.1:56971894-57002356 GCF_017311325.1 Ursus maritimus
AAATACCAAAGGAAAAAAAAAGAAAGAAAGAAAGAAAGAAAGAAAGAAAGAAAGAAAGAAAGAAAGAAAGGGGGTTCAAACAAAATTATAAGTGAAAGAAGAGAAATTACAACTAATACTGCAGAAATACAAATGAGGATGAGGGTACTAAGAAAAATCATATGTCAACAGATTTGATAACATAGAAGAATTGAGTAAATTCCTAAAAACATACAACCTACCAAGACTGATTCACAATGAAATAGAAAAGCTGAATGGATCAATAACAACAAAGGAAATTAAGGCAGTAATAAAAAACTTCTCAACTAAGAAAAGCCCAGGACCAAGTGGTTTTATGGGAGAATACTATCAAACATTTAAAGCAGAATTAATGCCAATCCTTCTCAAACTCATCTACAAAACTGAAGAGGAGGGAACACTCTCAAACTCAGCTTACTCTCAAACTCAATTTGTGAGGCCAGCATTGCCCTGAGACCAAAGCCATATAAAAATACTACAAATTACACTACGTTTCCACAAGGTAAAACTGGAGGCCAATATTGCTGATCAGTATGGATATAAAAATTCACAATAAAATATTGGCAAATCAAATTCAACAGCACTGTAAAAGGATCAGAAAACATGAATACAAGTGGCATTAACCTCTGGGATGAAAGGACCATTCAACATATGCAAATCTATAAACATTTTATACCACATTAATAAAGTAAAAAATCATATGATCCTCTCAATAAATGCAGATAAAGTTTTCAACAAAATTCAATACTCTTTCTTGTCAAAAGCTCTCAAAAACTTGGGCATAGAAAGACCATATATCAACATAATAAAGGCTATATATGACAAGCCTACAGGTAACATTATACTCAACAGTGAAAAGCTGAAAGCTTTTCCTCTAAAATCAGGAACAGGACAAGGATGTCCACGCTCGGCCCTCCATTTCAACATAGTACTGGAGTAGGTGCTAGCTTCCAGGACATGGAGTGGCATATGTGGGGGCATCCCATCAGGTGGTTGTGGAGTTGAATCCTATTCTAAGAAATTGGGCACTTAGGCATCCACCATGCGGTTAGGTACTGAATGGAAGATGCCAGATGATTATCCTTCTGGAGATCATGAGGAATCTGCCTGTCTTGGTATCCTCAACCCTGCCTACAATAATGTGTCTCTTCCCCAGTCCATCAGGCACTCATAGCAGCATTTTACCATCTACTTTCATGAGATGATCACCATTCCTGAGGAACAGTATTCTTGTTTTAGCTTTCATAAACTCTGGGTTTTCACAGGACCCAACTTTCTCATGAGCACCACCTGCATGTTTTGTTTCACTGCATATTCTGTGAAAGGCTCCTACCTTTATTAGCTATAATTATTGTATCAGGTGTTCTCTTTTGTAAGTTTGGCATTTCATACTAGAGACTCAGCTCAAGGTGCACAATTTAATATGTTCAGAAGATTTAGTTGAAGTAGAATCACTTGCTTAAACAATTGGCTTTTATTTTTTTTAAAAGATTTTATTTATTTTAAATTAGAAGGCTAAATATATTCCCTGAGGATATCTTCAGTAGTTCATTTATTAGTATCCTCCATCTCCTCTCTCTCTCTCTCTCACACACATGCACACACAAAAACGTGTTAGATTACATACAATTTTTTATAAAACATAGTTGGTAGCAAAATGTGATTCCTTTAAGTCTATGAAAAGTGTCAAATACCACTGCAAGAATATTTTTCTGCTCTCAGTCCTCTTCCTTCAATGGGAAGTTAGTATTAATTTGGACTGAGAGAAGGCTACTCTACTGGCAAGAGTGATGCGGAAAAACTTTAAAATTGGAATTTTTAACTAAATATGTAGATGCAATGTTTTTCAATAAGTCAGAGGTTAAATATTAATTTAATGTAGAATTGTGCTTTACTGGTGATCAACATACTAGGGAACATGATGAAAGATGAAGTACATGTGAATATATTTTAATTTTGCTGTTTTTTTCCCAAAAACATGGGATTATTTATTTTTCATTTCTATTGACTATCTTCTTTATTTATAATATAAGTCATATTGAACAGCATCTGGCAGGTAGTTGGCACTTGGCAAAATTTATTGAATGAACAGAGGTCATATATTTATTAGGAGCATGTGTATTTTACTGCATCTTTAATGGTCAGAATTAATTTTACCCTTTTTTAGAATAACAACTCAGAATCAGTATATTACCTTCTATTATGCCATGGAAATTCATCTCCAAGTGATACAAGGTGAACACTTCTTTGCATTTTTTACTACTTCAAGTCAAAGTTTTGACTTAAAACAGGCCTTTCGGTTTCAGAAGCCATTATTAATTTTCTTAAATATACTGACTTCTAAGGCACAGAGGAATTAAGACCTACATAATGCTCAAAGCTTCAGCTCAAAAATAAGAAAAAAAAATTGCTAAACACGTGCATGATATTGAAAATCTAGATGGGTGACAGTTTCTTCTCCATTTTCATCCTAATATTTGGTATAATGTCGATATAGTTAAAAATTATTGTAACATTTCACAATGTTTCAGTTGGCCCCCCAATTTTTGAAATATTTTCAAATATTATCAATTTTATGTCTTAATTTTCATAACCCTATAGTGTTATGAAAAGATACAAAATATCTTATGTATCACATACACATTTGTGTGTGTGCTATATGTATATATGCATATACACACAAGTGCATACATGTATGCATGTATATACACATGTGTGTATGCATACACATATACATACGTATTCAGTTTTGTGAACAGAATTTAGTCTACTAATCTACATTATTTGTATTTATAGAAAAATTAAGTGCATGTAAATTGTTAAAATGCCTGTGCTATAAAATTGAGACTGTTATTTTTATGAAGATATCAAAACTTTAATTGTATAGACAGTATGAAGCAAAGGAACATGAACTCCATGCCTCCAGTTTATTTTGAAGACTAAGTTTAATCCTGCCTATAACCTGTTCTCTAACCAATATTATTCAGTTCTCATATTTCTAGCAACAGACACCACTATTTCTCGTATTTCTAGCAAAAGAAACCACTATGTCGATACTTTGAAAAATCTATGAACTGCCAAACTCCTGGAGTGGCTCAAGTCCTTCACTTCACTATTCATAACTGCTTCCAGTAGTAGTCATCACTAAAGCAGAAGCAAACAATGAGATGCTTTGAAACATGCTGTAGCATGGAACTTCACAAGTGAACTTTAAAACTTTAGCATTGTTCTTGGAATATGAACTATTTTCCGAAACTCACAAATAATTTTATAGTACATAAAGCAAAAATACTGTCATGGGGGGGGTGCCTGGGTGGCTCAGTTGGTTAAGTGGCTGCCTTCGACTCAGGTTATGATCCCAGGGTCCTGGGATGGAGCCCCACATTGGGCTCCTTGCTCAGTGGGAAGCCTACTTCTCCTCTGCCTGTTGCTCCCCCTGCTTGTGCTTGCTCTCTCCCTCTCTCTCCCTCTGTGTGTATGTCAAATAAATAAATAAATAAAATCTTTAAAAAATACTGTCATTGGTATAACTACATATCATTATTAAAAAGTTGATCTTAGCATGATCATTGACAATTTTCCTCATTCAGACACACTCTAAATTACCATATTTACATGGTAAATTACACAGTAAATTTCCATATTACGATCTCCTGCTCACATTAGTTTACCAAAAATACTGCTAGGGCATATTTTCTTTCCTTTTTTTTTAAATTTAAATTCAATTAGCCAAGGAATAATACATCATTAGTTTTTGACATAATGTTCAATGATTCATTAGTTCAGTAAACATATTTTCTGTGCAAAATCTAAACTTTGGAATCCACCTTTAATAATTTTCTCCATTGCTTTCAATATGAAAAACAATGACAAACTTTCAAATTATTTTATTTAAGTTTATTTAAATTCAAGTTAGTTAACATACAGTGTAATATTAGTTTTAGGTGTAGAATATAGTGATTCAACACTTCCATATAACACCCTGTGTTCACCACAAGTGCACTCCTTAATCCCTATCACCTATTTCACCCATACACCCACCCACCTCCAACTCTGGCAAACACCAGTTTGTTCTCTATAGTTAAGAGTCTGTTTCTTGGTTTGCCTCTCTTTTTGTCCCTTTGTTCATTTGTCTTGTTTCTTAAATTCCATATATGAGTGAAATCATATGCTATTTGTCTTTGTCTCACTGACTTATTTCGCTTAGCATAATTCTCTCCAGCTTCATTCATGGCATTGCAAATGACAAGATTTCACTCTTTATGTATATCGATATATATATATATCTATATGTCTATATGTCTATCTATATCTATATCTATCTATCATCTATCTATCATCTATCTATCATCTATCTATCTATCTATCTATCTATCTATCTATCTATCTATCTATCTATCTATATCCCACTTCTTCTTTATGCATTCATCAGTTGATGGACATTGACATTGGACATTTGGGCTATTTCTATAGTTTGGCTATTGTAGATAATGCTGCTATAAACATCAGGGTATATGTATAACTTTGAATCAGTATTTTGGTGTTCTTCTGATAAATACCTAGTACTGCAATTGCTGGATTTTAATATAGCTCTATTTTTAACTTTTTGAGGAAACTTCATACTGTTTTCCAGAGTAACTGCACCAGCTTGCATTCTCATCAACAGTGTAAGAGGGTTCCTCTTTCTCCTCATCCTCACCAACATCTGTTGTTTCTTGTGTTGCTAATTTTAGCCATTCTGACAAGTGTGATGTGATAGACCTTTGTAGTTTTGATTTGCATTTCTCTGACGATAAGTGATGTTGAGCATCTCTTCATGTGCCTGTTGACCATCTGTATGTATTCTTTGGGAAAACGGCTATTCATGACTTCTGCCCATTTTTTAATTGGATTATTCATTTTATGGGTGTTGAGTTTTATAAATTCTTTATATATTTTGGATACTAACCCTTTATCAGATATGTCATTTACAAATATCTTCTTGCATTCTGTCAGTTGCCTTTTAGTTTTATTGATGGTTTCCTTCCCTGTGCAGAAGCTTTCTATTTTGATTAAGTCCCAACAGTTAATTTTTGCTTTTGTTTCCCTTGCCTCAGAAGACATACCTAGAAGGACATTCTTATGGCTGATGTCAGAGAAATTACTGCCTATGTTCTCTTCTAGGATTTTTATGGTTTCAAGTCTCCCATTTAGGTCTTTACTCCATTTTGAATTTATTTTTATGTATGGTATAAAGAAGTGCTACAGTTTCATTCTTTTACATGCTGCTGTCCAGTTTCCCCAGCACCACTTGTTGAAGAGACTGTCTTTTTTTCCCATTGAATGTTTTTTCCTGCTTTGTTGAACATTGATTGACCATACAATTCTGGGCTTATTTCTGTTTTTTTTTTCTATTCTGTTTCATTGATCAATTTGTCGTTTTTTGTGCCAGTACCATACATTTTTATCACTACAGCTTCAGAATATAACTTGAAGTCCAGAATTGTGATACTGTCAGCTTTGCTTTTCTTTTTCAAGGTTGCCTTCCTTGTTCCAGGTCTTTCATGGTTCTATCCAAATTTTAGAGTTGTTTCTTCCAGCTCTGTGGAAAATGCTGTTGGTATTTTGATAGGGATTGCATTATATGTGTAGATTGCTTTGGGTAGTATAGATATTTTAACAACGTTTGTTCTTCCAATCCATGAGCATGGAATATCTTTCCATTTCTTTGTGTCATCTTCAATTTCTTTCATCAGTGTTTTATAGTTTTCAGAGTACAGGTCTTTCACTTCTTTGGTTGGGTTTTTTCCTAGGTATCTTATTGCTTTGGGTGCAATTGTAAATGGGATTTATTTCTTGATTTCTCTTTCTGTTGCTTCACTATTTGGGTATAGAAGAACAATAGATTTCTATATGTTAATTTTGTATCCTGTGACTTTACTGAATTTGTTTATCATTTCCAGCAGTATTTTCGGTGGAAATTTTCAGGATTTTCTATATTATCTCACCTGAATATAGTGAAATTTTACTTCTTCCTTACTGATTTGGATGCTATTTATTTCTTTTTGTTTTCTGTTATGGCTAGGACTTCTAGAACTATGTTAAATAACAGTGGTGCATGTGAACATCCCTGTATTGTTCACAACCTTAGGGGAAAAGCTCTGTTTTTCCCCATTTAGGATGATATTAGCTGTGGGTTTTTCATATATGGCCTTTATGATGTTGAGGTCCATTTTTTTCTGCATCTATTGAAATGATCACATGGTTATCATTTCTTTTATTAATGCAGTATATGACATTGATTGATTTGAGAATATTGAACCACCTTGCAACCCAGGAATAAATCTCACTTGATCATGGTGAATGATTTTTTTTAATGTATTGTTGAATTCGGTTTCCTAGTATTTTAGTGAGAATTTCTGCATCTGTATTCATCAAGGATATTGGCCTACAGTTCTCTCTTTTAGTGGTGTCTTTATCTGGTTTTGGTATCATGGTAATACAGGCCTCATAGAATGAATTTGAAGTTTTCTTTACATTTCTATTTTTTTGGAATAGTTCGAGAATAGGTGTTAACTCTTCTTGAAATCATTGTTAGAATTTGCCTGTGAAGCCATCTGGTCCTGGTCTTTCGTTTGTTCAGAGGTTTTTGGTTAGCGATTTAATTTGTTTGCTCATTATCAGTATGTTCAAGTTTTTTCTTCCTATTTCAGTTTTGATAGTTTATATGTTTCTAGGAATTTATCCATTTCTTCCAGGCTGTCCAATTTGTTGGCATATAGTTTTTCATAGTATTTTCTTATAATTGTTTTTCTGCAGTGCTGGTTTTTATTTCTCCTCTCTCATTTGTGATTTTATTTATTTGAGTCTTCTTCTCTTTTTGATAAACCTGGTTAAGGTTTAATCAATTTTATTAATTTTTTCAAAGAACCACCTCCTGGTAACATTGTCTACTGGTTGTCGTTTTTTTTTTTTTCAATTTTCTATATCATTTCTTTATGCCCTCATTTTTTTTTTTTTTTGGTAGAGAGGGGGGTGAAGGGAGGAGGGGCAGAGGGAGAGACAGAGAAAGAATCTTTTTTTTTTATAATGATTTTTTATTTTATTATGTTAGTCACCATACAGTACATCCCCGGTTTCCGATGTAAGGCTCGATGATTCATTAGTTGTGTATAACACCCAGTGCACCATGCAATACGTGCCCTCCTTACTACCCATCACCGGCCTATCCCATTCCCCCACCCTCCTCCCCTCTGAGGCTCTCAGTTTGTTTCTCATAGTCCATAGTCTCTCATGTTTCATTCCCCCTTCTGATTACCCCCCCCTTTCTTTATCCCTTTCTTGCCCTACTGATCATCCTAGTTCTTATGTTCCATAGATGAGAAAAATCATATGATAGTTGTCTTTCTCTGCTTGACTTATTTCACTTAGCATTATCTCCTCCAGTGCCGTCCATGTTGTAGCAAATGTTGAGAACTCGTTCTTTCTGATAGCTGAGTAATATTCCATTGTATATATGGACCACAACTTCTTAATCCAGTCATCTGTTGAAGGGCATCTCGGCTCCTTCCACGATTTAGCTATTGTGGACATTGCTGCTATGAACATTGGGGTGCATATGGCCCTTCTCTTCACTACGTCTGTATCTTTGGGGTAAATACCCAGTAGTGCAATGGCTGGATCATAGGGTAGCTCAATTTTTAACTTTTTAAGGGACCTCCACACTGTTTTCCAGAGTAGCTGTACCAACTTGCATTCCCACCAACAATGTAGGAGGGATCCCCTTTCTCCACATCCTCTCCAACAATTGTTGTTTCTTGCCTTGTCTATTTTTGCCATTCTAACTGGCGTAAGGTGGTATCTCAGTGTGGTTTTGATTTGAATTTCCTTGATGGCTAATGATTTTGAACATTTTTTCATGTGTCTGTTAGCCATTTGTATGTCTTCATTGGAAAAGTGTCTGTTCATATCTTCTGCCCATTTTTTGATTTGTTTATTTGTTTCTCGTGTATTGAGTTTGAGAAGTTCTTTGTAGATCTTGGATACCAGTCCTTTATCTGTAGTGTCATTTGCAAATATCTTCTCCCATTCCGTGGGCTGCCTCTTAGTTTTTCTGACTGTTTCCTTGGATGTGCAGAAACTTTTAATCTTGATGAAGTCCCATAAATTCATTTTATCTTTTGTTTCTCTTGCCTTTGGGGATGTGTCATGAAAAAGGTTGCTTTGGCCGATGTCGTAGAGGTTGCTGCCTATGTTCTCCTCTAGAATTTTGATGGATTCCTGTCTCACATCGAGGTCTTTCATCCATTTGGAGTTTATTTTTGTGTATGGTGTGAGATAGTGGTCAAGTTTCATTCTTTTGCATGTAGCTGTCCAATTTTCCCAGCACCATTTATTGAAGAGACTGTCTTTTTCCCACCGGATATTTTTTCCTGCTTTATCAAATATTAGTTGCCCAAAGAGCCGAGGGTCCATTTCTGGGCTCTCTATTCTGTTCCATTGGTCTAGGTGTCTGTTTTTGTGCCAGTACCATGCTGTCTTTGTGATCACAGCTTTGTAGTACAGCTCGAAATCCGGCATTGTGATGCCCCCAGCTTTGTTTTTCCTTTTCAACAGTTCCTTGGAGATTCGGGGCCTTTTCTGTTTCCATACAAATTTAAGGACTATTTGTTCCAGTTCTTTGAAAAATGTCATTGGTATTTTGATTGGGATAGCATTGAAAGTGTAGATTGCTCTGTGTAGCATGGACATTTTAACTATGTTAATTCTTCCGATCCATGAGCATGGAATATCTTTCCATCTTTTTATGTCTTCCTCTGTCTTTCAAGAGTGATTTATAGTTTCTAGAATATAGGTCCTTTATGTCTCTGGTTAAGTTAATTCCAAGGTAACGTATGGTTTTTGGTGCTATTGTAAATGGGATGGATTCCCTAATTTCTCTTTCTTCGGTCTCGTTATTCGTGTATAGAAATGCAACTGATTTCTGAGCATTGATTTTGTATCCCGCCATGTTACTGAATTGCTCTATAACTTCTAATAGTTTGGGAGTGGCTTCTTTTGGGTTTTCCATATAGAGTATCATGTCGTCTGCGAAGAGAGACATTTTGACTTCTTCTTTGCCGATTTGAATACCTTTGATCCCTTTTTGTTGTCTGATTGCTGTTGCAAGGACTTCTAGTACTATGTTGAATAATAGTGGCGAGAGTGGGCATCCTTGTCTTGTTCCTGATCTTAAGGGAAAGGCTTCCAGCTTTTCCCCATTGAGAATAATATTTGCAGTAGGCTTTTCATAGATGGCTTTTATGAGATTGAGAAATGTACCTTCTATTCCTACACTCTGAAGGGTTTTAATCAGGAAAAGATGCTGTATTTTGTCAAATGCTTTTTCGGCATCGATTGAGAGGATCATATGGTTCCTGAGTCTTTTCTTGGTGGTATGATGTATCACGCTGATTGATTTGCGAATATTGAACCACACTTGCATCCCAGGTATGAATCCCACTTGATCGTGATGGATAATCCTTTTAATGAACTGTTGGATTCTATTAGCAAGTATCTTGTTGAGGATTTTGGCGTCCATATTCATTAGGGAAATCGGTCTGTAATTCTCCTTTTTGAGGGGGTCTTTGCCTGGTTTGGGGATCAAGGTAATATTGGCCTCATAGAATGAGTTTGGTGACAGAGAAAGAATCTTAAACAGTCTCCACATACAGTGCAGAGTCTGACATGGGGCTCAATCTCACAGTCCTGAACTCATGACCTGAGCCAAAACCAAGTCGTATGCTTAACCATTAACCAACTGAGCCACCCAGGTGCCCCTCTGCTCTAGTCTTTATTATTTCCTTCCTTCTGATGGCTTTAGGCTTTGTTTGTTCTTTTTCTAGGTCCTTTGGATGTAAAGTTAGCTTGTTTATTTGAGATATTTCTTGCTACTGAGGTAGGCCTGTATTGCTGTATCCCCTCTTAGGGCCACTTTTGCAGGATTCTAAAGGTTTTAGACTGTTGCATTATCATTTTCATTTGTTTCAATGTATTTTACTATTTCTTCTTTGATTTCCAGGTTGACCTGTTTATTGCTTAATAACATGCTGTTTAACCTTCATGTATTTGTGGTCTTTCTAGATTTTTTTTCTTTTGGTTGATTTCTTGTTCCATAGCATTCTGGTCAGAAATGATAAATGGCATGACTTCAACTTTTTTGTATTTGTTGAGGCTTGTTTTGTGGTCTAATATGTGATCTATACTGGAGAATGTCCCACGTACACTTGAAAAGAATGTGTAATCTGCTGTTTTATTATGGAGTATTTTGAATATATCTTTTAAGTCCATCTGGTCCAGTATGTCACTCAAATCCACTCTTTCCTTATTGATTTTCTGTTCATATAATCTGTCCATTGAAGTAAGTGGGTTGTTAAAGTCCCCTACTATTATTGTATTTTCATCAATTAGTTGCTTCATGTTTATTAAATGTTTTATATGTTTTGAGTGCTCCCACACTGGGTGCATGAATATTTAGAATTGTTATATTTTCTTGTTGGATTGTCTCTGTATGACTATATATTGTCCTCCTTTATCTCTTATTATAGTCTGTGTCTTAAAGTCTAGTTTGTCTGATATAAGTACTGCTACTC
Source organism: Ursus maritimus (assembly GCF_017311325.1). Taxonomy (NCBI): domain Eukaryota; kingdom Metazoa; phylum Chordata; class Mammalia; order Carnivora; family Ursidae; genus Ursus; species Ursus maritimus. Next base: position 56,982,523 of record NW_024423319.1, read on the forward strand.
TGGCTTACTTTTGACATTCATTTGCATGTTTAATGTTTCTCCATCCCCTCACTTTCAATTTGCAGGTGTCTTTAGGTCTAAAATGAGTCTCTTGTAGACAGCATGTATATGGATCTTGCTTTCTCATCCATTTTGACAACACACACCTTTTGATTGGATGATTTAGTCCATTTACATTCAAAGTAATTAGTGATAAATGTGCTTATTGCCATTTTATTACATGTTTTGTGGTTCTTTCTGGAGATTTTCTCTGATCCTTTCTTATCTTTGTCACTTTTGATCTCTCCTTTCCATTCAAAGACTCCTCTTTAAAAGTTCTTGCAGGGCTGATTTAGTGGTGTTGAACTCCTTTAGCTTTTGTTTGGGAAAATCTATCTCTTGTATTCTGAATGATAGCCTTGCTGGAGAGAGTATTCTCTATTGCAGATTCTTCCCATTCATGACTTTGAATATATCATGCCCCTCCCCTCTGCCTTGCCATGTTTCTGTTGAGAAATCTGCAGCTAGTCTTATGGTTCTTTCCTTGCAAGTTAAGGAATTCTTTTGTCTTGGTGCTTTTAAGATATTTTTAGCACTGTATTTTGCAAATTTAACTACAATATGTCTTGGTGTGGTTATGTTTTTGTTGATTTTGATGGGAGTTCTGTGTGCTTCCTAGAAATGGTTATCTGTTTCCTTCTCCAAATTAGGGATGTTTTCAGCTATTATTTCCTCAAATAAATTTTCTGCCGCCTTTTCTCTCTCTTATTCTACTGGGACTCCTATAATATGAATATTATTATGTTTGTGGAGTCACTGAGTTCCCTAAGTCTATTCTCAGGTTGCATAATTCTTTCTCTCTTTTGCTCAGCTTCATTGCTTTCTATTACTTGGTCTTCTAGGTCAGGAATTTGTTCTTCTGCTTCATTCATCCTATTGTTCTTTGCATCAAGAGTGCTTTTAATCTCATTTATTGAACCGTTCATCTGTGATCGATACTTTTTTTTAACTCTTTCATCTCTGTGGTAAGCGTCTCACTGATGTCTTGCATTCTTTTCTCAAGATCAGTGAGTATCTTTATGATTGTTGCTTTAAATTCTCCATCAAACATGTTACTTATATCTGTTTTGCTTAGATTTCTGGCCTTGGCCTTATCTTGTTCTGTCTTCATATGTTGTCTAAGTCTATGTACTCTGCTCCTGAAAATAAAGGCCTTATAAAGGTCATGTAGTGCCCAGGGCCTGGAGCTTCAGGGAGGTTCTCCAGTGTGTGCTCTGCTGTTGTGTTTTAGCTGCTCCATCCTTCAGGCCAGTTGTCTGAAGAGGCTGTCCTTGTCTGCAGTAGGCACTGTATGTATCCTGGGCTAAATGTGGCAAGTTTTAACTAGTTGTGTTCTGGTCTGGTTGTGAAATGAGACCTGACACTACCTCCAGCAGAACTGAGGCCCTGCAGAACTCTCTGGTGGAAGATGTGGTGTGGATAGGGCTTTGTGCTGGTCTTCTGGGAGAGGGGCATGCTGCGCGGGGACTTAGGCTATTTTGACTGAGAATGCTAGTCCCACTAGTAGGCATGGGGGTGGGGTTTGGTGTATGCAGGTTATGCATGCTCTGTCTGAGGTGTTCTGCTTCTTGCATGTGGCTCTCTGTTTATGCTGAGGGGAGGGGGAGAGAAATGGCCACTGTCAGCTCCTTTGTCTTTCAGAAATGTACTCCAAATAACTTACTCACTGTGTGCCTCAGATGCTCTTCAGATTGGTTTTCATACTGTCTGCAAGTGGAGTTGTTTGCCTGGCTTATTGCCAGGAGCAATGCAGTGTCCTCTAGGCTCTATCCCAGCCAAGCCTACTGTCCTTTAATACTCCAGGCTTTAATCCCCACTGGTTGCAAGAACTCACAAAGTTCAGCCCCCCTCATTTTCCAAGCCAATGGCTTTGAGGAAACAAGGAAACATTCTCTTCTTGCATTCCCCTGTGTGCTCCTTTCTCTCTCACACTTCTCTTTGGCCATGGCTCCCTCCTCTCTGCAGCACCCATGATGTGATTCTCCCCAAAATCACAAGTCCTACCTTCTCTGATGTCACCTCTTTTCTCCCTTTAGTTGTGGAGTTTGTTCTTCAGGCTTCAAGTCAATTTCTGGGGGTATTTAGGAAGATTTTCCAGTTATCTAGTTGTGTTCATGGGACAAGATGAGCCAAGGTCCTCCTACTCTGCTGCCATCTTCCTCTTTCTCTCAAATTATTTTAATTAAGTTATTCCTTAACTTTAGACTCTGAAATGTTGATGTCAGATTTTTTTAATGGAAAGCCATTAGCTACAAAAATGAGTCTGTCTCATAGGCATCGATTTTTCTTTATGATTGGAAAAGTTACCTCTGTTACTTAGGTCTCCACTTCTTTACTTTCCACATTTATTCTTTTTTCTCATGGCCCTACATATCTCTCATCATTCTTTTAGATATATCTTTCTCTGACCCCCATCCACATTTATTTTATTTTTTAATTCCTATATTATTATTTTTAAATTTTGTATTTTATTTATCACTGAAGAAAAAACACAGCAGCAAGTTCTGTGTTGGCTTCAGTAAGACCAGATGGTTAATCTTTAACATAGCTATGACACTCCAAAATTGAAGTCAACAGAGTCATTGCTACAAATTACTTGTTGAAAGAATCTATCCTGAAGAGAAAAGGAATATTGAAAAATAATTTAAACAATTCCTCCAAACTACATATTTATAAATTTTGTCATATTTAAAATGCTTGAAAGGCATGAATTCCCTCAATGGAAAAGCACTTTGCTATTGACAACAGAAAAAACTCAGGAATAGTTTACCAAATGCTTTAAAATTTAAATGCTGTAATTGCTTTGGATTCACACTTAAACAGTCTTCTTGTTATTACCATAATGACTGCAAATTGTTTTATACTCACCTCTCAATTAAATCTACAGAAATCCCATTGTATCCAATGTTTATTGCACTTATAGCGAACCCAAGAACTTTCTTTTTTTAATTTATTTTTTAATAATTTTTATTTTGTTATATTAGTCGCCATACAGTACGAACCCAAGAACTTTCTAATTGTAGTTAATCTACCTCAAAATACCTAGAGGTATGTCTCAACAGCTAATGGTGTGGAAGTTGTTTCAGCCCCCTGCTTTGAAGGTCTTCAAATACATTAACAGAACCATGCCTCATTCCAAATTAATATAATATTTCAAAAAGAAAAGAAAAATACCAAGATACAGGTGTTACTTCATACTGGGAGGGTTCACATTTTGAATTTATATTTTAGGGGTTTTTTTTGTAAACAACTGATTAATGAAATAATGCAACACCTTAAATTCCAGAAAATGGCCTGATTTTCCAACCTCCCGTGAATACAGTGCATGATCAATCTATTATAGAGGATTAATACAAATTCATGCTCTTCGTGTTATGGTGAGTTATTAAAGAATTCAATTTAGACTGGTTTAAGTACCACATTTTTTAAAATTTTTAAAATTTTTTATTTAAATTCAATTAGCCAACATATAGTGTATCATTAGTTTTTATGTAGTGTTCAATGATTTAATTAGTTGTGTATAACAACACATTTATTTTAAATGCAGAGCTTCCACTTACCAATATCATTTATTCAGTGGCAGAATTACCCTAATAATTTCCTTTTAATAGGAAATAATACATTTCTATGCTTAATTACAGATTTTTTATATACAATATATTCACATTTCTTGAGTATCACTCTGAGACTATTTTCTTTATGTTGACCAGATATTCTTATCATCCACTCACTCCTTTCTTTTTCCCCAGCCTTATTAAGATGTAATTGGCATATAATATTGTATAAGTTTAAGGTATACAACTCTAAGGTTACTCAACACATTCATCACCTCACATAATCATATTTTTCATGTGTAGTGTGAATATTTCAGATCTACTTTCTTAGCAACTTTCTAATATATAACACAGTATTGTTAAGTGTAGTCATCATGCTGTGCATTAGACCCCCAGAATTAATTCAGTGTTGCTCCATTTGACTAACATCTACCCCTTTCCTCCAATTTCAAGCCCTTGGCAACTATCATTCTATTCTATAAGCTTGACTTTTTTAATATTCCACATATCTGTAAGATCATACAGTATTTATCTTTCTATGTCTGACTTATTTCACATAACATAATCTCCTCAACGTCCATTCTCATTGTTGAAAATAGAAAGATTTCCTCTGTTTTTACAAGTGAATAATATTCCATTTTGTGTATGTCTGTGTTTGTGTATGTATGTATATACCTGTGTGTGCATAATGTTTTCTTTACCTATTCATCTATAAATGGACACTTAGACGTTTTATGTTTTGACTAGTGAATAATGTTGCAATGAACATGAGGATGAAGATATCCGTTTGAGATAGTAATTTCATTTTTTTGGATATATACCCAGAAGTGGGATTGCTAGATCATATGGTAGTTCTATTTTCAATTTTTTGAGGAACCTCCATTCTGTTTCTCATGGTGGCTGTACCAATTTACATTCCCACCAATAAAGCACCAGGGTTCCTTTCATCCACCTTAGCCAAGACTTGTCACCTTTTCTCTTTTTGATATAGCTATTCTAACAGGTGTGACATGACATGTCTTTGTGGTCTTGATTTGCATTTCCCTGATGATTGGTAGTGTTGAACACTTTTTCATGTACCTGTTGGCCATTTGTATGACTACTCTTAAGAAATGTCTATGAGGTCCTTTGCCCATTTTTAAATTGGGTTATTTGTTTTATTGATATGGAGTTGCCTTAATTCCTTATATTGTTTTGATATTAACCCATAATGTGATACATGGTTTGCAAATATTTTCTCCCATTCCATAGGTTGCCTTTTCATTTTGTCATTTGTTTCTTTTGCTGTGCAGAAGCTATTTAGTTTGAGGTAGCCCAACTTGTTTATTTTTGCTTTCATTGCCTATGCATTTGGTGTCATAGCCAAAAACTCATTGCCAAGAATGAATGTCAAGGAGTTTTTCCCTATTTTATTCTAGGAGTTTTATGTTTTCAAGTCCTAAATGTAAGTCTTTAATCCATTTTGAACTATTTTTTTGTGAGTGACATAATATAATGGGCCAAATATATTCTTTTGCATGTAAATAGCCAGTTTCCCCAAAACCATTTATTGAAGATAATAAACTGTCTTTTCCCCACTGAGTATTCTTGAGAGGTTGGGGAATTAGTTTGCTCACCCCACTTCTCCTCTCCCTACAGGCAGAACTATTTCCAGTTGAAGAATTCCCTTGTAGTGCTGAGTAATTCTGGCTTGGGCATCAGATGATTCAGGCAAAATGAAACTTTTCCCCCCTTTCCTTTCTGTGTGATTATTTACAAGATATTTGTTCTATTGTATTGCTGAAGTTTCTTAATTGGACTCCAGAGCTCTTTCAGAGCAGTTTTTGTTTATGGGTATGTTTAATTATAGGTCTGCAAGGGGATGAAGGCTAAGATCTACTTCACCATTTTGATTTCATCATTCCCTTAGGGAAGATTATTGAAAATAATAGAGTGTATCACAGTGGGAACAGTGAAACACTAGGCCCTTCTAAGCATTAACATAATACATAAAATGATATTCAACAAAGCTCAGCCTTTCAGGACAAGGACTGATTTATTATTACATTTATCTGTTTAGTCCTTTAATTCTATAGTGGTGATTGAGGGATACTATTCCCACAAATGTAGCACAGATAGAAATACATGCACGGGGGCGCCTGGGTGGCACAGCGGTTAAGCGTCTGCCTTCGGCTCAGGGCATGATCCTGGCGTTATGGGATCGAGCCCCACATCGGGCTCCTCTGCTATGAGCCTGCTGCTTCCTCTCCCACTCCCCCTGCTTATGTTCCCTCTCTCGCTGGCTGTCTCTATCTCTGTCGAATAAATAAATAAAATCTTTAAAAAAAAAAAAAAAGAAATACATGCACGGCTGGGTGTTATATACAACTAATGAATCATCGAGCCTTACATCGGAAACCGGGGATGTACTGTATGGTGACTAACATAATATAATAAAAAATCATTAAAAAAAAAAAAGAGAAATACATGCACGGATAGTCAATTTTACTTAAAATGAAATGCTTCAAATTGAGTAGCGTGGCTTCAAAATAGCTCAGTTCACTGTATTTTTTTAAGTGTAATTTTCCATAGGTTATCATCCATGTTATGTTTTTCTATATGTCATATCAGGATTCCACATTGTTCAGAAGAAAATGATAAAACTAATTAAAAATGTTTATGTTAATTGTATCTCCAAAGATACACTATGAACTTCATAATAGAAGGTAGAAGGCACTCAGAGTCTCTGATCTAAGAGCAACACAGTTTTCACAAATGACATAAGACTGATTTTAGCATGGTGATCTTTTTTTTAAAAGATTTATTTATATGAGAGAGAGAAAGAGAGCATGAGTGGGAGGGGCAGAAGGAGAGAGCAAGAGAGTCTCAAGCAGACTCTGCTGAGCACAGAGCCTGACATGGGGCTCGATCTTGCAACCCTGAGATCACGACCTGGGCAGAAACAAAAAAGTCAGAAGCTTAACAGACTGTGCCATTCAGGCAGTCTTAGCATGGTGATCTTGAACTGCCAAATACTAGATGATTTTAGGTGCAGACATATGTCTATTTCTAAATAAATAAGTTTAAATATAATCACAAGTTGGCTTCCAGTAACACCTCAGTGACACACTTATAATACTATGACATGGGTCCTTTGATTCCAGGGAATTTGTAATTAAGAATGACTCGTACTGGAGCTCGAAAAGATGGCGGAGGAGTAGGGGACCCTATTTCAGCCCATCCCCTGAATCAAGCTGGATATCTCCCAGACCATCTGAACACCACGAAATCAGCCTGAGACATAAGAAGACACATCTGGATCCCTACAAACGAACATCTCCGGCACTGGGTATCAAGGTACAAAGCAGGGAGCTGAGACTCTGTGTGCAGATATCAGAAGATAAACAGAAGGGGGAGGGAGCCGCCATGCCCTGGTGCTGGGAAGCAGAACCCTCCTGTGCTGGGGAGCAGGTGGGACTCACGGACCGGTAGCCGCAGGGAAACCAGACTGAAACTTGGAGCTCAGGAGAGCGCACAAACCGGGAACGGCTGGTGGTTTTAGAAGCACAAAGGGCAGAGACATGCCGGCCCTGGGAGCGAGGACTGGGAGAGCATCTGTGGAGCGCACAACTCGGGATGCTGCGAGTTTTTAGCAGTACCTACAGAAACGGAGTTAGAGTGGCCTGGAGAGCTCAGTAAAGAGCAGACTGTGATCACTCTGTTCTGAGAGAGAGGTTTGGATATGGTCACTGCTGCTCTGACTCTCAGAAGAGACACAGAAAGCTGCCAGGGAAAGCCGCCAGAGAACAAAAGCTCCCAAAAACAGGTCCTCACTGTGCCCAACCCCCCTACTGAGGAAACAAGGCAACTCTGCTAAAACAGGGTTACCTGAGTATCAGCGCAACAGCCCCTCCCCCAGAAGACAGGTTGAAAGAACAAGAAGCCCACATCCCTAAGGTCCTTATAAAACAGGTGCATCTTGCTTGGGTCCTGCTCAATAAATTGGGCTCTGTATATCCCTGCAACCGCACCTCATCAGAATGACAAGGTAGAGAAACCCCCAACAAAGGAAAGAAACAGAGACTGTAGCCTCTGACACAGAACTAATGGATATGGATATAACCAAATAGTCAGAAATGGATTTCAGAGTAACAATGGTCAAGATGATGTGTAGGCTTGAAAAAAATATTAACAAAAATATAGAATCTCTAAAGGCTGAAATGAGAACGAATCTGGTGGAAATTAAGAATGCTATGAATCAAATGCAGTCTAAATTGGATGCCCAGACACCCAGGGTAAACAAGGCAGAAGAACGAATTAGTGAGTTAGAGGATGAGATGATAGAAAAGAAGGAAAGAGAAGAAACATGGCTAAAAAGAAAAAAAAAACCAACTTCACTTTCAAGAGAAAAAGTCTACGGGAGATTACTGACTTAATGAAACATTCCAATGTCAGAATCATTGGCATCTTCGAGGGGGTGGGGAAAGAGAGAGGCTAGAAGAGATATTTGAACAAATTGTAGCTGAGAACTTCCCTAATCTGGTGAAGGAAACAAGCATTCGTGACCAAGAGTCAGAGAGAACCCCTCCCAAGATCAATGAGAACAGACCAACATCACAACATATAATAGTACAATTCGCAAATCTTAGATCCAAGGAAACAATCTTGAAAGCAGCAAGGGGGAAGACAATCCTCACCTACAGAGGGAGGAACATCAGAATAACATCAGACCTGTCTACAAAGACCTGGCAAGCCAGAAAGGGCTGGAAAGACATATTCAGAGCACTAAGCGAGAAGAACATGCAGCCAAGTATACTATATCCAGCATGGCTGTCATTCAGAATGGATGGAGAAATAAGGAGTTTCCAAGACCGGCAAAAACTGAAAGAACATATGACCACCAAGCCAGCCCTGCAAGAAATATTAAGGGTGGTTCTATAAAAGTAAGAAGACCCCAAGAGTGATACAGAACAGAAATTTACAGAGACAGTCTATAGAAACAAGGACTTCACAGGCAACATGATGACATTAAAATCATATCTCTCAATAATCACTCTCAATGTGAACGGCCTAAATGCTCCCCTAAACGCCACAGGGTTGCAGACTGGATAAAAACACATGACACATCCATATGCTATCTACAACAGACTCATTTTGAACCTAAAGATACATCCAGACTGAAAGTGAAGGGATGGAGAACCACTTCTTATGCCAATGGACCTCAGTAGAAAGCCGGGTAGCAATTCCCACAGCAGAAAGATTAGATTTTAAACTAAAGACTGTAGTCAGAGACACAGAAGGACACTATATTATTCTTAAAGGGTGTATCTAACAAGAGGATCTAACAATTATAAATATCTATGCCCCCAACAGGGGAGCAGCCAGCTACACAAGCCAACTCTTAACAAGAATAAAGAGACATATAGATAATAATACATTAATAGTAGGGAACCACAACACTCCACTCTCAGCAACAGACAGATAATCTAAGCAGAAAAGCAGCAAAGAAATAAGAGCTTTGAATGACACACTGAACCAGATGGACCTCATAGATATATACAGAACACTGCACCCTAGAACAACAGAATACTCATTCTTCTTGAATGCACATGGAACTATCTATAGAATAGACCATATACTGAGTCAGAAAACAGAAAACAGGTCTCAACTGATACTAAAAGACTGAGATTATTTCTGCATATTCTCAGACCACAGCGCCTTCAAACTGGAACTCAATCACAAGGAAAAATTTGGAAGAAACTCAAACACTTGGAAACTAAGAACCATCCTGCTTAAGAATGACTGGGCAAACCAGGATACTTAAGCAATTTTTGGAAACCAATGAGAATGAAAACACATTGGTCCAAAACCTATGGGACACTGCAAAGGCGGTCCTAAGGGGAAAATACATAGCCATGTAAGCCTCACTCAAAAGAATAGAAAATATAAAATGCAGTCGTTATATTCTCACCTTAAGCAGCTGGAGATGGAACAGAAGAACAGACTGAAGCCATGCACGAAAAGACAACTGCTTAAGATTAGAGCAGAGTTCAATGAATTAGAAACCAGGAGCACAGTAGAGCAGTTCAACAAAACTAGAAGCTGGTTCGTTGAAAGAATTAATAAGACCGATAAGCCACTGGCCAGACTTATTCAAAAGAATTGAGAAATGACCCAAATTAATAAAATTATGAATGAAAAGGGAGAGGTCACGACCAACACCAAGGAAAGAGAAACAATCATTAGGAACTACTATCAACAATTATATGCCAATAAATTAAACAACCTGGAAGAAATGGATGTCTTCCTGGAAACCTATAAAATACCAAGACTGAAACAGGAAGAAATTGATTATCTAAACAGACTGATTAATCATGAAGAGCTTGAATTAGTGATCAGAAACCTTCCAAAAAACAAGAGTACAGGGCCTGATGGATTCCCTGGGGAATTCTACCAAACATTCAAAGAAGAAATAATACCTATTCTCCTGAAGCTGTTTCAAAAAATAGAAACAGAAAGAGAACTACCAAACTCATCCTATGAGGTCAGTATTACCTTGATCCCCAAACCAGGCAAAGACCCCATCAAAAAGGAGAATTACAGACTGATATCCCTGATGAATATGGACGCCAAAATTCTCAACAAGATCGTAGCTAATAGGATCCAACAGTACTTTAAAAAGATTATCTATCACGACTAAGTGGGATTCATCCCTGGGATGCAAGGGTGGTTCAACATTCACAAATCGATCAGTGTGATATAACACATTAATAAGAGAAGAGACAAGAACCATATGATCCTCTCAATTGATGCAGAAAAAGCATTTGACTAAAAACAGCATCCTTTCCAGATTAAAACCCTTCAGAGTGTAAGGATAGAGGGTACACTCCTCAATTTCATAAAAACCATCCAGGAAAAGCCTACAGCAAATATGATTCTCAATGGGGAAAAGCTGGAAGTCTTTCCGTTAAGATCAGGAACATGACAAGGATGCCCACTCTCGCCAATATTGTTCAACATAGTACTAGAAGTCCTAGGAATAGCAATCAGACAACAAAAAACAATAAAAGGTATTCAAAATGGCAAAGAAGAAGTCAAACTCTGTCTCTTTGCAGATGACATAATATTTTATATGGAAAACCCAAACGACTCTAACCCCAAATTACTAGAACTCAATCAACAATTCAGTAATGTGGCAGGATACAAAATCAATGATCAGAAATCAGTTGCATTTCTATATACAAACAATGAGACTGAAGAAAGAGAAATTAGGGAATCGATTCCATTTACAACAGCACCAAAAATCATACATTATCTCGGAATTAAGTTAACCAGAGAGGTAAAGGACTATACTCTAGAAACTACAGATCACTGATGAAAGACATTGAAGAAGACACTAAAAGATGGAAAAACATTCCATGCTCATGGATCAGAAGAATAAACATAGTTAAAATGTCTGCGCTACCCAGGGCAATCTACACTTTCAATGTCATCCTGATCAAAATACCAATGACATTTTTCAAAGTGCTGGAACAAACAATCCTAAAATTTGTGTGGAACCAGAAAAGACCCAGAATCGCCAAGGAAATGTTGAAAAAAGAAAAACAAAGCTGGGGGCAGCATGTTGCCTGATTTCAAGCTATACTACAAAGCTGTGATCACCAAGACAGCATGGTACTAGCTCAAAAACAGACACACAGACTGTTTAGAACAGAATAAAGACTCCAGAAATGGACCCTCAACTCTACGGTCAACCAATCTTTGACAAACAGGAAAAAACATCAAGTGGAAAAAAGACAGTCCCTTCAATAAATGGTGCTGGGAAAATTGGATAGCTATATGCAAAAGAATGAAACTTGACCACTCTCTCACACCATACACAAAGATAAACTCCAAATGGATGAAAGACCTTGATGTGAGACAGGAATCCACCAAAATCATAGAGGTGAACATAGGCTGTAACCTCTTCGACATTGGCCACAGCAACTTCTTTTATGACAGGTCTTCAAAGGCAAGGAAAACAATAGCAAAAATGAAGCTTTGGGACTTCATCAAGATGAAAAGATTCTGCACAGCAAAGGAAACATTCAAAAAAAACTAAGAGGCCCCGAATCTCCAAGGAACTGTTGAAAAGGAAAAACAAAGCTGGGGGCATCACAATGCCGGATTTCGAGCTGTACTACAAAGCTGTGATCACAAAGACAGCATGGTACTGGCACAAAAACAGACACATAGACCAATGGAACAGAATAGAGAGCCCAGAAATGGACCCTCACCTCTTTGGGCAACTAATATTTGATAAAGCAGGAAAAAACATCCGGTGGGAAAAAGACAGTCTCTTCAATAAATGGTGCTGGGAAAATTGGACAGCTACATGCAAAAGAATGAAACTTGACCACTATCTCACACCATACACAAAAATAAACTCCAAATGGATGAAAGACCTCGATGTGAGACAGGAATCCATCAAAATTCTAGAGGAGAACATAGGCAGCAACCTCTACGACATCGGCCAAAGCAACCTTTTTCATGATACATCTCCAAAGGCAAGAGAAACAAAAGATAAAATGAACTTATGGAACTTCATCAAGATAAAAAGCTTCTGCACAGCCAAGGAAACAGTCAGAAAAACTAAGAGGCAGCCCACGGAATGGGAGAAAATATTTGCAAATGACACTACAGATAAAGGACTGGTATCCAAGATCTACAAAGAACTTCTCAAACTCAATACACGAGAAACAAATAAAACAAATCAAAAAATGGGCAGAAGATATGAACAGACACTTTTCCAATGAAGACATACAAATGGCTAACAGACACACGAAAAAATGTTCAACATCATTAGCCATCAGGGAAATTCAAATCAAAACCACACTGAGATACCACCTTACGCCAGTTAGAATGGCAAAAATTGACAAGGCAAGAAACAACAATTGTTGGAGAGGATGTGGAGAAAGGGGATCCCTCCTACATTGTTGGTGGGAATGCAAATTGGTACAGCCGCTCTGGAAAACAGTGTGGAGGTCCCTTAAAAAGTTAAAAATTGAGCTACCCTATGATCCAGCCATTGCAGTACTGGGTGTTTACCCCAAAGATACAGACGTAGTAAAGAGAAGGGCCATATGCACCCCAATGTTCATAGCAGCAATGTCCACAATAGCTAAATCGTGGAAGGAGCCGAGATGCCCTTCAACAGATGACTGGATTAAGAAGTTGTGGTCCATATATACAATGGAATATTACTCAGCTATCAGAAAGAACGAGTTCTCAACATTTGCTGCAACATCGACGGCACTGGAGGAGATAATGCTAAGTGAAATAAGTCAAGCAGAGAAAGACAACTATCATATGATTTTTCTCATCTATGGAACATAAGAACTAGGATGATCAGTAGGCGAACAAAGAGATAAAGAAAGGGGTGGTAGTCAGAAGGGGGAATGAAACATAAGAGACTATGGACTATGAGAAACAAACTGAGGGCTTCAGAGGGGAGAGGGGTGGGGGAATGGGATAGATTGGTGATGGATAGTAAGGTGGGCACGTATTGCATGGTGCACTGGGTGTTATACGCAACTAATGAATCACAGAACTTTACATCAAAAACCAGGGATGTTCTGTATGGTGACTAACATAAAATAATAAAAAATATTATTATAAAAAAAGAATATAAGAACACCAATTCAAAGGTATACATGTACCCTGATACTTATACCAGCATTATTTACTATAGCCAAGATATGAAAGCATCCCAAGTGTCCATCAATTGTTGAATGGATAAAGAAGAAGTGGTATATATAAACAATGGAATAATATCTAACCATAAAAAAGAATGAAATCCTGGAATTTGAAATGACATGTATGGAGCCAGAAAGTATAAAGCTAAGAGAAATAAGTTAGTCAGAGAAAGACAAATAGCATGTGATTTCACTCCTATGTGGAATTTATTATTATTTTTTTTAAAGATTTTATTTATTAATTTGACTGAGATCGAGAGAGAGAGACAGAGTGTATACCTGGGGGGAGAGGCAGAGGCAGAGAGAGAGGGAAAAGCAGACTCTCCAATAAGCAGGGAGCCCAATGTGGGGCTTGATCAGGACCCCGGGATCACCTGAGCTGAAGGCAGACACCCAACTGACTGAGCTGTCCAGGCGCNNNNCTATACAGAATTTAAGAGACAAATAAACAGGCAAAGGGAAAAAATAAGAGAGAGATAGACAAAGCAAGAAACAGTCTCTTAATTGTAGAGAACAACTTGATGTTTACCAGACGGTAGGTGGGTGAGGGGATGGATTCAATAGGTGATGGGGATTATGAAGCACTCTTGTCATGATGAGCACAGGGTGATGTATGGAAGTACTGAAGTACTATATTATACACCTGAAACTATTATAAAACTCTATGTGAACTTATCTCACACCTGTCAGAATGGCCAAAATCAACAATACAAGAAACATTAGGTCCTGGTGAGGACGTGGAGAAAAGGGAACCCTCTTACACTGTTGGTGGGAATGCAAACTGGTACAGCCAGTCTGGAAAACAGTATAGAAGTTTCTAAAAATTAAAAATAGAGCTACCCTAAGATCCAGCAATTGCACTACTGGGTACTTACCCAAAGAACACAAAAATACTAATTCAAAGTGATACATGTACCCTGATGTTTATATCAGCATTATCTACAATAGCCAAGTTATGGAATAGTCCAAATGTTCATTGGCTGATGAATGGATAAAGAAGATGTAGTACACACACACACACACACACACAAATACATATACACACATATATGTGTACATATACATATGTACCATATATACACATATATGTACCATGGGATATTATTCAGCCTTAAAAAGAATGCAATCTTGCCATTTGCATCAACATGGACAGAACTAGAATTATGCTAAGCAAAATAAGTCAGAGAAAGACAAATACAAGATTTCACTCATATGTGGAATTTAAGAAACAAAACAAATGAACATAGGGGGGAGAAAAGAGAGGGAAACCAAGAAACAGACGCTTACCTGTATAGAACAGAGGGTTACTTAAGGTGAGGTAGGCAGGGGGATGGATTAAATAGGTGATGTATATTAAGGAAGGCACTTGTTTGATGAGCACTGTGTGTTGATTAATCCCTAAATTCTACACCTGAAAATAATATTACACTGTATGTTAAATAACTGGAATTTAAATAAAAATTTGAGGAAAGAAAAAAATAACTAAGTTGAAACCAGTCCTCTCACAACTGAAAAAAAGAAAAAGGAATTATCTGAAATCATAGGTAATCAAACTTGAAATTCCATGATATCACCAGCCAGGAGTTTACAACAATATTTCGACTAATAGGAAAAATGATCTATTTTCTGCACTGTAAAAAAAAATCTATATGATACTGCAAGATTTGCCTTCCCATTGCAATCAATGAATTTAAAGTTGAGTTTACAACCAATACAAACCTTCACATTGATAATAAGAGTTTGTACTTCCATGTGCAAAAAAAGGAATTTCATTTAATTCATCTCTCTGATTGACATCTGAAATTGTTGTAGATATTGTGACTGAGCACTGTATCCTATATACTCCAGCCTGTTAACAGGAATCATTCATTCATTTATTCACAGAAGCTGAGTTTATGTTATTTCTACAAATAATGTAGAAGACCCATTCTCACTGTGCTTTAATCAAGATGCAGGCTTTAACCAGCCAGCTCCAATACTACTAAATAGTGATTTGACTAGCAAATCCCTGGAAAAATAGATAAGCATAATCCTTAAAATGTGTGGCATGTCCAAATAGAAATAGTTATTAGGGGAGCATCATTAAATATGAGGATGCTGGAAAGTAGCTACATCATCTGACCATTATAAGGATTCACTAAGACTGAACACATAGTGTTTAATACAGCATCAAGTGTTTAGTAAACTTTTAATAAATAGTGCTAGTATATTGCTCTTAACATTTTTCTGCTCCATTTAGCCAATCAGATACTTGTTAAAAGCCTGCAGTTTTTTTTAAGCTAGATCATATAAAAATCACAATAGTTAGTAGCTGACATAACTTTATAAAAAATTTATTCTGCCTAATTAGTGTATGAACTAAATTAAATATAATCAGATATTTTATGAGTAAATTTAATGTACATATGTAAACATAATATGAATCTGTCATTAAAGAGAATCTAAAATTTCAAAAAATAATAAAATAAAAACATAATTTTTAATAAAAAAATAAGTAAAATAAAAAAGAAACAGACTCTTAAACATAGAGAACAATCTGATGGCTACCAGAGGAGGGAGGTGGGGCACTGTGTTAAATAGATGATGTGGATTAAGGAGTGCACTTGTGATGAGCACTAAGTAATGCATGGAACTGTTGAATTACTGTATTGTACACCTGAAACTAACATAACACTGTACGTTAGCTAACTGAAATTAAAATAAAAACTTACAAAATCAACAAAAGTATTCCCTGAAAATTAATTGGCTATATGGAATTTATAATAATGAACAGCATACATTTTATTATTTTAATTATGTTATACACCTTAATATCAGCAAAATTTATATATATATATTACATGTTCATGTGTATTTATATATCTATCTAAATCTATATTTATATATCATGCCTGTTTTTTCCAAACAACCAGTTCAACATTTACCAGAACACCACTGTCTTGTAATTTCACTTTTTAAGTTAATTTTCATTCATTCTGCTAAAACAGTTAGACTTTAGTACATAGATGCAAAAAAGAGTAAGTACAAAACCCTTGCCATCTAAAAAGGGCATAACATCCAAGGATGATAAGAATCCTGAATACTTAGACATGTGACAAAGGCAAAGACAACCATTTTTTTTCCTTCTCTATGAAGTGTGGTGATAACCAAAACATGAGGGAAAGGGAACCTATAAAGTGACTCTTTACACAAAGTTAACAGTAGTCTCTTTGGGCCTTAGGAATCAAGGGGTTAGGACTCTATATCGGACTATGACTTCTCCACAACTTCTATTCATAGAAATCCAAAGCATTACAGACATCCACAATGACTCTCCAAGCTAATCCTTCCTTTACATCCTTATTTAAAAAGTTACGATCTTTCATTATCTCTCAAATATACGTTGTGCTCTTCAATCTCTCAAACTTTTTTTCTTTTTCCCTTTGGATGACCATTCCTCATGAACTCCTACTTGAAGAGTGTTGTCTCTTATATAACCCAAAGGACTTTATCATCAGTTCTGAATTTACCCATCTATCTGTTCTAAGAAGGCTTATGGTAAAAAGCAAAAAGCTTATGGTTACCATACAGCATTGAATGTTTAAAAAAAAAAAAACTTCTCATGGTCTGTTCTAATAGCCCCAAACTCATATATTCTTTATGTATGTTGGTTCCTTCAGAGAAAGCCTTGCCCCTGTCTGAATGAGGAAAAGTTATTGAAGGATCTGTAAAGCATTTTGTAATCGCAAAAGTATGTTTGTGTCTCTCCCTCTCTCTCTATATATATATACACACACATATACACACATACATACACACACACACAAATATATATATATATATACATATGCTGCATATATGTATACATGCTGCATATATATATATATATAAGCTTTATATATTTATGTATGTATTTTGCAGATGGTAAAAGATGGTAAAGCTTACAAATGTAAGCTGTTAATATTATAGCTTTTATTGTTACCATCACAATTTTTCAAGATGGCTGGCTCCCTTTCTTTTCATTCTTTTTCTTAAAGATTTTATTTATTTATTTGACAGAGAGTGAGAGAGAGCACAAGCAGGTGGAATGGCAAGCAGAGGGAGGAGAAGCAGACTCCCCGCTGAGCAAAGACCCTGACACAGGGCTGCATCCCAGGACCCTGGGATCATGACCTGAACCAAAGGCAAATGCGTAACTGACTGAGCCACCCAGGTGCCCCTCCTTTCCTTTTCATTCTTAACACCTGTTGTTTTTGGCCAGCAATAGCAACAGGATTTAATTGCCTGAAATAAAGTAGAAAAGTCAGGAATGCTGAAAAATGAATTGGAGAGCTAGCATTAAAGGTAAGGATTAAACTAACAAAGAACCTTTAATGGTAGAGTTAGAAGTCTGATTTTAATCAGTTATGTTTCTGCACAAGGGAGTGTTTGAGGATAAAGCCAAAGAAAGATTATTCTGGATAAACTTTGTAGTGTGTACCAGAGCAGAAAGCCAAGACACTGCTGTATACAGCTCCTCAATACTATTACTACTACTATGCAGAAGGAAGAGGAGGAAGAGGAGGAGGAGGGAGTAGCAGCAATGGAGTGGAAGGAAGAGATGGAGGAGGGTGAGAAATAGCTGCTATAGCTAATACTAAACACTACATACAAAAATTAAAGCTAATTATCTCAGGTAATGTTTACAACAATTTTAACATTGTCATGATCTTCATTTTGCAGATAAAGCAAGGGAAGTTCTGAGCTACTGAGTAATGTGTGCAACATCACAGCTAGTAAGTTTTATCTGGAATGTAAACCTAGGCAGACTGAATCTAGAGCCTAACTTCTAAACTTGAATTCTAAATTCCAATTCTGAATAATTTAAATATGTGATTTCTTTGAGGTGCCATACCCCCAACTAATTGAATGCATCTCCAATAGTACCCTTGAATTAAAAACCAATAAAAAATTTCTACAACAACCAGAAGTATCTGTAGATAAATGAATGTGATGGCCCAAGATAAGATTAACTGAAATAGCACTTTTTTAATGCTAAGTGAAATAAGTCAGTCAGAGAAGGAGGAATGCCATATGATTTCACTCATACATGGAATTTAAGAAACAAAACAAATGAACAAAGAAAAAAAGAGACAAACAAACAAACAAACAAAATACCCAGACTCTTAAAAATATAGAGAACAAACTGGTGGTTGCCAGAGGGGAGGTGGGTGGGGGGCATGGGTAAAATAGGTGAAGAGAATTAAGAGTACACTTAGAATGGAAGCACCAAGTAATGTATAGAACTGTTGAACTGCTATATTGTGCACCTGAAATTAATGTAACATTGTATGTCAATTATACTGAAATTTAAAAAAATAAAAAATAAATTAAAATCTTAAAAAATGAAACAGCATTTTGATTTACTTGAGAACTCTAATTTTTTTTAATGACTTTTTATTATATTATGTTAGTCACCATACAGTACATCCCCGGTTTCCGATGTAAGGCTCGATGATTCATTAGTTGCGTATAACACCCAGTGCACCATGCAATATGTGCCCTCCTTATTACCCATCACCGGTCTATCCCATTCCCCCACCCCCCTCCCCTCTGAGGCCCTCAGTTTGTTTCTCATAGTCCATAGTCTCTCATGTTTCATTCCCCCTTCTGATTACCCCCCCTTTTTTTATCCCTTTCTTCCCCGACTATCATGTGATTTCTCTCATCTAAGGAACATAAGAACTAGGATGATCAGTAGGGGGAGGACTCTAAATTTGACAACCATTTACAATTGCAAATATATTTTTCTTTTCCCATTGGGAGCTACTATAGACATTAAAAATAGTGTAGCAGTAGGTTGAAAGTGATTAAAAGCAGAAAATATATGAATCCCCCAAATCGCAAAACTCAGGAGAGAGTGTATCATTCTCCAAAAGTAACTAAACAGAGAAACTCTACAACTAGGCTATCTTCAAGATGTCTCTTATTATTCACTGCTAATAAGGAATAATCAAATTTTCTTTTTTTTTTAAGATTTTATTTATTTATTTGACAGAGAGAGAGACAGCCAGCTAGAGAGGGAACACAAGCAGGGGAAGTGGGAGAGGAAGAAGCAGGCTCATAGCGGAGGAGCCTGATGTGGGGCTCGATCCCGTAACGCCGGGATCACGCCCTGAGCCGAAGGCAGACGCCTAACCGCTGTGCCACCCAGGCGCCCCTAATCAAATTTTCTGATTGAGTGTTTACATATGCAATTTAATCCCACCAAGGATGATAATGACATATTTTTAAAAATCCATAAATTATGAACTCATACATAAACAATCTATACTAAGTTGGTTGCCTAGAAGGCAACTTACAAATGAATCTCTAAGTGTCCCTTTAATACCTGCTGTGGCTAACTATGTTTGTGGTATGTGGTGGGGGGGTGGGGAGAGAGAGAGAGTACTAATATGTGAATTCTTGAAAATGTCCTCAGAAAATATGCTTAGAGGGTATGGGGTGCCTGGGTAGCTCAGTCGGTTAAAGTTCTGTCTCTCCTGATTTCAGCTCAGGCCATAATCTCAG
>NW_024423319.1:57002366-57021575 GCF_017311325.1 Ursus maritimus
ACTATGCAGAAGGAAGAGGAGGAAGAGGAGGAGGAGGGAGTAGCAGCAATGGAGTGGAAGGAAGAGATGGAGGAGGGTGAGAAATAGCTGCTATAGCTAATACTAAACACTACATACAAAAATTAAAGCTAATTATCTCAGGTAATGTTTACAACAATTTTAACATTGTCATGATCTTCATTTTGCAGATAAAGCAAGGGAAGTTCTGAGCTACTGAGTAATGTGTGCAACATCACAGCTAGTAAGTTTTATCTGGAATGTAAACCTAGGCAGACTGAATCTAGAGCCTAACTTCTAAACTTGAATTCTAAATTCCAATTCTGAATAATTTAAATATGTGATTTCTTTGAGGTGCCATACCCCCAACTAATTGAATGCATCTCCAATAGTACCCTTGAATTAAAAACCAATAAAAAATTTCTACAACAACCAGAAGTATCTGTAGATAAATGAATGTGATGGCCCAAGATAAGATTAACTGAAATAGCACTTTTTTAATGCTAAGTGAAATAAGTCAGTCAGAGAAGGAGGAATGCCATATGATTTCACTCATACATGGAATTTAAGAAACAAAACAAATGAACAAAGAAAAAAAGAGACAAACAAACAAACAAACAAAATACCCAGACTCTTAAAAATATAGAGAACAAACTGGTGGTTGCCAGAGGGGAGGTGGGTGGGGGGCATGGGTAAAATAGGTGAAGAGAATTAAGAGTACACTTAGAATGGAAGCACCAAGTAATGTATAGAACTGTTGAACTGCTATATTGTGCACCTGAAATTAATGTAACATTGTATGTCAATTATACTGAAATTTAAAAAAATAAAAAATAAATTAAAATCTTAAAAAATGAAACAGCATTTTGATTTACTTGAGAACTCTAATTTTTTTTAATGACTTTTTATTATATTATGTTAGTCACCATACAGTACATCCCCGGTTTCCGATGTAAGGCTCGATGATTCATTAGTTGCGTATAACACCCAGTGCACCATGCAATATGTGCCCTCCTTATTACCCATCACCGGTCTATCCCATTCCCCCACCCCCCTCCCCTCTGAGGCCCTCAGTTTGTTTCTCATAGTCCATAGTCTCTCATGTTTCATTCCCCCTTCTGATTACCCCCCCTTTTTTTATCCCTTTCTTCCCCGACTATCATGTGATTTCTCTCATCTAAGGAACATAAGAACTAGGATGATCAGTAGGGGGAGGACTCTAAATTTGACAACCATTTACAATTGCAAATATATTTTTCTTTTCCCATTGGGAGCTACTATAGACATTAAAAATAGTGTAGCAGTAGGTTGAAAGTGATTAAAAGCAGAAAATATATGAATCCCCCAAATCGCAAAACTCAGGAGAGAGTGTATCATTCTCCAAAAGTAACTAAACAGAGAAACTCTACAACTAGGCTATCTTCAAGATGTCTCTTATTATTCACTGCTAATAAGGAATAATCAAATTTTCTTTTTTTTTTAAGATTTTATTTATTTATTTGACAGAGAGAGAGACAGCCAGCTAGAGAGGGAACACAAGCAGGGGAAGTGGGAGAGGAAGAAGCAGGCTCATAGCGGAGGAGCCTGATGTGGGGCTCGATCCCGTAACGCCGGGATCACGCCCTGAGCCGAAGGCAGACGCCTAACCGCTGTGCCACCCAGGCGCCCCTAATCAAATTTTCTGATTGAGTGTTTACATATGCAATTTAATCCCACCAAGGATGATAATGACATATTTTTAAAAATCCATAAATTATGAACTCATACATAAACAATCTATACTAAGTTGGTTGCCTAGAAGGCAACTTACAAATGAATCTCTAAGTGTCCCTTTAATACCTGCTGTGGCTAACTATGTTTGTGGTATGTGGTGGGGGGGTGGGGAGAGAGAGAGAGTACTAATATGTGAATTCTTGAAAATGTCCTCAGAAAATATGCTTAGAGGGTATGGGGTGCCTGGGTAGCTCAGTCGGTTAAAGTTCTGTCTCTCCTGATTTCAGCTCAGGCCATAATCTCAGCGTCTTCAGATCAAGCCCCACACTGGGCTCTGTCCTCAGCCCAGGGGGGAGGCGGAGGGGGGGTGGTCTGCTTCAGATTCTCTCTCTCCCTCTCCTTCTGCTCCTCCCCACTATGCTCAAACACACACTCTCTCTCTCCAATAAATAAATAAATCTTTAAAAAAAGAAAATATGTTTAGCCCTCTACTCTAAAGGCCAATTGTTTAAGCAAGTGATTCTACTTCAACCAAATCTTTTGAACATATTAAATTGTGTACCGTGAGCCTGACTCCCAAATGTGAAATGCCAAATTTTCAAAAGAAAACACACCTGATAAATAATAAATTTTCATGTAGTAACTGTAGTTTTCTAAGTTCTGTGACTAAAAATTGAAAAATCAGTATCTCTTTGCTAAAATACATTCATGCTTTAATAGTCCTTCTGTGTATTCACTTCTGTGTATTCGAACTCTTCTCGCTGGCAAAAATACATCTTTAAGACAGTGGTAAATTAATTATACTAAATTTTCTGGTAAGCAGATATATCACCTACAAAAAATGGACAAAAACAGAAAAATCTCCACTATGTAGAAACTCGTATACACTAGCAGAAACAAAAAATAACTTATAATTGCCCAGCAATTACTTGGACAACATCATATAACTCTCTCTCTCTCTCTCTCTCTCTCTCTCTCTCTCACACACACACACACACACACACACACACACACACACACACAGAGAGCTTAATAGTACAGAAGAGAAAGGAGGTGACAATGTATTCTACTACCATGAAATCCAAAATCCCAGAGCCAAAAGAGATCAGGTGCTAGAACCTTTACGGAAACAGAATTAAATAGTACCCATGCAAAGTGAACCAGTTAGTCAGCCAGTAAGCCAGATGTTTCCAGCTGGATATTTGGTGCACTGAGAAGAAAAGATCCCATTTGACTCATTTTTTCCCACATTGTAAGCAGCTGTTAATAGTAGCATTTCCAAAGCAGTTTAGTAGCTATACTTTTAACCATAAAATTATAAAGCTCAGTACATCCTGTCCCATCATACTTGTCCTTAGTGTTGCAACAAATAATTTTTTTACTTAGTTCTCCTCAACATATTTTTGTTGCTCTTACTATTGTTTTCTTACCTGATCTTCTCTTTGCATATCTTGCTCTTCAACTTTGTTCTAAGGGGAAAAAAATCAAGATAATTTATGAAGAATATGCAGTCAAGGAAGAGGAAGCTATATTTTAAAGAGAAGTTAAGCTGTTAAGAAAAGCAAAGATAAGGTGAACTATAATTTATGTACAGTGAGATTCAATTCTACTTCTGTGGAAATGAAACTTAAATGCATGACATACTAGTATTTTAGTGCAGTCATTTAATCATCTACAAATTGTATTTACATCCAATCAACATTTCTATATCTCACAAAATATTTACGTTTGGAGACACTTTGTAAAATAGCTCTTTAAGACAAAAAAATTCCCATTTCTCAAGCTTCTGGCATCTCTCCCATAAGATTATGACTGTCTTTCTGAAATAATATGTTAAGTATTTAGTTTCCACCCCCATACCCTAAGAAAAAATTCACCTGAGTCTGAAGACTTGCACTCTTGGCAATTTCATTTCTCAGAAAAGTAAAACATGACAAGAACAGTTTCTCTGGTCCAAATTTTGAGCAAAAAAGAACTATTTATAAAACCTAGAAGCCTTGGGAAAAAGTGACCATGTCATCTTATAGTTAGTAAGTAGTAATGAAGGAAGGGAATGGTAGGCATAGTCAGACACATGTTTTGCTATTAATAGAAATGACATTTCCAAGCAGCTGTCCAAATAGTTCAAGTCCCCCATTACAACTGTAACTTACCTCAGAGTCAATATAAAAAACCAACCAGCTAACAATTCTGGAATTTAAACAACTACAAGCGAACTTGAGGAAATTCCTGCTCTATAGGCTACTTAAGTGATAAAATTCCTATAGTGAGAGAATAACACAATTTCCTTAACTTGTGGCTTACCGTTCAGTCAGCCATTGTGGAACCAGATATCTATTCAAACAGTTGGTGAGGCATTAGTTTTTTTATATTACACATCTTTACTCCTTATATTTAATTTTAGTTTCTATAAAGAGGGCTAANGAAAAATGAGATTGTAGAAGAAAGCCAAAAGATAGGGTTATTTGGATTTCTCAGCTTCATAATTATTTAAGGTTTTCCCCCTTTGAATGATAAAGAAGAGAAAGAAAGGAAGATGAACTTTAATTGCAAATATATATTGATGGTAAGTCATAACAAAGCTATAAAAATAAACAGATATGAAAATGAGTTGTATCGGCTTTCTTCACAGAACAGACAGCCATTCATTTACCTCTTGGGAAAAAGGAAGAAGACTGAAAGGGCAATAATTGAACACTGAGTTTAGTTCATCTTCAATATAATTATAACATAAAGGATGAAAAGAAGATAGAAAAAGTGATAAAGTGATAATGTCTTAGAACATAGAATTAGTTAGCCAGTACTATGATACCACAGAAAACAGAATAAGACTGTCTAGTACCAGTTATTTTCATATCTAGGTATTTATCCATTCCCAATATAACTAAAGAACTTTCATTTTAATACAAGTTCCTCAAATTTTGCCATCCATTAACACATTGATCTGGGGTACTTAGTAAATAAATTAATTGAGGTTTTTTTCCCCCTTCTATTTATTCTGTTTAGAGCTATTGAAATCAAATTTCCTTATATTGGGAAAAAGAAGAAATAAAGGACATTTTAATGAAAAGTGTGCATATGCCAGAAAGGTTTGTATTTCTGAGATGGGAGATAAAGATTTTTAAATTTTGTTCTTAGATAATCTCCAAAGAAGTTCGTTGCAGGTAAAATTAACTTGAATGAGTTAAGTCTTGAAGCCAAAATCAGTTACTGATCTTTCCTTCTTACTGCTGAGCAGTAAACCATGTGCTTTGTCATCATGTAAATCACATTCCATTCTGTTAACATGGTTACAACTTACCACCATTTGTTATAACAACATGGGACTAAGGAGCAACTGGATATATTTTGAAAGGAAGCTGTACAGTAATCTCTGTATTTCCCAGGGTTAAAGCAGAGAACAACAGCCTGAGTATCTGAAAACAGTTTGCCAGTCTGATTTTACTGGAATTTTTTAGTGTGCATTATGAATTAGTTACACCATGGAAGTAAAGGTGTAGACATTTTTGCATCTTTCTACTCAATATTTCAAAAAGAGTCATATAGGAAAATAAACTTTCAAATGTCTAGTATTCTATTCCAAACTTCAAAGTACATAAGCTTTTATATAAAACTGAGCAATAGTGGCATAAGGAAAGCAATAATGTTTTTTCTTCTTTTTCTGAATTTCTCGGATACAAGAAAATATTCCATAAAATAAACTTTAACCCACACTTGATGACATTTTCTATACTGAAAAGTTGGATAGAGGAAATAACTTAGAGTGATGGATTCTGCCCTAGATTTAAGCATGAGCTAGATAAACTAAATTCAGAAAAGAACACAGAAATAAATTAGTTTTTCATATGATAAAAGGAAAAACTTATTTGGATTATAATATGTAATTTTTGAAATATGATTATCACTATTCCTTCTATTTTTCCATTTTTGAAAAAAAATATATCCTATTGATTATTTCCCAATTGCTATTTTTCTATGATAATGATCAATTGTAAATCTTTGAAAAGGCTTTCCAAACTCTATAAATGGCACTGATAGTAATGGTGATCTGTGATACTAAAAGGACATATTGGAGAGCTGTAGTTCAATTAGTTCCTCTTACTTGATTCCAAACACAGAAACTTCCCTACTCCTCTGAGGGATGTAAATCCTTGGATTCACAGAGTTGAATTTCTGTTTATAATGATACTACCTTATCATATTTGTCAGTAATTATCTTCACATAACTTAACCTTTATATGAAATACAATTTTCATTTATTAACTGCCAAATGTGTATGAACACATCTATAAATGTCTATAACAACAATCTGTTTTCTTTGATATTGTTCTTGTCTGGTACTGTTCTTTGTAATTAACTCAGAGAGACGAGAAAGCCCAGGTGCAAAAAGGATGAATCTACTAAAGACAGATTTTCAACTTCATGCTTTGATGACAAATTTATTGAATATTTCCTCACTGCATGGGGATATGCAGTTTGAAAAATGTAATTATGTATTGGTATCTTCCACTAAATGTTCCTGTGTCTTTCTAGAAAAGAGGGACCTTTCACCAGGGACATTAAGGTCTTACTGAGGTTTTTAATAATACACGATACTACTTTCTCAACCAAGGAAAGGTGAATATGGGTAAGTATAAAAATTCAACAATTATTTTCTTCTTGCTTAGCTGATTTAAAATATGCAAATTGGATAATAGCAATTGCTCATGAAGCAAATGGTGTATTTAAGAAGGGCCCAACAGAAGTAACACAGATAAGTTTGTTATGTTTGTTTAACTTGTTTTTCCTTGTCAAACAATTAATTTTTAATGTATGAAAATATTTTGCCTCAAACTTTACTATCCATAAGATTGTAATAGAATTTCTTTTATCTCTTTGGTAATATTTTACCATGCTGACGACACCCTCCTCTGATATATATCTCCCTTAACTCCTGGTGCTTTCCTGGCTCTTTTGATAGCCTCTAGATCCCTCTCATTCATTCTCTCCTTTACCCACCTTCTTCTCTTCTCTGGTTCCTGCTTTGATTGAGTGTAACAATACTGAGCCAGACGACCTGAACTCTAGACCCATCTCCATCATGTATTCATCAAGTGATCATGGAGCAAAACAAATAAACTCTATGATCTTCAGTTTCTTCATTTACAAAACAAGCATGATAGCAGCTATCCATAATGTTCCTTTTTTAAAAAACTCATCCTTTTAAAATTTCTACTTTTGTATGTGTTTTAGAATGCCTGATGTTCTTTTCTTATCTCTCAGTTGTTAAGATCAGAATAGAATATGGAATGGTACTTTATAAATGATTCCCTGCTACATACATTCAAGTTAAAAGTCAGTAATAATATGAGGTAATGTTAAAGACGATTATATTATATTAAGATTATTACTTCAAAATCTTCAAATTGAGCTTTCTGATCTTTTCTACTAACACTACCCAAGATTTCCGCTATCACCTGGCATGGTGTCAGCCTTCAAAATTATACCTCTAAACCTAATATCCCACCCTCTAACCACACATATACCATATTTTAAATCTATAAAATTATAATACAGAGTGTTCTGAAAAACTGATAATTTTATATCATTATTTCTTTTTATCTACACTTAGTTTTACCTTTTATCATATATTTAAAATCTGTATGCATGTGATCCATATATCTACTATCCATTTCATATTAAAGAAATTATGATGGATTTCTATTAAATATATGCCAAGAAGAATAGTTATATTCCACAATTGCTGATGTCTTCTCTTATTTCTCAAGTTTCATCTCTCCATGAAAGCACAGAAATAAAACAAATATAGTCCTCTTTACTAAATTTATTATTCAGATCCTGTCCCTCACTACTTTTTCTGTTTGATTATATCTAGGTCACATTTTTTGAGCATTTTTCTTCTTACAGGGTTATCATTTATTCCACCCTGGAAGTCCCAGATATTCAGTTAAAATATGATGATATATATATATATATATATATATATATATATATATATATATATAGTATATGATATGATACTTGGTTAATTTTCAGAATTTTAGTCAAAAACAGCCTTACCAAAAGCCATTGCTCAAACAGCTATATGAAAACTTATCTATGACCTCTAAGAACATATATCCTTTTTCAGTTTGATCTTCCAGTGTCCCTTTTCAGTTTGATATTCCAAAATATTATCACAACCTGTAACTTAGGGACCATATAAACTTACAAAATACCATATTACATTGATTGGAGATGGCAGATGTATTTTTGAATTTTAAAATTTCCTAAATCAGGATGTGATTGTTTATCCATAGAGGAAGAAATCATTGGACTAGCTTAACGGGTAGCTTTTTTTTTTTCTTTCAAAGTGGTAAATGATATAATGGCACACTTCAATGGCTACATCTTAAATTCAGTGAAATATAATTTATGGTGTGGCTATTCAGCCCAAGTATTTTTATTCAGACAGATCCTAGGAAAGATAAACATGGTCATAAAACATTTAGAGGGTATAAGTCTTTCAGATCTTCAGGTTCATCTATACCTCAATAATTTCATTGAAGTACTGACATATTACAAATTCTTTTTTCCCTTTTAATCAAAAGGATATCATTTAGAACATGCTGTGAAGGATGGATAACATGGCAGCATAATCACAAGAATTTATGAAATTATCTAAGAATAAGAAACAATTTTGATGCCAAGATATTCTAGAGAATGGCTGGCCAGTTGAGAGAAATTGATATTATTAGAGTTTCCCCTCCATCAATTATTTCTTTTTTTCCCATCCAATATTTTTAAATGGTATTCTATTCTGTAGGGAAAAACTACTTGTCCTCTTGACATAATCAATAGTCTCCAATATAAGTCTTCCATACAGAAAGAAACTTGTACTTAAATTGTATAGATGACTGTTAAAATTAAACCCTTTTAGGACTAACATACTAAATTTGTTCAGGCAGTATGTAAGGATTCTCATGGTGTTTACTAGTTAGTAGTCTCAACTGAATACCTAACTTAATGGGATATAAAGTGTAATCAAATATACATATTGTCATACTCTTGTAAAGACTACAATGGAAAAGATACACAGGGACTACTTTAAAAAGGAGTACACAGTGTTCCATTGTAAAAATGAGTGAGGATCTGAGTAGACATTTTTCCAAAGAAGATACACAGATGGACAGCAGACACATGAAAAAAATGCAGATATCACCTCACACCTGTCAAAAAGGCTGAAATCAAAAAGACAAGTAATAACAAGTGTTGGAGAGGGTGTAGATAAAAAGGAACTCTTGCAAACTGTTGGTGGGAATATAAATTGATATAGTCACTGTGGAAAACAATGTGGAGGTTCCTCAAAAAATAAAAAATAGAAATATCATATGATCCAATAATTCCAGTAGTGGGTATTTACCCAAAGAAAATGAAAACACTAATTTGAAAATAAATGTGCAACTCTGTGTTTACTATAACATTATTTATAATAGATAAGGTATGGAAGGAACCTAAGTGTCCACTGATGAATAAATAAAGAAGTGGTAAATGTGCAACTCTGTGTTTACTATAACATTATTTATAATAGCTAAGGTATGGAAACAACCTAAGTGTCCACTGATAGATGAATAAATAAAGAAGTGGTATATACATACAATGGAATGTTATGCAGGCACAAAAAGGATGAGATCTTGTCATTTGCAGCAACATGGATGGACCTAGAGGCTTTTATGCTAAGTGAAACAGGTCAGACTGAGAAACAAATAGCTTTTAAGTCTATCAAATGAAAATGTGGAAAATGAAACTCATTAGACACAATTAGGCATATGACATCGCTTGAATTTCTCAAGTAACTGAAGGTCCTTAATCAATATTTGTTGAATAGATAGATGGATTTTGATCACAGCCCTGAAATAATGAAAAACTCCAAATTTTCTTCATCTTTGTTAAACAGTGCCAGGTTTATTCTTTGTATTTATTATTGAGTTTTGGGTTGACTTAGCTATTATATAAAGTGACAACTCTATTTCTAGGTGCAAAGACACCTGTCTAGAATACTGTGTCTGGCCCTGATAACCCCTTACCATTCTTCAATTCATTTTGAGCCTCAGTAGATAGAGCAGTCCTCTCAATCCTATGACCTCATAAAAAATTTTAAATTTATTTCCTAGAACCTCCATGTCTGACTTGCAATTCTGGGAAGCAGAATATCCTTGAGTTTTCCCAGGAATGATGGGACACATTGTCCTCAAAGCAGCACAAGAAACAGCAATCATTTCAGACTGTGTCATGATTCAAATATAGGATTAAGAAGGGCCCACAGAATTTTTAAGCAGAATAATGAGAGAGCATATCAGTCATAATTACTGTTGAACTGTAAAGGCAAAAAGTTGCAATTCACTCTAGAGCATTCAATATCAGACAGAAGCATACTCTTTAATTTTTTTGTTGTTAATTAGAAAGAAAGGCAATATAGGACAGTGTTATACTCACCTTTTTACAAATATTAGCAACTGCTTTTAATATGATGTCCTGGTGGTCAGTCCGGATTATGCCAAGATCATTAAGTTTTTGCCGAGTGATATTAAGTAGCTTCTCCCCATTGATTTCTGCTCTTTCAAAGTTTTCTCCATATATCAGAAAACTATAATCCAATGCTGAAAAAGACAAAAGAGGTAGAGGAGATTTCAAGGAAAATAGAGTCTATACCTCCTTGTAGAGGTAACTATATAATTCTACCAGTATAGAATTACTTGTGAAAAAAAATTTTTTTAATTTAAAAAATTTTTAAAAATTACTTGTGGCTTTTTGTCATAATCAATGAGCCATTTACAGTTTTTATTCCAACAACCCACCTTAAATTCAGCATCTTTCATTAGAAAGGCTTAGGAAGGACAAATTTTTGTAGGTCCTTACAGAAATGCTTAAGTACAAAATTTAATTAATAAAAAGACCCTGTTGAATATACAGTTAAAGTCAGAGATTATAACTGAAAGCATATTTATAAGGATATAATAATATCTAAAATGGACTTAATTGAACTGAGATAAAATGTGTTTTGATTTGTGACTGCTTTAACATTTGGAATGGTATCAATTAAGAATCTATATAGTTAACAAATGTGAACTATTTTGGGTGGGTACAATCTCTTGGGTAAACTGCTTCATAACTGTAATTAAAACAGAAAAAAATCCAAAATTATTCAGATATATATTTTAGTGAACTTCTGCCATATCTTTAGCTCTATTTAGAAAGAAGTAATTAGAAGATCCAAACGTAACACAATATATTACCTGACGGAGAAAATTTATATATAATCTGACATAAAAGGAGGCTGAGCTATGAATAACTAAAGGCATCAGAAGACTAAATAAGTTATGAAATTATCATTCTTCTTTGGTTATACATAATAAGAGTAGGAATACAGTGGAAATGGTCAAAACTTACTTATAATTTGTTTGAAATTTGATGTTAAACTTCCCTGTGACAGTGAATGTGGCTAATATTCTGGGAATTATTGATATAAGCTGATTAATATAGATCCCATTACTTTGCTTTTTCAAAAATAATTAACTTAGGAGAGTGTTTACCTTTATAATATCTTTAGATGATTTGCTAATTAGATAATATGAATAATATTCATGAGGAATATTTAAACAGCTTTTTAAACTTGCCAAGTACTTTACAAGTACACACTTCATTGTACTCATATGCTAATTAAATAATATTTGCATTCTTACCTATTTATTAAAACAAGGCCTATCAATGACTTCTATTAAATTTACTTTGTTTCATTTTATTTATTTATTTATTTATTTATTTATTTATTTATCTATTCTTTATTTGAGTATAGTTGACACACAATGTTCCATTAGTTTCAGTTGTACAACTTATGATTTGACAAGTTTATACATTATGCTATGTTCACCACAAGTATAGGAACAATCTGTCCCATTACATCACTATTACGATATCATTGACTGTATTCCATATGCTCTGTTTTTTTTATTTCCATGACTTAATCATTCCTTAACTGGAGGCCTGTATGTCCCTCTCCTCATCCATTTTATCCAACCCCTCCATACCCCCGCCTCTGGCAACCATCAGTTTTTTCTCTGTATTTATAGTTCTGATTCTGTTCTTTCTTTATTCATTTTCCTTTAGATTCCATGACTGGAATCATATGGTATTTGTCTTTCTCAGTCTGACTTATTTCACATTACATGATACCCTCTAGGTCCCTCCATGTTGTCTCAAACAGCACCATCTCATCTTTTTTATGGCTGTGTAATATTCCATTATATTCATATTTTATATATATACACATACCATATATATTTTATATATAGACACCATATTTTTCTTATCCATTCATCTTATACAACATTATATAATATACCACATATATATATAATACATAATAATATACCACACTATCTATATTATATATATATCTTTTCCTACTGTATTTTCCTTATCCATTCATCTATTGATGGACACTTAAGTTGCTTCCATGTCTTAGCTATTGTAAATAATGCTGCAATAAACATAGGGGTACATATATCTTTTTGAGTTAGTGTTTTCTTTTTTCCCGGGTAAATGCCCAATAGTGGAATTATTGGATCATATAGCATTTCTATTTTCAGAGGACCCTCCATACTGTTTTCCATAGTGGCTGTACCAATTTACATTCCCACCAACAGTGAACAAGAGTTACTTTTTCTCCACATCTTCACCAACACTTGATGATTTTTGTCTTCTTGATTTTAGTCATTCTAACAGGTGTGAGGTGATATCTCATTGTGATTTTGATTTGCATTTCTGTGATTAGTGATGTTGAGCATGTTTTCATGTGTGTGTTGGCCATCTGTATATTTTTGTTAGAAAAATAACTATTCAGGTCCTCTGCCTATTTTTACTTATTTTTTTAAAGTTTTTTTCTGCCCATTTTTTAATCAGATTTTTTTTTTGGTGCTTGTTGGTTTCATTCTTATTACAATCTGCCCTTTAAAGGCATAAAAGTATATTTTTTTCATTTTAAATTTTTATAATTCTCAATCCTACATATTTAGACTGGACTTATCCTTGATTACTCATAAATCAGTGAAGTTTCTCATTGTATTTACAAATTTAAAAAGTAAAGCCTCCTGGAAAAAACTAACTTCTATCAATTTATTTATTCATATTTCCCATTTCCCTCCCTTGAAGCTTTATAATAGAGAATACTTCTCTGTTCCATGCTATAAAATAACCAGCAATACTATTGAGAGAGTTACAAGGTACCTACCTAAACTTGGGTATATTTCTCTTAACTTATTTTTCAATTTCATTATTTCCTTTCATTAGGTAAAGGGAATTAAGTATTTGATTTATGAGAGTACATATTATATGAGTGGTTAAAAGTAAACAAAAAATATTAAAAGGAGAGATTGTCTTCTTCTCACTGGATATTCTTTCCTGCTTTGTTGAAGATTAATTAACCATATAGTTGTAGGTTCATTTCTGGGTTTTCTATTCTGTTCCATTGATCTATGTGTCTATTTTTGTGCCAGTACTATACTGTCTTGATCACTACAGCTTTGTAATAAAACATGAATTTTGGAATTGTGATGCCTCCAGCTTTGCTTTTCTTTTGTAAAGTTGCTTTGGCTATTTGGGGAAATTGTGTAACTATGTCAAAATAAAATTGAAAGCTAAATTTCTCAAGGTAATCTTCCTATTAACTTATAGAAGAATTTACAGTACTCATTAAATTTTTAAATTTGACAAAAAAATAAACAGATTTGTATGGGTCAGTTTTTATGACAGGAATTGGCTAGGAGAAAGTTGTGTATAGTTTTGTTCAATAGAATGATATATAAATGTCTTATGGATGATGCTCATATGTACTTGAAACTTTACTCAGTAAATATATTTAAATGTTGAATGACTTATTAGAGAGGAATTTGTCTTTTCTTTACTCTTCATGTGTGAATGGCAAGTGAATAATAATGACCTGAATATTTCACACGGTCCAGGGCCACATTCTGTTTTATGAACTGGAACAGATACTTGCACTAAAATGTAATATACTGTCAATAAGACTGTAGGTCTATATTAAATAATTGTGATATATACAAATAAAATAAAACAACTTAGTTTCTATAGATGATTGAGTATCTGACATAGTAAATGTTAGTTATTTGAGCTAGGTTACTTTACCTTTGTTTTTATAAACCTTTTATTAAAACTTCCTTAGAAAGTATATGGACCAGATAATAAATATGGACCTGAAACCAGTTCTATGGCTTCACCAACCAATAGCCCGCATTCTTTGATTATGGGATTTGGGATGGAATCCCTACATATCATTTTGCTTTCATTTAAACATTGGCCTTTTAAGCCATAAATGGCATAATTAACAAGTTGGTCTGATAAGCATATATCAAGTCAGAAGCATGAGAAGCTTGCTAATCAGAGATATGGTCATTTCTTTAAGGAAGCATGAAGACTGAAGTAGATAAACGTCATGATGCAAAAAATCCATGGAAAATATCCAAGGAGACATCTAGCAAGCCTAAGAATTGATTAAAATTCCACAATCAGCATGCCCCATCAACGAAAGGCAGAAATCTCATTCTCAATATCTGGCACACAGTCTTCCAGGTTTGTAAAACTATCTGTATTTTGATATACTTTCACACATTCATAATGGTGATGTTCAAATTACTGCCAAGGATAAATTTTATGATTGAATACTAGGCTAATGAATCTGAAAATCTGTGACTTTCAAATTTATTTATATGGCATACACAACGACACCTACCCAGGATTTATTTTTATCCCTTGTCATTTTGTCCCATCGGAGCTTGATATTAACAATACTGATTTACAAATCTGAGTCACAGTATTATTCTTAAATGTTGTGTATATGTGTGAACATGTGCATACACATGCTTGTATAAATTTTACATTTATTTTCCCAAATATATCAGTAATTTATACAGTCATGACCCCATTGTATATGGATGGGGATTGACATAAGCCATTAAGATTAGCCTGTGTATTTTATTTACAAATAAAAGTGACTGGAATTTTTTTTTTTTAGTTTAAGAAGCTACAAGACTCACTGTAATAATAATAGCTAATATTTGCCAGTGTTCTAAGCACTTTTTATATATTAACTCTATTCTCACAAGAACTCTGTGACATAGAAACTACTATTATCCCCACTTTACAGATGTAAAAACTGACTTAAGGAGAGGTATGTCACTTACTGAAGAACACACAGCTAGTAAGTAGCCGAGTCAGGATTTAAATCTAAGAAGTTACAGATCTCATGCTCTTAACCAATATGCTATATTATTTGTCATAGTAATTGAGATAGCCTAAGATTGGAAATGGCTTCTATGACACCCATAAAATAATCTAGAATGGCATGCTTGAAGATGTAAGAGACAGCTAACCACAATCTCAGAGTAATCTAAGTACAGCCAGCTATCCACATCTGTGAATTTTTGGAAAGATTGTAATCTATATGTATAGCTCACCATTCCTTAATCTCACTCATATATTTGCTCAGAAAATATTTAATAAATGTTTTCTGTATGCATAGTAATTGTTAAAAATTGTGGGAGACAGGAAGAAACACAACACAATCTCTGCATTTAAAGAGCTTACAATTTTGTTTTATGAAACTAAAGAAAAACACACAAAAATGTTAATGTCATGTATCTCACACTGGAAAACATGTATCTTTCGCTCTGGAAAACAATATGAAGATTCCTCAAGAAGTTAAAAATAGAGCTACCCTATGACCCAGCAATTGCATTATTGGGTATTTACCCCAAAGATACAGATGTAGTGAAAAGAAGGGGCACCTGCATCCCAATGTTCATAGAAGCAATGTCCACAATACCTAAACTTTGGAAGGAGCTGAGATGTCCTTCAGTAGATGAATAGATAAAGAAGATGTGGTTCATATAATACAATGGAATATTACTCAGCCATTAGAAAGGATGAAAACCCACCATTTACATCAACATGGATGGAACTGAAGGGTATTATGCTAAGTGAAATAATTCAATCAGAGAAAGACTATTATCACATGGTTTCACTCATATGTGGAATATAAGAAATAGGGCAGAGGACAATAGGGGAAGGGAGGGAAAACTGAATGGGAAGAAATCAGACAGGGAAACAAGCCATGAGAGACTATGGACTCTGGGAAACAAACTGAGGGTTGCGGAAAGGGAAGTGGGGTGGGGGGATGGGGTAACTGCATGATGGGCATTAAGAAGGGCATGTGATGTGATGAGCACTGACTGTCATACGCAATTAATAAATCATTGAACATTATATCAAAAACTAATGATGGGGGCGCCTGGGTGGCTGTTGTTGAGCGCCTGCTTTCAGCTCAGGTCATGATCTCAGGGTCCTGTGATTGAACCCCACATCGGGCTCCCTGCTTGGTGGGAAGCCTGCTTCTCCCTCTCCCTCTGCCTGCTGCTCCCCCTACTTGTGCTCCCTATCTCTGTCAAATAAATAAATAAAATCTTCAAAAAAAAAAAAAAACCCCAAACACTGATGTACTATACGTGCTAATTAAATTTAAATAAAAAAAGAAAGGGGAAAGCCCAAAAAGTATGTTTCCTAAACAAAGATCTTATTCTGTTTTATTACATCAGTGCTGTGATTATATGAAATATTTATCCACCTCTTTAATTTGAAAAAAAAAAGCTATCACTTTAGCATTAAAAGTAGTACAACAGTATATGTAAGGGATGGGCTTGGATTCAAAATATCTAAATCTTCTCTACTAGTAATAGATTATGTACAGTTAGAGAAAGACAAATACAATATGATTTCACTCATATATGGAATTTAAGAAATAAAACAAATGAGCAAAGGGGGAAAAAAGAGAGAGAGGCAAACCAAGAAACAGACTCTTAACTATGGAGCACAAACTGATGGTTACCAGAAAGGAGATGGGTGAGGGGCTGGGTTAAATAGGTAATGGGGATTAAGGAGTACACCTGTGATGAGCACCAGATGTTGTATGGAAGTGCTGAATTCCTATGTTGTCCACCTGAAACTAATACACGGTATGTTAACCGAAATTGAAATAAAAATGTAAAACATAAATAAATACATAATTACATAAATAAATTTTTTATAAATAAATAAATAAACTCAAAATGGATTAAAGACCTAAATGTGAGATGTGTAACCATAAAAATCCTAAAAGAGAACACAGACAGTAACTTTTTCGACATGGGCCATAGCAACATTTTTCTAGATATGTCTCCTGAGGCAAGGGAAAAGAAAGCAAAAGTAAACTATTGGGACTTCATCAAAATAAAAGACTTCTGCACTGTGAAGCAAACAATCAACAGAACTAAAAGGCAAGGTTCAGAATGGGAGAGGATATTGGCATACGGCATATGTGATAAAGGGATGATATCCAAAATATATAAAAAGTTTTAAAACTCAACACCCAAAAAACAAAAAATCCAATTAAAAAACTGACAGAAGACATGAACAGACTTTTCTCCAGAGAAAGCATACAGATGCCAACAGACACATGAAAGATGTTCATTATCACTTGCCATCATGGAAATGCAAATCAAAACTACAGTGAGATATCACCTCACACCTGTCAAAATGGCTAAAATCAACAACACAAGAACCTCAGGTGTCAGCAAGGATGTGGAGTAAAAGGAACCTTCCTGCACTGTTGGTGGGAATGCAAACTGGTGCAGCCACTCAGGAATACAGTATGGAGGTTCCTCAAAAATGTAAAAATAGAACTACCTTATGATCCAGTAATCACACTACTGGGCATTTACCCAAAGGATACAAAAACACTAATCCAAAGGGATATATGCACCCTGACATTCATAGCAGCATTATTTATAATAGCAAAGATATGGAAGCAGCCCAAGTGTCCACTGATTGAAGAACGGATAAGAAAAAGTGGTATATGTAAATTTTATATATTCAAACATAGAAAATAAAGAAATATTGCCATTTTCTAAGACATGGATGAAGGTAGAAAGTATAACGCTAAGCAAAATAAATCAGAGGAAAAAAATCATATGATTTCACTCATATGTGGAATTTAAGGAACAAGATAAATGAGCAAAGGGAAAACAAAACAGAGAGGAAAACCAAGAAACAGACCCTTAATTATAGAGAACAAAATGATGCTTACCAGAGGGGAGGGGGATGGGATGATGAACTAAATAGGTGATGGGGCTTAAGGAGGTCACTTGCTGTGATAAGCACAGGGAGTTGTATGAAAGTATTTAATCACTATATTGTATACCTGAAACTAATATGACTGTATGTTAACTAACTGGAATTAAAATTAAAAACTTTAAAAAACTATTATTTTCTAAAATAAATAATCTTGGGTGCCCCTGCTATGCTAGTTTCTACTGAGTGAACAACACAATATTTATTTTATTTCGTTTGGTTTGTTTGCTTTTGTATCAGAGCATAAGCCATCACTTAGACTTGTTTTAGACAATGTATATGTTTTGTTCCTTATAGTTAAATTAAACTATTACTGATACAGAGCGGAGTGAGGATGATGTGGGAATGTTAAACTATGATTTG
Organism: Ursus maritimus; assembly: GCF_017311325.1. Lineage (NCBI taxonomy): Eukaryota > Metazoa > Chordata > Mammalia > Carnivora > Ursidae > Ursus > Ursus maritimus. The sequence goes on from NW_024423319.1 coordinate 57,020,658, forward strand.
ACTTATTTGTCAAACCTTCACTATGTATTTTCAAAGTCAAAGAAGGTATCATCGAAAGAAATATAATTTCTAAAGCCAATGGCTTTAGTTAATACATTATTATACTTGGCATTAAAATTCTGAATATACCAGTGATGGGTATTAAGGAGGGCACATATTGCATGGTGCACTGGGTGTTATACGCAAATAATGAATCATGGAACACTACATCAAAAACTAAGGATATACTGTATGGTGACTAATATAATAAAAAATTATTTTAAAAAATTAAAAAAATAAAATTCTGAATATAAAAATGCCTCTCTGTACTGATTTTAAAGTATCTAATTCTGTGCTATTTAAATAAAAGCCATCTACTCAAAAATTTTTAAAAAATAAATATAATTTCTTCTTACTCATTTATTTTCTATTTAAACATGATTAACCCACAACATTATATTAATTTCAGGTATATAACATATTGACCTGATAACTTATTACATTACTCAATGCTCACCAGAATAAGTATAGTTACCATCTGTCACCACAATGGTATTACAATATTATTGACTATATTCCCTATCCTGTCTTTGAATCTCTGTGACTTATTTATTTTATAAATGGAAGTTTGTACGTCTCAATCCCCTCTATTAATTTAGCCCATCCCCCAATCCACCACCCTTCTGGCAACCACCAGATTTATTTATTTAAGAGTCTGTTTTTGTTTATTCATTTGTACGTTTGTTTTGTTTTTTAGATTACACATATAAGTGATAAAATATGGTATGTGTCTTACTTTATCTGTCTTATTTCACTTGGTATAATAACATCTAGGTTCATCCATGTTGTAAATTCCAAGGCCTCATTCTTTCTTATGGATGAGTAATATCCCAGTGTGTGTGTGTGTGTGTGTGTGTGTGTGTGTGTGTGTGTGTGTGT
>NW_024423319.1:57021585-57072543 GCF_017311325.1 Ursus maritimus
CACTGTTGGTGGGAATGCAAACTGGTGCAGCCACTCAGGAATACAGTATGGAGGTTCCTCAAAAATGTAAAAATAGAACTACCTTATGATCCAGTAATCACACTACTGGGCATTTACCCAAAGGATACAAAAACACTAATCCAAAGGGATATATGCACCCTGACATTCATAGCAGCATTATTTATAATAGCAAAGATATGGAAGCAGCCCAAGTGTCCACTGATTGAAGAACGGATAAGAAAAAGTGGTATATGTAAATTTTATATATTCAAACATAGAAAATAAAGAAATATTGCCATTTTCTAAGACATGGATGAAGGTAGAAAGTATAACGCTAAGCAAAATAAATCAGAGGAAAAAAATCATATGATTTCACTCATATGTGGAATTTAAGGAACAAGATAAATGAGCAAAGGGAAAACAAAACAGAGAGGAAAACCAAGAAACAGACCCTTAATTATAGAGAACAAAATGATGCTTACCAGAGGGGAGGGGGATGGGATGATGAACTAAATAGGTGATGGGGCTTAAGGAGGTCACTTGCTGTGATAAGCACAGGGAGTTGTATGAAAGTATTTAATCACTATATTGTATACCTGAAACTAATATGACTGTATGTTAACTAACTGGAATTAAAATTAAAAACTTTAAAAAACTATTATTTTCTAAAATAAATAATCTTGGGTGCCCCTGCTATGCTAGTTTCTACTGAGTGAACAACACAATATTTATTTTATTTCGTTTGGTTTGTTTGCTTTTGTATCAGAGCATAAGCCATCACTTAGACTTGTTTTAGACAATGTATATGTTTTGTTCCTTATAGTTAAATTAAACTATTACTGATACAGAGCGGAGTGAGGATGATGTGGGAATGTTAAACTATGATTTGACTTATTTGTCAAACCTTCACTATGTATTTTCAAAGTCAAAGAAGGTATCATCGAAAGAAATATAATTTCTAAAGCCAATGGCTTTAGTTAATACATTATTATACTTGGCATTAAAATTCTGAATATACCAGTGATGGGTATTAAGGAGGGCACATATTGCATGGTGCACTGGGTGTTATACGCAAATAATGAATCATGGAACACTACATCAAAAACTAAGGATATACTGTATGGTGACTAATATAATAAAAAATTATTTTAAAAAATTAAAAAAATAAAATTCTGAATATAAAAATGCCTCTCTGTACTGATTTTAAAGTATCTAATTCTGTGCTATTTAAATAAAAGCCATCTACTCAAAAATTTTTAAAAAATAAATATAATTTCTTCTTACTCATTTATTTTCTATTTAAACATGATTAACCCACAACATTATATTAATTTCAGGTATATAACATATTGACCTGATAACTTATTACATTACTCAATGCTCACCAGAATAAGTATAGTTACCATCTGTCACCACAATGGTATTACAATATTATTGACTATATTCCCTATCCTGTCTTTGAATCTCTGTGACTTATTTATTTTATAAATGGAAGTTTGTACGTCTCAATCCCCTCTATTAATTTAGCCCATCCCCCAATCCACCACCCTTCTGGCAACCACCAGATTTATTTATTTAAGAGTCTGTTTTTGTTTATTCATTTGTACGTTTGTTTTGTTTTTTAGATTACACATATAAGTGATAAAATATGGTATGTGTCTTACTTTATCTGTCTTATTTCACTTGGTATAATAACATCTAGGTTCATCCATGTTGTAAATTCCAAGGCCTCATTCTTTCTTATGGATGAGTAATATCCCAGTGTGTGTGTGTGTGTGTGTGTGTGTGTGTGTGTGTGTGTGTGTGTAGTTGTGTGTGTGTGTCTTCTTTATCCATTCATGGACACTTGGGTTGCTTCCATGTCTTGGCTATTGTAAATAATGCTGCAGTAAACACAGGGGTGCAAATATCGATTCAAATTAGTGTTTTCATTCTTCTAACCCATTTCTTTAGAAACCAATGATGAAACATGAAGTGGCTCCATTTTCTTTGGTTCTTCCAGTTTCAAAGATCACTTTTATGGATAATGACCTCTTCCCTCACAGGGAGTTTAAGGAGGCTGTGAGTTTGAAATTTTGACAATCTATCTTCACTCAAAAAGTTCAAAAAGTATATTTTCTTTGACCATAGATGTTATGAACTTTCTAATTAGCACATAGAACAAAACAGAGGATAGAGGAGCAGGAATAACACTTAACTGGGAGCCAGGTCACATGGATTTTATTCTCATCTCTTCTAATAAATGCGTTGCCTGGAGTGAACAATTTGCTTCATATTTCCTAACCTTACTGTGCTTTTCTGTAAAATGATGAAGACTAATTGCTCTGTATGATCTCAAAAGAACATTTCAACTCTGAAATTTTATGAATGCTATAATTTCCCCCCACTAGTCTGTGTACTTAATGAAAACAGGAATTACATGTGTTTATTCATCATTCTACTGCCAGCCATCAACACATAATAATGTCTGGCACATAATAATTTCTCAATAAATCTTTATTGTCTGATTCAATAAATTATATTAAAGGTATCTTAAAAAAAGAGCACAATAGTATCACTCTCTAGAATCTAGATTAATCTTTAATGAATATTCCAGGGTAACAGAGCAAGCCCTCAATGATATCTTCTTTATAAACAATGCAAAAAAATGTGATTCAATAGAGAAAGATAGTCTTTTCAACAAACAGTAGTGGAAAAACTGGATATACACATGTAAAAAATGTATATAGACAGAGATATTCCAGCTTTCACAAAAATTAATTCAAAATACATCATAAACTTGAATGTAAAAGGCAAAACTCTAAAACTAATAGAAATTAACATAGGAGAAAATCTAGGTGACCTTGGGTTCCACTATGACATTTTATATGCAATATCAAAAGCAAGATCTATGAAAGAAAAAAATTGACATTTTGATCTCATTAAAATTTTAAAAAAATCTGTTCTGTGAGATGCTATTAAAAGAATGAAAAGACAAGTCACATATTGGAAGGAAATATTTGCAAAACATATCTCATAGGACTAGTATCCAAAATATACAAAGAATACTTAAAACCCAACAATAAGAAAATAAACAATCCAATTTAAAAATGGGCAAAATATCTAAACAGACATCTCACCAAAGAAGATATACAGTGACAAATAAGCAAATGAAAAGGTGCTCAACATCATATATTATCAGGGAATCGTAAATTAAAACAGTCAGATACCACTACATACCTATTGGAATGGCCACAACCTTGAACACGGACAACCTCAAATAATAGCAAGGATGGGGAGCAACAGGAACTCATTCATTAGTGACAGAAATGCACAAGAGTCCTGCCATTTGAAAGACAGTTTGGCAGTTTCTTACAAACTAAACATACTCTTACCATATGATCCAGCAGTTGCACTCCTTGGCATTTACCCAAATGAGTTGAAAACTTACATCCACACAAACCTACACATGGATGCTTGTAGAAGTTTTACTCATAATTGCCAAAACTTGGAAGCAAACAAGAAGTCCTTCAATACGTGTATGGATAAACAAAGTGAAACATCTGAGGGAAAAAGAGCTATCAAGCCACAAAAAGACATGAAGGAATTATAAAAACATTTCTAAGTGGAAAAAAAACAATCTGAAAACCTACATATTGTAGGATTCCAACTAGATGACATTCTGGAAAAGGAAAATCCACGGAGAAAATAAAAAGATCAGTGGTTGCCAAGAGTTCAGGGGGATGCAGGGAGGGATGATGAATAGGTAGAGCACAGGGTTTTTTAGGGCACTGAAATGATTCCTTCCCTATGATACAGTAATAATGGACACAAGTCACTACACATTGGTTAAAACCCATACAATGTACAGCACAAAGAGAAATGCTAATGTAAGTGCCTTTAGTTAACAACAATGGATTAATATTGATTCATGTATTATAACAAATGTACTAGACTAATATAAAATGTAAATAATAGGGGAGATTGTGTGTGAGGGAGAGGGAGCATGTGGAACTGCTCTGTACTTTCCAGTCATTTTTTTCTGTAAGTCAAAACTGTTCTAAAGATAATTGTTTTGAAGGAAGAATGAAGGAGGGGTAAACAGAATGGGGAATGAACCATGAGAGACTGTGGACTCTGGGAAACAAACTGAGGGCTTCAGGAGGGAGGGGGTGGGAGACTGGGATACGCCGGTGATGGGTATTAAGGAGGGCACATATTGCATGGTGCACTGGGTGTTATACGCAAATAATGAATCATGGAACATTGCATCAAAAACTGGGGATGTACTGTATGGTGACTAATATAACAAAATAAAAATTATTAAAATAAAAAAATAAAGATAATTGTTTTATGATACAAAAATATTAATTTTAAAAAAGATTTTATTTATTTAAGAGAGAGAGAGCACAAGCGGGGGGAGGGGCAGAGGGAGAGAGAGAAGCAGACTCCCCGTTGAGCAGGGAGCCCAGTGCAGGGCTCCATTCCAGGACCCTGGGATCATGACCTGAGCCAAAGGCAGATGCTTAGCTGTCTGAGCCACACAGGCACCCCACAAAAATACTAATTTGAAGGGATACATACACCCCAATGTTTACAGCAGCATTATCAACAATAGCCAAATTATGGAAAGAGCTCAAATGTCCATTGACTGATGATGGAATATTACTGAGAATGAATGAAATCTTGCCATTTGCAAAGATGTGGATGGAACTAGAGTGTATTACACTAAGCGAAATAAGTCAGTGAAAGACAAATACCATGTGATTTCACTCATATGTAGAATTTAAGAAATAGAAAAAACAAACAGCAGGGGAAAAAGAGAGGCAAACCAAGAAATGGACTCTTAACTATAGAGAACAGACTGGTGGTTATCAGAGGGGAGGTATGTAGGGGGATGAGTTAAATAGGTGATGGGGATTAATGAGTGCACTTCTGATGAGCACCGGGTGTTGCATGTTAAGTGTTGAATCACTAAATTGTATACCTGAAACTAATATTATACTATACGTTAACTAACTGGAATTTAAATAAAAACTTGAAGCAAAAAAAAGATAATTGTATTATTATTTTTTAAAACCTATGACTATATTAAATTTTACTAATTAATAAATTTATTAACTTCTTAAAAAAATCAATGTAGTGATTTGTGATTTTGCCTTAAGAATAACTGATCCATTGAGGTTTATTTAGACATGTAAAACCTTGGAAGTCATGATTTTTGCTTAACATTTTGTGGCAATGTTTTTCCAATACTATGTTCAGATCCCCGTGTTGACCGTAATTGTCATCAAGTAGCATTTATTTATAATACATCAATGGTGCATATACTAAATATTTTCCAAAAAGTATTTACCACTGTCAACTTTAAGGACTTTCAAGAGAATGAGAAGCCCATCTTTTCTGTAATCTACATTTAATTAACATTGTAAACCAATGTCTTCGTTTGTTACCTTCTCAGAAAAGTCTGAAGCTCATCTCTGCTCAGTGACTATAAGCAACATTGATCATTTACTCTTTCAAAGAAAGGCCACATGAACTCTCAGAAAGCATACAAATGGAAGGATCTTGAATGCCAAAAATTTCATTTATAGGAGTTGATTTACAATAAGCTATCATTTACTTGTATATTTCTATAGGTTAAAAATATGCTCTACCAGCCATCTTGTAACGAATGCAAAGTGTTATATATTATTTAATACAAGTGAAACATCTGTAAAACCACTTTGGAAATGAACTTAAATTGAAACCTATTTGAGAAATGAAGTTTTATAGGATTAACCTAATGATATTTTGTTTTCTTAAAATATTTGGGTGAATTGTATAGTGGATTATATTCATCAATTAATGAATTTATTGAGTCATAACAGATCCATTAATGTTATAAGAGACTGCAAGTGATTTTCAGTATTTTAGAAAACTTAAAGAAATAAGATATTTAGATATAATAAAGATGCACAGGTATACTAAATGCCAAATTTCTTTGAGTTAAAGACATATTAACTTTCTATGGTAACACTGGTTATACCTTACTGATCAAAAATCATAAATAAAAATCATGCTGGCTTATAATAACACAATTATTTAAAGATGTATTTTTGGTAAAGAAAATATTTTAATATATGGGGTCCTTAAAGAAAAGAAATAATAAAAGGGATTTTAATGATGAAAAATGTTAACAATCGTTCCAACAGTACTGTGGGAGTAGACTTACAAAAAGGGTGTGGAGGAGCAGGATATTTACAAAGATGCCAACTGTCTTTCAATATCGTTTTGTGGCAATTCTCTATGTGCGATGTTAACTGTATAGTATACCATGACAGAACTCAGATTGAGTTTCTTCCTATTGGGTATGGTGTGTGACATAAGGATTTAAAATATGGCTTTAAAAATGTACAACAAAGGAAATATATAACATAAAAATTTATTGTATATTTTCTCCTGTGATTACCTCCTCAATTTCACCAAAAAAAGAATAAGGTTTCCATAACAGAAACGTAGTTCTACAAATCCCACAATATTCTTGCTGCATGTTAGTGTTAAATCTGGGTGAAAGGAAAGAATGCTAGACCATTCATTCTCTGGTACATGGTGATAATAATGAGCAAGTGATTCTCAGAGGAAAAAACATACTTGTAATGTTATTTTCTTACTTTTTTTGTATTCTCTAAATTTTGGTGTCCTGGGGTAACAATCTAATTTTTCTACTCTAGTTAGGGCTTGATAAACTCTGATAGGTCAATTTTACCCAATTGTTCAAAAGGAAATTTAATCCCAATGTATTTTAAGGAAATCTTGAGAACTCTGACTTTTGAATGCTAAATTGTAATGTATAAAATAAACTATAAGTACTATTTGAAATTAGTGGATGAGGGAGATCAAAGAGTTATTTTTATGAGTCACCATATGGTGATCACAATAAATTATACAAACTCACTGAATGTTATAATGGAAAAAAAAGTTAAATGAAGAGATGTTTTGAGTTTAATGAGTCATATATAAATGAAGGGAGGAAAGAATTGAAGCACATACTTCACAAGTATTTCACAATTCTGGAAAGAGAATAAGAAATGTATCAGTAGGCTGGAATCCATTCTGGCATGAGCATAGGTCACTTAATATTCAAACAACACCTTAGTATTGGCATTTAAATTACCTCAACTTTTAAAATATGGTTTACATAACTCTAATACTTATCTGCATCCTCCATATGGAAAAATAATGTTAACCTAACTAAATTAAATTTTAGAGTATGTGGTATTACGTTTTATGCCAGGATAATATTTTAAAATAACTGTTATTTATTTATTTATTTTTAAATATTTTTTTATTTTGTTATATTAGTCACCATACAGTACATCCCCAGTTTTTGATGCAATGTTCCATGATTCATTATTTGCGTATAACACCCAGTGCACCATGCAATACGTGCCCTCCTTAATACCCATCACCAGCCTATCCCAATCTCCCACCGCCTTCCCATCTGAAGCCCTCAGTTTGTTTCCCAGAGTCCACAGTCTCTCATGGTTCATTCCCTATTCTGTTTACCCCTCCTTCATTCTTTCCTTCCTTCTCCTACCAATCTCCCTGCTATTTCTTATGTTCCATAAATGACCGAAACCATATGATAATTATCTTTCTCTGCTTGACTTATTTCACTTAGCATGATCTCCTCCAGTCCCGTCCATGTTGCTGCAAATGTTGTGTAATCGTTCTTTCTGATGGCTGAGTAATATTCCATTGTATATATGGACCACATCTCCTTAATCCAGTCATTTGTTGAAGGGCATCTTGGCTCCTTCCACAATTAAGCTATTGTGCACAATGCTGCTATGAACATTGGGGTGCACATGGCCCTTCTCTTCACTACGTCTGTATCTTTGGGGTAAATACCCAGTAGTGCAATTGCTGGATCATAGGGTAGCTCTATTTCTAACTTTTTAAGGGACCTACACACTGTTTTCCAATGTGGCTGTACCAACTTGCATTCCCACCAACAGTGTAAGAGGGATCCCCTTTCTCCACATCCTCTCCAACATTTGTTGTTTCCTGCCTTGTCAATTTTTGCCATTGTAACTGGTGGATCTATATTCTAGAAACTACAGATCACCTTGAAAGACATTGAAGAAGACACAAAAAGATGGAAAAATATTCCACGCTCATGGATCAGAAGAATAAACATAGTTAAAAAGTCTATGCTTACCCAGAGCAATCTACACTTTCAATGCCATCCCAATCAAAATACCAATGACATTTTTTAAAGTGCTGGAACAAACAGCCCTTAAATTTGTGTGGTACCAGAAAAGGCCCCGAATCGCCAAGGAATTGTTGAAAAGGAAAAAACAGAGCTGGGGACATCACGTTACCAGATTTCAAGCTATACTACAAAGCTGTGATCACAAAGACAGCATGGTACTGGCACAAAAACAGACACATAGACCAATGGAACAGAATAGAGAACCCAGAAATGGACCCTTGGCTCTTTGGGCAACTAATTTTGACAAAGCAGGAAAAAACATCCAGTGGGGAAAAAAAATGACTGTTATTTAAGTTTACATACATTACCAGTCAAAAAGTACCAAAAAAGAAGAATGCATGTCATTTAAAAAACATTGGAATTCAGCAGTGTATTCTAAACACAGCTCTATCACTAACCACTTCACAAGATATGTAAACATTCTGAGCTTCAGTTTCCATATCCATAAAAATAATTAAGTTGAAACTAAAATATCCCTAAGATTTTTCCCAGCTCTGATGTTCCATGTATCCAACTTGCTATTCCTCCATCTTGAGACAAAAAAAACAACCCAGAGGCTGATAACCGTTTTCCAATTTTCATTTTCATATTATTTAATTTATTTCAATTAAGTGTAGTCCATGATAAAAGTCACTAAGATACATGATTTCCAAATGGGGTCTACTATTCTCATAGTTCTACCATTTATATCCTTCTCATTAAAGGAGGAAAGAAGACTACAGTTTCTCAGAGATAAAGTCTTTGTGAGCTATACATCCATGCAATATAACTCTTGAAATAAAAAATGGCTCTCCTATACCAGACGCAAGTAACTAGGAGTAAAAGGCTTGCTCTCCTGGAGGAGGGAACTACAAACACTCATTCAAAATCAAGTCATTGCTATGCATATTTATTACAGGCACTCACTAGGCTGTTAAACAAAAAAGGAGTATACTTGTTTAAAAAGCTAATAATTATTTCACCTATATCTTCAAAGCCTTGTAGATTGATATCTCAGTATGGTACAATATAAAAGCAAAATGACACTATTACATAAAATAGTTTCTTTAAAATAATTGAAGCAAGCAAAGATTTCCATCATCAATAAACAGGGGATGATTTTTTCATTTCTTTACTGCCTCAGCCCCAATGCATAGAACTGTTGCAAGCCAATGAGCATGGTTTCTGTTCCAATATGGTTGTAGTGTACCATATCCACTTGGTTATCAATCTCAGATTATTAATGAATGAACAACATTGATCTGTCAGTATGATCAACAATTATGCACTAAGATTTTATCACTATAACAACAAATAAAACTTGGAGTTTCAAATTCTTAATTCTCTAATCTTGTCACAGAATTAAATTTTTATCTATGGTTTCCAAACAAAATTTCTCTTTTCTCTATCTCATACTTCTATGACTCACCATTTTTTGCCACTTTAAAGTTTTTCAGGCTCTGTGACAACTAAGAAATGGAGACATATGAGTTAGCACTTGCCAACTTCTGTGTGTAATATTTTTAAGTGTTTTCAAGCAAAATTCCATTTGTTGACAAATTTGTTTAATGACTGTGTTACAGTATTTTGAGTTCTTAGTAACAGAGCATAATGCTGCATGATGTCATTTTAATACAGCTGGCAGATATTTCCTTTTTTCCCCCTGCTTTTTCACATTTGCAATAGTTATCAATGTACCCTATTTAGCTCCACTTACTCTAATATGTATTACACTAGCATACAAATAATATTCTGTTTGAGAAGGCAAGGTATTGTAATTTTGCCAACATGGTCTCATTTAGACACCGAAATGGAAAGAATAGTAAACCTGGAATCTGGAGACTTGGGTTCTGATCTCTTGCTTTATTGTGCTCCCATGATGACTCAGTTATTATTCTGAGCTCAGTTTCCTTTCTACTAAGAAAAACTGAGCACTAGGGCAAACAAATGAAAAGCCTCGGCAGGAAAAAGTCAAATTACTATAGGGCACTACCAACAAGTTAGTGCCAATTTTTTAAAGATTTACACTGATTTGTGGTATATAAAATATATATTGCATATATAACATCTAACTATTTTAATTACTCAACCACAGGGGAAATTAGAGGCAGAGTTCATGAGAGTGAGTGAGTGCATATTTCTCTTAATTATACCCTCTTTGGTTTTTTTCTTTTGTTTTGTTTTAAAAAGATTTTATTTTTAAGTAATCTCGAACTTAACATGGGGCTCAAACTCACAACCCTGAAATCAAGAGTCACATGCTTTACCACCTGAACCAGCCAGGCACCTCTAAACCCACTTTGGTAGATAGGTAGATAAGTAGTTAGGTAGATAGATAAATAGATAAAAGATAGATAATAAATACATAGATAAATATAGATAAATAGATTTAGATACAGACACAGGTATAATGTTCTACAATCAGTGTCTCATTTAATATTCACAAAAGCTCTGAGATTAGTATTATACCCATGTTAGAGGTGGTGAAATTGAGACTCAGAAGGATAAATGACTAGTCCAAGATGATGCAATTTCTAAATGATATGATTAGAAGCCATTTCCACTAGGTTATATTACTTGAAAACTTATAATAAATATTTGCAAAGTCTTACAAATAACATCTTTAAAGATTTTATTTAATTATATAAGAGACAGAGAGAGCACAGCAGGGGAGTGGCAGAGGGAGAGGGAGAGGGAGAAGCAGGCTCCCCACAGAGCAGGAAGCACAATGCAGTACTCTATCCTAGGACCCTGGGATCATGATCTGGGCCAAAGGCAGATGCTTAACTGACTGAGCCACCCAGATGCCCCTACAAATAACATTTTAAATCAGTTAGCATGACAATAAAAACAATTGAAAACTAAAGTGATACCTGTCATTTCCTTTCATTCTATCTACTGTATTATTTAGCCTATTTATAATCGTTTTAATATAGCTTGGTATTTCAAGTATTTTTTATAATTTAAATTTAATTAACATATAGTGTATTACTAGTTTCAGAGATAGAGTTCAGTGATTCACTGAGATAGAGTTCAATGATGCATCAGTTGCATAAAATACCCAGTGCTCATTACATCTAGTGCTCTCCTTAACGCCCATCACCCAATTACCCCATCCCTCTACCCACCTTCCCTCCAGCAACCCTGTTTGTTTCCTATAGTTAAGTGTCTCTTAAGGTTTGTCTCCCTCTCTGATTTTGTCTGATTTTATTCTTCCCTCTCTTCGCTTATGACCTTCTGTCTTGTTTCTTAACTTCCACAAGTGAAATCATATAATTGTCTTTCTCAGATTGACTTATTTCACTTTAGCATAATACCCTCTAGTTCCATTCACATCATTGCAAATGTTAAGATTTCATTTTTTTGATGGCTGAGTAATATTCCATAATGTGTGTGTGTGTGTGTGTGTGTGTGTGTATATATATATACATATATATATACATACCCACAGATAGATAGATATAGATATAGATATAGATATAGATATAGATATAGATATAGATGTATAGACCACATCTTCTTTATCCCTCCACCTGTCAGTGGATATCTGGGCTCTTTCCACAGTTTGGCTATTGTGGACATTGCTGCTATAAATATTAGGGTGCAGATACACCTTCGGATCATGATATTTGCATCCTTTGGGTATGTATTTCAAGTATTATAAAAGTGACACATTAATGCTTGGGACAGATTTCTTTCCTTGGATCTTAGATGAGGAACAAAAAATAAAGCAATTACAATAATAGATTTGTCATCTAATCTCTACATATAATAACCAGTCTACGGGAAATATAGGGAACAAATGAACATGCTAAAAGATTCTAAAAAGTGCAAACTGATTTCTTCAACAACAACAAAAAAACTACAATGGCTCAAAAAAGAGGTAAATGGAGAGGCAACATAGAAAGAGACATGTCAGTCACTAGCAACATATGAACCTTATTTGGATTCCTATTTAAACAAACAAGCTTTAAAAAAAATGTAAGACAATTATTAAAATGTGAACAATGAGTGGATATTTTTAAATATTAAGTAATGACTGATAATTTCAGGTGGAATGGCATTGTAGTTATTTTGTAGTCTCTTTTAGAAAAACATTTAAATATTTACAGATGAAATTGTGTGCTAACTGGAATTTGCTTCAGAATAATACAGGGAATAGGGGAGAAATGAATAGTAACACTAATGAAAAATCTTAACCATATCTTAGTAATTATTGAAGCTAAATGATGAATGCTTTGAGATTCATTATATTTTGCATAAATTTGAAATTTCCAAAGTTAAAAATAAAAATAGATTTAGGTTTTAAGGGAACTTGATAATCAAAAGATACAAATGTATGCCACTTCTAAACACTCTTTAAGCAGCCTTTACTCTCAAAGTAATTGTAAAATTAGAAGTTGTCATTACTTACATTCTAAAGGTTACTACTGAGTCTTTATGATGTGGCATGACTGTTATAATGAATTACAGCACGTACCTTATTAGAATGAATATAAATAAACTTAGATAGCCACTAAAAATGCCAAGTTGATACCACTACCACCAAAAATAATCTACATGAAATTCAGCAGGCATTTTTTACTAAAATTTGTAGGTATCATTTATAGAACAGGCTGAAGAAGTGAATATCTGAAACTCCTCCCACCCCACACACTCATCTTCTCACACACTTCCTTTTCTCTTCAATTTTTACATTAAAGTGAAAAGAAACAAAAAGAAATCAGATGAGTCAGTCCTTCATGAGAGTTTAAACTTGTTCAGATTTCATTAGCTGCGTATCTGCTTGTATGCCAAAAGGAAAGCGTACAACCAATTATCCTCTATATCACTTTTCTTTGGCTTTCTAGATAGCCTCCTGCCAGTGTATCCAAGTATTTATGCTGTCAATTATAATATATTGCTTTCTCATATGAATCATAAATACAGACAATTCTTCACACCTATTGAAACTCCCCAGCACTTCCTAGAAAAGCAGTGCTATGGTTCCTCAGTTGATTACATTTGACTATTTTTGCTTCCCTATGAAAAGAATGCCATTTTCCCGTTCAAACCTAGATTTAAAGAAATCACAATTTAACTCCCCCTGAAATGCTATATTTTTTCACTGTTGATATTCCTCTCTAGTACCAATCTCTTCCTCCAACATTCCTCCTTAATTAGAGGCTTTCCTGGTATTTATTTTTTGAGGCTTTCCTGTTATTTAAATATTGCCTGCTGCCTTGCAACTGGAAGCCAAGAAGGGCAAACTCGGTAAAAATAAAAAATGTTTTATGTTTTCCATTCTCACAGAAGTAGACTCTATAAACCATGAACAGCTCTTTAAATATATGCATATAACATATCTATACCTAAATTTCATTCCCCAAAGTGGGAATTCCTACCTAGAGTCCTATTAGGTGCAACATACATTACATGTACATATATGTGGTAGCCTGAATAATGCCCCTGTCTCACCAAATATCCACATCCCAATCCTTGGAACCTACAAATTAATGGTAAAAGGGACTTCTAAGACATGATTAAGTATCTTGAGATGGGAAGAGTCTGAATTATCTGGATTGGCCTAAAAAGTAATCACAAGTGTTATTATAAGATAGAGGCAAAGAGATATAGGACTGCAAAAGAGTAGTGAGATGTAACAATGAAAGTAAGAGGTTGGAGTGATACGGCCAAGGAATTTAAGAGGCCTCTAGAAGCTATAAAATGCAGGGAAACAGAATCTCCCCTAGAGTTTCCAGACAGAGACAGACCTGCTGACACCTTGAATTTAGCCCAGTGAAACAGAATGTGCACTACTGACTTCCAGACCTGTATTATAATAAACTTGGGTTATTTGGTCCACCAAGTCTGTGGTAATTTATTATAGTGGCCTGTAATTCCACTATTGGGTATTTATCCAAAGAAACTGAAAAAACTAATTCAAAAAGATATACACACCCCTATGTTTCCTGGAGCATTATTTACAATAGCCAAGATATATACAGAAGCAGCCCAAATGTCCATTAATAGATGAATGGATAAAGAAGATGTCATGTGTGTGTGTGTGTGTATGTGTGTGAGATGGATATTATGCAGCCATAAAAAGTATGAAATCTTGCCATTTGAGACAACATGGATAGACCTAAAGGATACTGTACTATGTAAAATAAGTCAGACTGAGAAAGACAAGAAAGACAAATACCATATGATTTCACTCATGTGGAATCTAAGAAAATATAAGAAATGAATAAACAAGTAAACAAAAAGCAGAATCAGACCTGTAAATACAGAGAACAAACTGATGGTTGCCAGAGGGAAGGGGGTGGGAAGATGGGCAAAATGGGTGAAGAGGAATGGAAGACCCAGGCTTCCAATTATGGAATGAATAAGTCATAGGAATAAAAGCACAGCATAGGGAATATAGTCAATGATACTGTTAATAGTGTTGTATGGTGACAGATGGTACCTATACTTGTGGTAAGCATAGCATAACATATGAAGAAGTTGAATCAATATGTTGTACACCTGAAACTAATGTAACATTGTGTGTCAACTATACCCAAATAGGAAACTTTATAAAAGAAGAATATATATCCTTACTTGAAGATTAATAAAGCCTGATGGAAGTATATACTCAAAATATCACTTCTATAAATTCATTCTAAACAAAAGATATACTAAAGATAGAAAAAACACTGAATTCCACCTAAAAATACTTACATGGTGAAAGTACATATATTTAACCTATATATTACGTTCTATACCCACAAGTAAGTTTTTCAGAGGGATCCCTTTCCCTTTTAAAATTACATAAAAAAGAGATCTCTTCCCTATGCTAAGTAAGCTTAGGCAGCATTTATGCCTATAAATAAGAATCCAGTGATGTTATCACAAATATAATTATGGTATTCCTTGAAGCACATTTTTTTCCTTGAGAAATGTCGCTAACCTCATAAAGGAAATTAAAGTTCTATGATGAGAAAGTTTATGTTCATTAAATGTTAAGGATTCATAAAACAAGATGAGAAATCAAATGGATTTGTATTTTGTGTAAAGAACTTAAAACATCTTTTCCTAGTTCTTTCTTTTAAAGATTTTATTTATTTATTTGACAGAGAGAGAGACAGCCAGCGAGAGAGGGAACACAAGCAGGAGGAGTGGGAGAGGAAGAACAAGGCTCCCAGCAGAGCAGGGACCCCGATGCAGGGCTCGGTCCCAGGATCCTGGGATCATGCCCTGAGCCGAAGGCAGATGCTTAAAGACTGAGCCACCCAGGCACCCCATCTTTTCCTAGTTCTTAGCAACAGAAATTTGTACAAAATGCTTTGTCTCTGCAAAGTTTAGTCTTGCTTTTGTTCACTGTCTTGAAACTTTTATTTCACTGAATGTGGGGTGATATATGACAATTGCATACCAATTATTTTTCAATCTGCCTTTTCCCCTTGTTTTTAACACTTCTCCATTGTTTCAACTGGCTGATTCTGAAAGTCTTTGTAGATGCTGATTATCTCTTATAGTAGTCAATCTAGAAGACAGATACAGATGAATATGATTCTAAAACTATTCTAAGTATTTTTCCCTTGCCTAGTCCATCTGTTATTACAATCAACCTATGTCACAAATTTCTCCTGCACTGTACCTTGATTTATAAATAATAATGCATTGAATGGTATAAAGGAAATTCCAATTAAAAATTGTACTACAGGTGAGAACATGAGAAATAAAGTGTGAATAGGTAGAAAAGCTGCCTTTGGACGACTTATGATTTAGGAAAATGGTTAAGTGACAGGGATTGTATTCTAAATCTTTTTAAAAGAAGAAATCTACTTCTTTCAACATCACCTGAAAGGTCCCAGCTCATCACATGCTATATGGAGCTAGAGCTAGTTCCTGGAAATCTGCATACATCCATCATTAAGAGTAGTTAGTTGGCTTTATGATTGACTTCAGAATTACTATTTTTATTTATAGTGACTCAGTTTTTCCATTCTCTAAATAATTCACTTGATATAAAATGTTCAAGAGTGTAAAGATAACTGTTAGCCCAGAATCTCAAAAGAGTTTTTGGTGTTTGTATATTTTCAATAGTTCTTCTCTGATAACATTATTCACCTTTGGTATTGCCAGCTTTGAAACGCAGCTCAATAGAAAGATGTTTTCTCATATAGGCCTGAATTGGCTTCAGTGCCAAACAATGTTTTGCATATAATTTGTGTGAGAAATTTATATAGAATGAATGAATGACAGAACAATATATGGCAAAAATAGATTTTGTTAAATAGCCTTATTCATTTTGTAAATGATATTCCCATTAGAAAATTGGCACCTAATGCCTGAGATAGTAAAGAATATCCTCCCACCCCAGCAGAAGATGGCAGAGGAATAGCTAGGCTCACCTCATCCCACAAACACAACTAGGTACCTATAAAATCACTCAAAATACCCCAGAAACTGACCTAAGACTGACAGAACAAACTTCTTAACTAAAAGGAGAGAAGAGGTCACATGGAAGAAGGTAAGTATGGGCATGCAGTTTAGGGCAGAAACGGATCATGGGTGCTGTGGAGGGGAAGGAGCCACGGTTGTAGAAAAGGACGAGAGAGAGAAGCACACAGTGGAATGCACAAGGAGAATGTGTCCCCAAAGCCACTTGCTTGAAATATGAGAGGGGCTGAATTTTCATGAGTTCTTCCAACCAGCAGGGCTTAAAGCCTGGAGTTATAAAGGCAAGCTTGCTTGCCTGGGATAGAGACAAGAAGGTACTGCACTGCTTCTAGAGAGAAGGCTGGCAAGCAACCCAGGGGCAGAAAGCAAGGAAACAGAAATGTGAAGAGCACCTGGGACACATACTGGGGAGATTATTTGCTTTTCTCTGAGTGCCTCCCTGAGAAGCAGCATTCGCAGAGACACCTTTTCAGAAACAAAGGAGCTAGCCTGTGCCATTTCCCTCCCCCACCCATCATCACAAACACAGAGCCACCTACTAGAAGCAGTAAAGTGCAAACAATGGCTGCCTAACTTGCATACACCAAGCCCCACTCCCCCATACTCTGATGGGACTGCCCTTCTCAGTCAAGCTTGCCTTAGTCCCAGTGTGGAAGACCCATACCCCAAAATGCCAGCACAAACCCTTGCCCACACCACATCTCTAGACCAGACAGCTCTGCAGGGCCTCAGTTCTAGTGAATGTGGTGTCAGGGCTCATTTCACAAGCAGATAAGAGTACACTTAGTTAAAATTCACCACATTCAGGCCAGCTACAAAACACTACCTACAACAGGCAAGGAGAGCCTCTGCAGACAACTGATCTAAAGAATGCAGCAGCCAAAACACAACATCAGAGTGCAGGCAGCACGCATGAAAGACACTCCCTGAAGCACCAGGCCCTGGGCACTACATGACCTCTTCTTCATAAGGCCATTACTTTCAGGAGCAGGAGACACAACTGGCCTTTCTAAAACACAGACGAAGGCAGAGACTTAGACAAAATGTGAACACATAGGAATTTATCCCAAATGAAAGAACAAGATAAGGCACAGCCAGAGATCTAAGCAAACAGATATAAGTAACATGGCTGATGGAGAATTTAAAGCAACAATCATAAGGATATTCATTGGGCTTGAGAAAAGAATAAAAGACATCAGCAAAGCCCCTAACACAGAGATAAAAGAGTCAAAAAAGAATCAATCACAGATAAACAGTGCAATAAACAAGATTAGAAACACATTTCATGCAAGGAACAGCAGGATGGAAGCAGAACAAATTAGTGACCTAGAAGACAAAGCAATGGAAAGTAATGATGCTGAACAAAAGAGACAAAGAAGAATTATTCAACATGAGAAGAGGCTTAGGGAACTTTGTGACTCCATCAAACATAACAACATTAGTATTATAGGAGTCCCAGATGAAGAAGAGAGAGAAAATGGGGGAGAAAATTTACTTGAAGAAATAATAGCTAAAAACTTCCCTAATCTGGGGAAGGAAACAGATATCCATTTCCAGGAGGCACAGAGAACTCCCATCAAAATCAACAAAAGCAGGCCAATATCAAGACAAATTGTCATTAAATTTGAAAAATATAGTGGTAAAAAAAAATCTTAAAAGCAGCAAGACAAAAGAAGACTTTAACTTACAAGACTTTAACATAATACTAGCTGCAGATTTCTCAAGAAAAAGTTGGCAAGCCAGAAGGGAGTGGCATAACATATTCAAAGTGCTGACTAGGAAAAATCAGCAGTGAAGAATACTCTATCCAGCAAGGCTATCATTTAAAATAGAAGAGGTAAAAAGAGTTTCCCAGACAAACAAAAACTAAAGGAGTTCATGACTACTAAACCAGCACTGTGAGAAATATTAAAGAGAACTTTCTGAATGGAAAGAAGATACCAAAAGTGGCAAAACAAGAAAGGATCAGAGAAAATTTCCAGGAACAATGACAATAAAGTAATAAAATACATATCAATAATTACTTGGAATGTAAATGGACTAAACAATCATAAGACATAGGGTGTTAGAATGGATGGAAAAAAATCTGCATTTTGCCTACAAGAGACTCATTATAGATCTGAAGTCACCTGAAGATTGAAAGTAAGGAGATGGACAAACATTTCTCATGCAAGTAGATGTAAAAAGAAAGCAGAGGTAACAATACTTATAACAGAAAATACTAGACTTTAAAATAAAAACTCTAGAGGCACCTGGGTGGCTCAGTCAGTTAAGCAGCTGACTCTTGGTTTTGGCTCAAGTCATGATCTCAGGGTCTTGGGATCCAGCCCCACATCGGGCTTCCTGCACATTGAGGAGTCTGCTTTTCTCCATCTTCCTTTCCCTCTGCTCCTCCTGCATGCTTGCTCTCTCTCTCTCTCTCTCTCAAATAAATAAATAAATCTTAAAAAAAACCTCTAACAAGAGACAAAAAAGAGTACTAATATAATAACAAAGGGAACAAAACAGCCAGAAGATCTAACAATTGCAAATATTTATGCAGCAAACATGAGAGCACCCAAATATATTAAACAATTAAAGCAAACAAAAATGAACTAATTAATAACAATATAATAATAGTAGGGGATTTTAACATACCACTTACATCAATAGGCAGATCATCGAAACAGGAAATAAAGAGGGAAACAATGGCTTTGAATGACACACGGGAAGAGATGGGCTTAATAGATATATTCCTAACATTCCTTTCTAAAGCAGCAGTATAGACATTCTTTTCAAGTGCACATGGAACATTCTCCAAAACAGATTACATATTAGGTTACAAAACAGTCATCAACAAATACAAAAATACTGAAGTCATACCATGCACCTTTTCTGACCAGAGTGCTCTGAAACTAGAAGTCAACCACAAGAAAAAAATCCGGAAAGACCACAAGTATATGGAGGTTAAATAACATGTTACCAACAATGAACAGGTCAACCAGGAAATAAAAGAAGAATAAAAACATACATGGAAACAAATGAAAATGAAAACACAATGGTCCAAAACCTCTGGAATGCAGCAAAAGCAGTCCTAAAAGGGAAATATACAGCAAGACAGGCCTACCTCAAGAAGCAAGAATTATCTCAAATAAACAAGCTAACCTTCCACCTAAAAAAAGCTAGAAAGAGAACAACAAATGAAGCCTAAAGCCAGTAGAAGGGAGGAAATAATAAAGATGAAAGCTGAAATGAATGATATAGGAACTAAAGAAACAATAGAACAGATCAATGAAACTAGGAGCTGGTTCATAGAAAAATTAATTAATTTGACAAACCTCTATCCAGACTTAATCAAAAAGAAAAGAGAAAGGACTCAAATAACTAAAATCACAAATGAGAGAGGAAAAATAATCAACACCACTGAAACACAATTTTTAAGAGAATATTATGAAAAACTACATGCCAACCAATTGGACAACTTGAAAGAAAAGGATAAATTCTTAGAAACATATAACATACCAAAAATGAAACAGAAGAAATAGAAAACATGAACAGACTGATAATCAGCAAACAAATGGAATCAGTAACCAAAAACCTCCCAACAAACAAAGTCTAGGACCTGACAGTTTCACAGGGGAATTCTACAAAACATTTCAAGAAGAGTTAGTACTTACTCCTCAAACTATTCCAAAAAAACTAGAAAAGGAAGGAAAACTTCCAAATTCATTCTAAGAGGGCAGCATTACCTTGATACCAAAACCAGATAAAGACTTCACAAAAAGAGAACTACAGGACAATATCCCTGATGAACATAGATACAAAATTCTCAATAAAATTCTAGCAAACCAGGACACCTGGGTGGCTCAATTAAGCATCTGCCTTTGGCTCAGGTCATGATCCTGGGGTCCTGGGATCAAGCCCCCATTGGGCTCCCTGCTCAGCGGGGAGTCTGTTTCTCCCTCTACCTCATGCTACTTGTGCTCTCTCTTTCTCTCTTTTGCTCACTCTCTCTCTCAAATAAATAAAATATTTTTAAAAATATTTTATTTATTTTTTTTGTGTCAGAAAGAGAGAGAGAGAACGAGCACAAGCAGGGGGAGCATCAGGCAGAGGGAGAAGCAGGTTCCTTGCTGAGCAAGGAGCCGGACGTGGGGCTCGATCCCAGGACCCCGGGATCATGACCCAAGCTGAAGGCAGCCGTTTAACTGACTGAGCTACCCAGGCGCCTCTCAAATAAATAAAATCTTAAAAAAAAAATAAAATAATAAAATAAAATAAAATAAATACTAGCATACCAAAACCAACAATATATTAAAAAAATCATTCACCATGGTCAAGTGGGATTTATTCTTGAGATGCAAGGGTGTTTCAATATTTACAAATCAATAATGTGATACATCACATTAATAAAAGAAAGGATAAGAACCATATGATCATTTCAATAGACTCAGAAAAAGCATTTGACAAATTACAACATGTATTCATGAGAAAAACCCTCAACAAAGTAAGTTTAGAGGGAAAATACCTCAACATAATAAAGACTATCTATGGAAAACCCACAGCTAATATCATCTGCAATGAGGAAAAACAAAGGGCTTTCCCTTTATGGTAAGGAAAAAGACAGGGATGTCCACTCTCACCACTGTAACATAGTACTGGAAATTCTAGCCATAGCAATCAGACAACACAACGAAATAAAAGGCATCTAAATCAGCAAGGAGTTTTTAAACTTTCACTATCTAAAGATATCATGATACTATATATATAGAACACCTGAAGGATTCCACCAAAAAAAACTGCTAGAACTGAAAAACAAATTCAGTCAAGTTGCAGGATATAAAATCAATGTACAGAAATCTGTTGCATTTCTACACACCAAAAATGAAGCAACAGAAAGAGAAATTAGGGAGTCCATTCCATTTAAAATTGTACTAAAAAAACATAAGATACCAGGTATAAACTAAACCAAAAAGTTTAAAGACCTATACTCTGAAAATTATAAAACACTGACAGAAGAAACTGAAAATGACACAAAGAAATGGAATAATATTCCATGCTTATGGATTGGAAGAACAAATATTTTTTAAATGCTTTTACTACCTAAAGTGATCTACACATTTAATGCAATCTCTATCAAAATACTAATAGCATTTTTCACAGAACTAGTGCAAGCAATCCTGATATTTGTATGGAACCACAATAGACCCTGAATAGCCAAAGCAACCTTGAAAAAGTAAAGCAAAGCTGGAGGCATCACAATTCTGGACTTAAAGTTATATTACAAAGCTGTAGTAATCAAAACAGTTTGGTACTGGCACATAAATAGACATATAGCTCAACAGAACATAATAGGAAAACCAGAAATGAACCCACAACTATATGGTCAATTAATCTTTGGCAAAGCAGGGAAGAATATCCAATGGGAAAAAGAATGTCTCTTCAGTAAATGGTGTCAGAAAAACTGAACAGCAACATGCAAAAGAATGAAACTGGACCACTGTCTTATACCACACACAAAAATACATTCAAAATGGATGAAAGACCTAAACGTGAGACATGAAAAAAATCCTAGAAAAGAACACAGGCAGTAATTTCCTTGGCATTGGCTGTAACAACTTCTTTCTAGGGAAACAAAAGCAAAAATAAACTATTGGGACTTCAACAAAATAAAAAGCTTGTGCACAGTAAAGGAAACAATCAACAAAACTAAAAGGCAACCTACAGAATGGGAGAAGATATTTGCAAATGACCTATCTGAGAAAGGGTTAGTACCCAAAATATATAAAGAACTTAAAAAACTCAACACCCCACAAAGGAATAATCCAATTCAAAAATGGGTAGAAGACGTGAATAGATTTTTCCAAAGAAGACACTCTAGTGGCTAACAGACACATGAAAGATGCTCTACATCACTCATCATGAGGGAAATACAAATCAAAACTACAATGCAATATCACCTCACACCTGTCAGAATGGCTAAAATCAACAACGTAAGAAACAACAGGTGTTGGCAAAGGTGTGCAGAAAGGGGAACTCTTTTGTACTGTCGGTGGGAATGCAAACCTAGTGCAGCCACTCTGGAAAACAGTACAGAGTTCCCTCAAAAAGTTAAAAATAGAACTACCCTACCATCCAGCAATTGCACCACTAGGTATTTACCCAAAGAATACAAAGATACTAATCCAAGAGCATAGATGCACCCTGATGTTTTTAGCAGCATTATCTACAATAGCCAAGATATGGAAGCAGCCCAAGTGTCCATGGGTTGATGAATGGATAAAGAAGAAGTGGTGTATATATACAATGGCATATTACTCAGCCATAACGAAAGAATGGAATCTTGCCATTTGAAAGTAGATGAATGGATCTTAAGAGTATTATGCTAAGCAATGTAAGTCAGCCAGGAAAGACAAATACCATATGATTTCACTCACATGCTGAATTCAAGAAACAAAACAAATGAACAAAAGGGGAAAAAGAGATAGAGAGAGGCAAACTAAGAAGTAAACTTTTAACTACAGAGCACAAACTGATGGTTACCAGAGGGGAGATGGGTGGTGGGATGGGTGAATATTAAGGAGTGCACTTAGTCTGATGAGGCCCTGGGTGTTGTATGAAAGTGCTGAATCACTATATTGTATACCTGAAACTAATATTACACTGTGTGTTAACTGGAATTCAAATAAAACCTTTTAAAAAATAAAAAATATATTAAGAAAAGAACACCCCCATTATCCCTTAATTCTTTTTTCTGTTATGGGTAGAATCAAATCACATGCTTTATCAATAAACTGCAATAATTGCCAGAGTCCTCAATCCTGAACATGGATAATCCAATGTTGTTAAAGAAAAAGATATAGTTGCATGTGTTTATGCAGATAAAAGATTTTGGAAGCACATACAGGAAAAATTGCCTGTGGTTACCTGAATTATAGAGATTACAGATGATTCTTAGTTTCTTACTTTTTCTTCTCTATATTTTCTCACTACACAATAAATGTTACTTATGTATTTTTAAATACATTAGAATTTTATTAATGGTGTGTGCATCCTGGTAGAACTAATTAATTATCCTGAAAGCAGCATTATTTTTAGAAAACACTGCTTCCAAATGAACTCTAGCTGGAAGGTACTGACTGTAGCAATTCAAAACTAAAACATCTTTAATAATGAAAAGAACTTGAAAAGTAATACTTTTTAACAAGTGTCACTTTCACTGAATTCAAGCTGGTGTTCTATGGTGCTATGGGGCTATCAACCACATAGCTGGAGTGTACTTAGTGGGGCCCTGCTTGGAAATTGTAACAACTGCATTCTCACACAAACCTGAAGGTCACTTTATATTTAGGAAATACTAATTTTCACAATATACTACCAGAAAAAAAAGTTGAGTTTTATATTTATATTTCCTACGGAAGAATTCTGTGCAATTCAGATATCTTCTACACAGGTAATTAACATCGAACATGTCATATTCCCCAGGCAGGGAAGCTGATAAAACAACAAAGGACTGGTAACAGTTTAAGAAACTGCGGAGATTCACAGTTAGTGTCAAACAGTCTTAAAGCAGGTAGTGATGTAATAAAAAGCAAAAGATTCAAAGGGTTTGCAAGGAGCTATGTAATGGGAATGCTAAAGAGTTCAAATGATGCCAGCAGCTTTTCCTCTCTACTTCTTGGTTCTCCTTACACCTTCCCTCCAACCTGCCTAAGTCAGGGAATTACACATTAAGTAAACCCATAAACTAAATCTATAATTATTCTAAGTGAAATCAATGCAAACTGAATTACCTCCTAATTTTTGGTGTACATTTACCTCTTATTAAGGAGGAATATATGCCCTCTATGCTGAAAGAGATTCTTTCATGTACTGAAGCTGTTTTCTTCTCTTTATAGCTTGAAATGCAGATTATTTATGCGTGCAATTCATATCAGATATGCACATTTCTGAATGTCTCACTGAAAATCATGATTTAGTATTCTCAGAGATAGCATTTGTAATTTAGACATATGTGGATTTTTATCACTTTCAATGTTGTAAATATGAACCAATAGTATGTTCATTGTAATAAAACAGAGGCAAATCAGTCATAAAAACATCTCAACTTCCCAAAATCATATGATAAATTTAGAATATATTTTTAAAAAAATCCTAGGTTTCATTACTAGATGTTGTTCCTATTACAAAATAAGAGCAAATGCAATATATCAATACATGCAGACATTTGAAAAAACATCTGGTACCTGCATTTCAGACTATAGACAATTACTTCACTCAAGTACAAGAATAAAAGGAATGTGAACACAAGCTATCAGGATCTCAAAGTAAATTATACATTATTTTGTTCAGATCTGGCATGGAAGCTATTTGAATGTTTAAAATTATATCTGAATTATGTCTGAAGTTCTCTAAATCTTCTCGTTTCACTAAAATACAAAAATTCAGGGGCGCCTGGCTGCCTTAGTCAGTAGAGCATATGACTCCCGATCTCAGGGTCATGAGTTCAAGCCCCACATTGGGCGTAGAGCTTAGTTTAAAAAAATAAACTTATAAATAAATAAATAAATAAATAAATAAATAAATAAATAAATAAATAAAGTGTGAAAACATAAACCCAAGAGGACTTCCAATTTCCAGTCTGGATAGCAAGGAGCTTGGAAGTCATAGCTCCATCCTAACAAGTAAAAATCTGAACAAACTGAAAAGTCAACAACTCTTTTTAGATACATCATAGTAGCAAGGTCACAGGGCAAACTGCTGACCTGAAAATTGGAAAGACCAACAGGCAGATAACATAGATCACAATTTACTAAGAGCATAAACTGTATTATGAGCAAAAACCTTAAGAATCAGTACTAGGGTAGAAAAATCTAAATTATAATTGATGAATTGCTGGAGATTCAGTGTGGATAACTCTGAGAGTTAAAAACTCTCGAGGTGGGGTCCAGTTATATGGAGACTTCACACTTTTGTGGGTTTTATCAATAGGATCCCTACCAGTGTCTTACAGTGAATATTGAAGAAAAATCCCTTTATGTTTCCAACAGGGAGAAGCAAAAAAGAACCATTTTTAAATGCACCAGAGCATTCAGTTCTCGGAAGGCCTGACCTCAAGAAAATCTATTTTACCAGAGCCTTACCTATTGGTCTTATATCAGAATCTAACCTACGTAGTAGAAGAAAATACTCTAGCCTGTTCTACCCTCCATGTGGGGGAAGGAAAATACAAAATTCCAGCACCCACTAGACATCTTGTTCCACCAAAGGTGGGGAAAAAAACTTAGAGGCGCTTATGAAAGTCACAGCTGAGGGTGACAGACTTACCAATTCCTAAGGTCCAATCATAGGAATACAAAATGTTTACAGTCCCGCCAAACCTTACCATCACATAACTAAAGGCTTATTTACCAGAGTTCTCTTTATCCAGTACATTATGTCCAGATTTCAAGAAAAACATTGCAAGGCATACTAAAAGGCAAAAACAAAACAAAACAAACAAACAAAAAACCTCCTACAACAACAACAACAAAAATATGTTCAAGGAGACAGAGAGCATTAAAACCAAACTCAGATATGATGCCAGGAATGTTTGAATTATCATACCAAGAATTTAAAACAACTATGTTTAATATGAAAAGGATTCTAATTAAAAAAATAGACAACATGCAATAACAGATGGGTAATGTGAGTATTGGAATGGAAATTCTAACCAAGAATCAAAAAGAAAAGTAAGAGATCAAAAACAATGTGTCAGAAAAAGAATGTCTTTGATGGGCTCATGAGTAGGCTAAACACAGCTCAGACAAATATGTCTGAGTTTGAGTATATGTCAATAGAAATTTCCAAAACTGAAAATCAAGGAGATAAAAGACTGAAAAAATGGAACAGAATATCCAAGAACTGTGGGACAACTATAAACTTCAATATTTTCATAATGAGATTACCAGAAGAAGAAGAAAGAGAGAAAGGAATAGATAAAATATTTGAAGCAATAATGACTGAGAATTTCCAAAAATTAAAGTCAGATATCAATCCACAGATCCAGAAATCTCAGACCAATTAGGATAAATGCCAAAAATAAAAAAACAAAAAACCTTACACCTAGGCATATCATATTCAAATCACACAAAATATAAGGAAAGGAAAAAATCTTGAAAGAAGCTAGATGGAAATAAGTTTACCTATACAGAAGCAAGTAAGAATTATACCCAACTTCCCCTCAGAAAACATGTAGATAAGAAGACAGTATGGTAAACTATTTAAAATCTTGAGAAAAAAATTCCCACCAACCTAGAATTTTTTGTTCTGTGAAATTATCCTTCAAAAGTGAAGGAGAGATAGACTTTCAGACAAACAAAAATTGAGGGAATCTGTTATAAGTAGACCTGCTTGCAAAAAATGTTAAGAGAAGTTCTTCAGGAAGAAGGAAAATGATACAGGTCAGAAACTTAGATCCATATAAAGGAAGGAAGAGTATTAGAAAAGGACAAGAAGGTAAAATAAAAACTTTTGTTTTATTTATTTGGAATTGATCTAACAGATTAACAATGTCCTCAAAATAACAGCAAATATATACCCAATATTTATATCTTATGTATAAGTAAAATGAACAACAGCAATTATACAAGGGACAGGAGGGAGGAATTAGGAATATTTTGTTATTATAAGATACTTGCAATTACCAGTGAAGTGGTATAGCGTTATTTGAAAGTGGGCTTGGATTAATTGTAAATATATTGCAAACCTTAAAGCAACTATAAAAAAGCTTAAAAATATAATTGATAGGCTAAGAAAAGAGAAAATGGAATCATATAAATGCTCAATTAAAATCACAAAAGCAGACAAAAGGTGGAAGCAACACACAAGTATCCACGGAATATTGAATGGATAAACAAAATGTGGTGTATTCATAAAATTACATACTATTCAGCCTTAAAAAGGAGGAAAATTCTGATACATGCTACAACATGGATGGGCCTTGAGAACACCATACCAAATAAAGGCACAGAAAGACAACTGTGTGATTCCACTTAAATGAAGTACCAAAAATAATAAAATTCATAGAGACAAGAGGCACAGTAGTGGCTGTCAGGGACTGGGGGAGTTATTTTTTAATGGGTACAGAGTTTCAGTTTTACAAGAGGAAAAGAATTCTGGAGATGGACAGTGAGGATGATAGCACAACAATGTGAATGTGCTTAATGCGGCTGAACTAACCACATACTTAGAAGAGGTTAAAATGGTAAATTTTATGTTGTGTACATTTTACCATATCATATGGTCTGAAGATCTGTGTCCCCCAAGCTTTATATGTTGAAAATCTAATCCACAATATGTTGGTATTAGAAAGCGGGGAACTTCTAAGAGGTGATTAGGTCATGAGGGTAGATCTCATGAATGAGTTTTGGGTCGTTACAAAAGACACCGCAGAGAGCTCCCTCACCTTTTCCGCAATGTGAGGACACAGTGAGAAGGCACTGTCTAGGAACCAGGAAGCCCTTGCTGAACACAAAATCTGCTGGCACCACAATCCTGATTTCTTTTTTTTTTTTTTTTAAAGATTTTATTTATTTATTCGACAGAGATAGAGACAGCCAGCGAGAGAGGGAACACAAGCAGGGGGAGCGGGAGAGGAAGAAGCAGGCTCATAGCAGAGGAGCCTGATGTGGGGCTCGATCCCATAACGCCGGGATCACGCCCTGAGCCGAAGGCAGATGCTTAACCGCTGTGCCACCCAGGCGCCCCCACAATCCTGATTTCTAATTCCTCATCCTGATTCCCAACCTTCACAAACAAAAGAAATAAATGTTTGTGTTTCATTAAAAAAATAAATTAAGGGGCGCCTGGGTGGTGCAGTCATTAAGCGTCTGCCTTCGGCTCAGGACATGATCCCAGCGTTCTGGGATCGAGCCCCACATCAGGCTCCTCTGCTGGGAGCCTGCTTCTTCTTCTCCCACTCCCCCTGCTTGTGTTCCCTCTCTCTCTGGCTGTCTCTCTCTCTCTGTGTCAAATAAATAAATAAAATCTTTGAAAAAAAATAAAATTAAAAAATTAAAAAATAAATTAAATCAAATCAAATCACAAAGGCAGAAACATAATGGACAATAAAAACTTGAAAAACAAGGGTAATGAATAGAAAACAATAACAAATAAGGTAGATAATAATCAAACTATACCAATAATAACTTTAAATTTCAGTGGTCTAAATACACCAATTGAAAAAGATTGTCAGAGTGAACAAAAAAAACAATGTGCAACATTATGTTGCCTATGAGGAATACACTTTAAATATATAGGCACCGGGCGGGGAAAGATGGTGGAGGAGTAGGGGACCCTATTTCAACCAGTCCCCTGAATCGAGCTGGATTTACCAGACCATCCTTAACATTCACAAAATCAGCCTGAGATGTAAGAAGATACATCTGGCTCTCTACAAACAGAACATCTCCAGCACCTGGTTTTGAGGTAAGAAGTGGGGAGCCAAGAGTCTGCAGAAAGGTATCGGAAGATAAATGGAATGGGGAGGGAGCCTCTGTGCTCATATGCTGGGAAGGCAGAAGCTTCCAATGCTGGGGAGCGGGCCAGACACACAAATCTGTACCAGCAGGGAAACCAGACTGAAACCTGAAACTTGGGATCATGCATGCGACCCAGGGGCAGCTGGCAGTTTTAGCAGAACAAAGGGCAGAGATGTGCCCTGCCCAGGGAGCGAGGACTGGGAGAGTGTCTGTGGGGCCAAAAACCCAAGACACTGTGGGTTTTTAGCAGCACTGACAGAAATGGAGTGAATGTGGCCTGGAAAGCTCAGTGAAGAGCAGACTGCGATCTCTCTTTTCTGAGACAGAGGTTTAGATATGGTCACTGCTGCTCTGACTCTCAGAAGAAACACACAAAGCCACCAGGGAAAGCCAGAAGACAGACAGGAATAACAAGAAGTCCACATCCCTAAGGTCCCTATAAAACAGGTGCATCTTGTTTGGGTCCTGGTCAATAATTTGGACTCTGTACATGTCCGCAACCACACCTCATCAGAATGACAAAGAGGAGGAACCCCCAACAAAGGAAAGAAACAGAGTATGTGGCCTGTGCCACAGAACTTATGGATATGGATATAACCAAGATATCAGAAATGGATTTCATAGAAACAATTATCAAGACAATGTATGGGCTTGAGAAAAATATTAATGAAAATATAGAATCTAAGGGCTGAAATGAGAATGAATCTGGCAGAAATTAAGAATGCTATGAATCAAATGCAAACTAACCTGGGTGCTATGACTACCTGGTAAACGAGGCAGAAGAATGAATTAGTCAGATAGAGGATGAGATGATAGAAAAGAAGGAAAAAGAGGTAACATGGGAAAAAAGACTCTAATTTTAAGAAAAAAAAAGCTACGGGAGATTACTGACACAATGAAATGTTCCAATGTCACAATTAGCACCCCGAGGGGGTGAGAACGAGAGAGGTCTAGAAGAGATATTTGAACAAATTGTAGCTGAGAACTTCCCTAATCTGGTGAAGGAAACAAGCATTCCTGTCCAAGAGGAAAAGATAACCCCTTGCAAGATCAATGAGAACAAACACCATGACACATAATAGTACAATTTGCAAGTCTTAGATTCAAGGAAACAATCTTGAAAGCAGCAAGGGGGAAGAGAATCCTCACGTACAGAGGGAGGAACATCAGAATAACATCAGACCCGTCTACAGAGACCTGGCAAACCATAAAAAGCTGGCAAGACATATTCAGAGCTCTAAGTGAGAAGAACATGCAGCCAAGGATACTATATCCAGCAAGGCTGTGATTCAGAATGGATGGAGAGACAAGGACATTCCAAGACCAGCAGAAACTGAAAGAATATGTGACACCAAGCCAGCCCTACAAAAAATATGAATGGGGGGTTCTATAAAAGTAAAAAGACCCCAAGAGTGATAGAGAACAGAAATTTACAATCTATACAAACAAAGACTTCACAGGCAACATGACAATATTAAAATCCTATCTCTCAATAATCACTCTCAATGTGAATGGCCTAAATGCTCCCATAAAACACCACAGGTTTGCAGATTGGATCAAAAGACATGACCCATCCATTTGCTGTCTACAAGAGACTCATGTTGAACCTAAAGATACATCCAGACTGAGAGTGAAAGGATGGAGAACCATTTTTCATGCTAATGGACCTCAAAAGAAAGCTGGGGTAGCAATTCTCATATGAGACAAAATAGATTTTAAGCTAAAGACTGTAGTTAGAGATACAGAAGAACACTACATTATTCTTAAAGGATGTATCTAACAAGAGGATCTAACAATTATAAATGCCCCCAACAGGGGAGCAACCAACTAAATAAGCCAACTGTTAACCAAAATAAATACACATATCAATAATAATAGGTTAATGGTTGGGGACGTGAACACTCCACCCTCAGCAAAAGACAGATCACTTAAGGAGAAAATCAACAAAGAAACAAGAGCCTTGAATGACACACTGGACCAGATGGACCTCATAGATATATACAGAGCATTCCACCCTAAAACAACAGAATACTCATTTTTTTCAAATGAATTTGGAAATTCCTCCAGAATACACCATATACTGGGTCACAAAACACGTCTCAACCAATACCAAAAGACTGAGATTATCCCCTGCATATTCTCAGACCACAGTGCTTTGAATATGGAACTCAATCACAAGAAAAAATTTGGAAGAAACGCAAACACTTGCAAACTAAGGACCATTCTGCTTAAGAATGTTTGGGTAAACCAGGAAATTAAAGAACTTAAGCAATTTATGGAAACCAATGAGAATGAAAACACATTGGTCCAAAACCTATGGGGCACTGCAAAGGTGGTCCTAAGGGGGAAATACATAGCCGTCCAAGCCTCACCCTAAAGAATAGAAAAATCTAAAATGCAGTCCTTATACTCACACCTAAAACAGCGGGAGATGGAACAAAAGAATAGACCTAAGCCAAGCACAAAAAGACAACTGATTAATATTAGAGCAGAGATCAATGATTTAGAAACCAGAACTACAGTAGAGCAGATCAACAAAACTAGAAGCTGGTTCTTTGAAAGAATTAATAAGATTGAAAAGTCACTGGCCAGACTTATTCAAAAGAATAGAGAAAGGACCCAAATTAATAAAATTATGAATGAAAGGGGAGAGATCACAACCAACACCAATGAAATAGGAAGGATCATTAGCAACTTTTATCAACAGCTTTATGCCAATAAATTAAACAACCTGGAAGAAATGGATGCCTTCCTGGAAGCCTATACACTACCAACACTGAAACAGCAAGAAATTGACAACCTAAATAGAATGATAACCAGTAAAGAGATTGAAGCAGTGATCAAAAATCTTTCAAAAAACAAGAGTCCAGGGCCTGATGGATTCCCTGGGGAATTCTACTAAACATTCAAGGAAGAAATAATACCTATTCTTTTGAAGCTGTTTCAAAAAATAGAAAGAGAAGTAAAACTTCCAAACTCATTCTATGATGCCAGCATTTCCTTGATCCCAAAACCAGGCAAAGACCCCATCAAAAAGGAGAATTACAGACCGATATCCCTGATGAATATGGATGTCAAAATCCTCAACAAGATCCTAGCTAATAGTATCCAACAGTACATTAAAAGGATTATCCATCACAACCAAGTGGGATTCATCCCTGGGATGCAAGGGTGGTTCAACATTCGCAAATCAATCAGTGTGATAGATCACATTAATAAGAGAAAAGACAAGAACCATATAGTCCTTTCAATTGATGCAGAAAAATCATTTGACAAAAAACAGCATCCTTTCCTGATTAAAACCTTTCAGAGTGTAGGGATAGAGGGTACATTCCTCAATTTCATAAAAACCATCTATGAAAAGCCTACAGCGAATATCATTCTCAATGAGGAAAAGCTTTCCCTTAAGATCAGGAACACGACAAGGATGCCCACTCTCGCCATTATTGTTCAACATAGTACTAGAAGTCCTAGGAACAGCAACCAAACAACAAAAAGAAAAAAAAGGTATTCAAATTGGCAAAGAAGAAGTCAAACTCTCTCTTTTCACAGATAACATGATACTTTATATGGAAAACCCAAAAGACTCCATCCCCAAATTACTAGAACTCATACAACAACTGATATAACAATTAGGTAACATGGCAGGATACAAAATCAATGCACAGAAATCAGTGGCATTTCTATACACGAAAATGAGACTGAAGAAAGAGAAATTAGGGAATCGATTCCATTTACAATAGCACCAAAAACCATTATATGTCTTGGAATAAACTTAACCAGAGAGGTAAAGGAACTATACTCCAGATACTACGGAACACTGATGAAAGACATTGAAGAAGACAGAAAAAGATGGAAACACATTCCATGTTCATGGATCAGAAGAATAAACATAGTTAAAATGTCTATGCTACCCAGAGCAATCCACACTTTCAACGCCATCCTGATCAAAATACCAATGACATTTTTCAAAGTGCTGGAACAAACAATCCTATAATATGCGTGGAAGCAGAAGAGACCCAGAATCGCCAAGGAAATGTCGAAAAAGAAGAACAAAGCTTGGGGCATCATGTTGCCTGATTTTAAGCTATACTACAAAGCTGTGATCACAAAGACAGCATGGTACTGGCACAAAAACAGACACTTAGGCCAGTGAAACAGAATATAGTCTCCAGAAATGGACCCTCGACTTTTTGGTCAACTAATCTTTGACAAAGCAGGAAAAAATATCCAGTGGAAAAAAGACAGTCTCTTCAATAAATGGTGCTGGGAAAATTGGACAGCTATATACAGAAGAATGAAACTTGACCACTCTCTCACACCATACACAAAGATAAACTCCAAATGGATGAAAGACCTCGATGTGAGACAGGAATCCGTCAAAATCACAGAAGAGAACATAGGCTGTAACCTCTTAGACATCGGCCACAGCAACTTCTTTCATGACACATCTCCAAAGGCAAGGAAACAAAAACAAAAATGAACTTTTGGGACTTCATCAAGGTAAGAAGCTTCTGCACAGCAAAGGAAACAGTCAACAAAACAAAGAGGCAACCCACAGAATGGGAGAAGAAATTGACAAATGACACTACAGATGAAAGGCTGGTATCTAAGATCTATAAAGAACTTCTCAATCTCAATACCCAAGAAACCAGTAATCAAATAAAAAAATGGGCTGATGATATGAACAGACACTTTTCCAATGAAGACATACGAATGGCTAACAGATACATGAAAAAATGTTCAACATCGTTAGCCATCAGGGAAATTCAAATCGAAACCACATTGAGATTCCACCTTACGCCAGTTAGAATGGCAAAAATTGACAAGGCAAGGAACAACAAATGTTGGAGAGGATGTGGAGAAAGGGGATCCCTCCTTCATTGTTGGTGGGAATGCAAGTTGGTACAGCCACTCTGGAAAACAGCGTGGAGGTCCCTTAAAAAGATAAAAATAGAGCCACCCTATGACAGAGCAATTGCACTACTGGGTATTTACCCCAAAGATATGGATGTAGTGAAGATAAGGGCCATACGCACCCCAATGTTCATAGCAGCATTGTCCGCAGTAGCCAAACTGTGGAAGGAGCCAAGATGCCCTTCAACAGACAAATGGATAAAGAAGATGTGGTCCCTATATACAATCGAATATTACTCAGCCATCAGAAAGAACGAGTTCTCAACATTTGCTACAACATGGACGGCACTGGAGGAGATAATGCTAACTGAAATAAGTCAAGCAGCGAAAGACAACTATCATATGATTTCTCTCATCTATGGAACATAAGAACTAGGATGATCGGTTGTGGAACATAAGGAATAGCAGGGAGATTGGTAGGAGAAGGAAAGGAACAATGAAGGGGGAGGTTAAGAGAAGGAACCACGGGAGACTATGAACTCTGGGAAACAAACTGAGGGTTTCAGAGGGGAGGGGGGGTGGAGGGATGGGCTAGCCCGGTGAAGGGTATTAAGGAGGGTGTGAGACAGCCCAGCAACCACATCAACCAGTATTTGGATATTTGAGCTGAGCTCCACATGAAAAACTAATGATGTACTGTAGCAGTTCAATAAAGTCTCAAAGGATTTAAAAATAAATAAATAAATAAATAAATAAAAACAAATTATTTCAAACTGTGGTAGATACTGTCAAAATATTGCAGATATATATCTATATAGGTGGTGCTTAACCACTGGGTAACTCTGACAACCAATAGGGGAAATGACCTTTTTGTGGCAAGAATGTGTTCCTAGTCTTTATACCTCCATGCCTTTTTTTTTTTGCTTTATGCATATTATACAACTATAACTTCCCACTTAGGAGAAACTGCTTAGGTGTTTTAAATCTGAGCAATATGCTTAAAAGTGTGGGAAAATATTGAAGACAAAAGGGGAGAAAGATCTGCTCATCGTACATTAATGATTCATTACCTAGTAAAGAAGTTCCTTGGTCTGGAATACCGGTGTACAAACCGTCTGATTGTCATGATATACAAAATAAAGCACATAAATATATTTTGAATGAGAAAGTCTATAGTTTACAGCAAATTTTCAAAGGGATTAGGACTTGTGACACTTAAATATTTAAGAAGTCATCTATGCAATTCTATAGGTTGCTGGCATCTATAACAGACTGCTAAGCAAAACAATTACATCAGTATACTCATTAATAGCATCTGGAACTCTGAAAGCTAAAGCAGCTCCCCAGGGGCCCAACTTACAATCTAAATGTAAATAACTCACTATTGTAAATCAGGTACAGGTAGTCTATAAACAGCAGTTGTAGTCATCCCCACCTGGTATTATCAGGCCCAAATCTCAATCCCCAGAACTTGAATAAGGATAAAGACCAGGAAGGGTGGCATCTTTCCTTTTTTCCAGAAGTGTCTGTAGCTATCTTGCTACTCAATACTAGCCTTAGACACGAGATAAAGACAGCACAGCCACTCATCTGTGAAATGTAATTTAAGAAGCATTTGAAAGAGTCTTACCCACAAATAAAAACTTTCTCTCTTGCTAATGCATCATATTTCATAACTGGTGATTTGTACCCAACCTCTTCCAAAATGTATATAGGTATTTTTTATTATTTCGGAGAATAGGCTATAAGTTACTTGGTCTCTTTCCTGGTGTTTTGATGCCTACCATTCTTACTTATTTTTAATATGAAGCCCTTCTGCTCATTCACAAGTCTCTTCCCGAATGATAAATTCAATATTGTCAGAGTCACTGTAGTGGAATGATTTCCCTTGTCAAATATATCTTGCATAGCTTATGATTTTGACAGTATCAATGTACATCAGTACTGAAGGAAGAGGACTTAGCTGCCCATTATTATGATCTTTCCTAATTTATTAATTTTGCAAGCTTCTCCAACTTAATCTTTTCCAGACAAATATTTTCTTAATGAAAATTATCCATTAATTAATACTTTCTAATTTGAGGTATACCTGGTTTTATGTTATTAAAATCCATATATAGATAGAGCTAACAATCCTCTAAACCTGTAAGATCCAAGGAATTCGATAAACAGTAACAATATGTTGGTGCTTCTGACAGTGTAGATACTAGCATAATAATAACAATAGTTGAATTGATAGTTGGATAAAAATAAGAACAATGATAAAATACATTTCACATTTATTTTGTACTTTAACCCTCCCCAAATATTTGTTATTACTGATTTTTTAAAGATTTTATTTATTTATTTGAGAAAGAGAGAGAGAGAAAGAGAGAGTACAAGCAGGGGGAGCAGCAGGCAGAGGGAGAAGGAGAGGTAGGCTCCCCTCTGAGCAGGGAGCCCGAAGATATGGGGCTCAATCCCAAGACTCTGGGATCATGACCTGAGCTGAAGGCAGACGCTTTACCAAGTGAGCTACCCAGGTGCCCCTGGTTTTCACTTTTCACTGCAACAAACCTCTGAGACATATATAACTGTATTGCCAATTTGAGAAGAAAAGAAAGAATGAAAGAAGAAAGAAAGGATAAAAGAAAGAAGGGAAGAAAAGACAGAAAGAAGGAAAGAAACATACTGAAAGAGAAAGAAAACCAATTTAAAAAAATAAGAAAACTTTAGAAATCCTAACGGCCAAGTGCCTTGTCTATGGTCACAAACTGAGGGTTTTAGAGGGGAGGGGGTGGGGGGATGGGCTAGCCCGGTGATGGGTATTAAGGAGGGCACATATTGCATGGAGCACTGGGTGTTATACGCAAACAATGAATCATGGAACACTACATCAAAAACTCATGGAACACTACATCAAAAACTAAGGATGTACTCTATGGTGAATAAAATATCTTAAAAAAAAAAAACAAAAAAACCATGGAGTTTAGCAGTAAAATCAAGCCTAGAAGTCAGGGCTCCAAATTCAGTTTACATTCTTTCAATAGATTCAAGATGTTGCAACTGTTAAGTTTAAATCACACTTTCTATTTTGTACTAAAATTCAGGAAAATTCCTTTACTTAAAAAGAAATCATATATTTTGGATACTAACATTTTATTGGATATGTTATTTACAAATATCTTCTCCCATTCAGTAGGTTGCCTTTTTGTTTTGTTGATTGTTTCCTTCACTATACGCAGACTTTTATGTAGTCCCAATAGTTTATTTTTGCTTTTATTTCTTTTGCCTCAAGAAATATAACAAAAAAAAAATGTTGTTAACAGAAACATGAAAAGATGCTCAGCATCACTCATCATGAGGGAAATACAAATCAAAACTACAAGGTATCACCTCACACCAGTCAGAATGTCTAAAATCAACAACACAAGAAATAGCAACTGTTGGCAAGGATGCAGAGAAAAAAGACCCTTCTTACACTGTTGGTGGGAATGCAAACTGGTGCAGTCACCAGTGGGAAACAGTATGGAGGGTCCTCAAACATTAAAAATAGAACTACCCTGAGGGGGCGCCTGGGTAGCGCAGTCGTTAAGCGTCTGCCTTCGGCTCAGGGCGTGATCCTGGCGTTGCGGGATCGAGTCCCACATCGGGTTCCTCCGCTGGGAGCCTGCTTCTTCCTCTCCCTCTCCCCTGCTGTGTTCCCTCTCTCGCTGGCTGTCTGTATCTGTGTTAAGTAAATAAATAAAATCTTTTTTAAAAAGAACTACCCTGAGATGCAGTAATTTCACTACTGGGTAGTTACTCAAAAAATATAGAAACACTAATTCAAAGGGATGCATGCACCCTGATGTTTATAGCAGCATTATCAACAAGAGCCAAATTATGGAAATAGCCCGAATGTCAATAGACTGATGAAGGGATGAAGAAAAAGTGATATAAACATACTGATATGCATATTATATTATTCAACCATAAAAAAGAATGAAATCTTGCCATTTGCAACGACATGGATGGAGCTAGAGAACATAATGCTAAGTAAAATAAGTCAGTCAAAGACAAATACCATGATTTCACTCATATGTGGATTTTAAGAAACAAAACAAATGAGTAAAGGAAAAAAGAAAAAGAGAGAGAGGCAAACCAAGAGACAGACTCTTGGGGCACCTGGGTGGCACAGCGGCGGTTAAGCGTCTGCCTTCGGCTCAGGGCGTGATCCCAGCGTTACGGGATCGAGCCCCACATCAGGCTCCTCCGCTATGAGCCTGCTTCTTCCTCTCCCACTCCCCCTGCTTGTGTTCCCTCTCTCGCTGACTGTCTCTATCTACGTCGAATAAATAAATAAAATCTTTAAAAAAAAAAAAAAGAAACAGACTCTTAACTACAGAGAACAAACTGATAGTTACCAAAGGGGAGGTGGGTGGGGGGATGGGTTAAATAGGTGATGGGAATTAAGGAGGGCAATTGTCATGATGAGCACTGGGTGATGTTTGGAATTGTTGAATCACTATATTGTACACCTGAAACTAATGTAATACTCTATGTGAACTAAATTGGAATTTAAATACATACATACATACTAATATGTTATATGAGCTTATACTTCAATTAATAAAAATTTTTAAAAAATATATATACATGTGTGTGTGTGTATATATATATATATATATATATCTTACATCTTTATCCATTCATACATATACATATGTCAATCACATGGAATATAACTCAGCCATCCAAAAGAATGAAATCCTGCCATTTGCAACAATGTGGATGGAGCTAGAGTGTATTTTGCTAAGTGATTCTGCAACTAAATCCACACCAAATGGAGTTTCTGTGGAAACCTTTGTTAACTCTGAGGACAACCTGAGAGTTTTCTGGAAAGCCCAACACCTGAACTGGGCTAGAAATGCAACTTGGGGCCACAATCCATCTACGCGGCTCATACAAACAAACACACACAAATAAAAATGAAAGACTAAATAATGATTTTTCTAAACACTGGCAGTCTCAGTAGCAGTTTATTCCTCTAAAGTATATCTTGAGTCTCAAACTGCACCCAGACCTCAATAGATAGTGCAATATGACTAATACTCTTAAAGTAACGTGCTTACGCATGATAATATCATGGATATGCTATAATAATAGCTCCCTGAAAAACCCTCTGGCATTCTGTTTTTTGTGTTTTGCTTTGTTTTTGCATTTTCAGTTTTAATAGTGCTAGCCTGCTCTAGGTTTTTCCCTCTAAATTAACTGTGAAAAAAGGTCTCCGGTAAGTCAAATTGTTATAACCATCTTTGGTTTTCTGTTCATGTAACAGAAACTATTTAACTTTTTAATAATGTTGTAAGTTACCACTAATCAAAGACAAAATCCAAGCTAGGATACCAATAAGGCACTGAAGTCTGGTGCCTATAATTCACAGCTTGTTTATTTGAAATTACTTTCTTTTACAATTACTGTTATAAGAATATGCCACTATCACCAAACAAAAGTTAACTAAGAGTGGCAACCTGAAAGTTTCTGGGCATTAGGCCAATTTTATAGGAAAAATTGAGAAGTGAAATATTAAAGTCATTATTTTGTCAATAATGACAAAAATATTTGCTAAACACCTAGTCTTTGCAAGGTATTGTGCTGAGTGTTGTCAGAGATACAAAGTAAGTAAAATATTACATTTTGCCTTCAAACTATTTTCAATTTGATAGGAAAAAGATACCCCCCCACACACACAAATACAGTGATAGGCACAAAGTGCTTTGAAATGCAAAGGAAATATTACGGAAGCACAGGGGGAAGAAGACATTTCTTCTTGCAGCAGCAGTCAGTATTTTATTCCCTAAACTAGTGAGTAGGGTGATGCTAAAATGTTTAAGTTTTCTGATGTTAAAAATTTAACAGTTGCGATTAAAGTGTGAACCAAGAAAACTTGAAGTTTATTCTTCATTTGAGATTCCTCCGCATTAAAATAATTTTATTGGCATAATTGAAATTATATTTGTAATAAACTCATATATTGTAATAGACAACTGCATGTACTCAATTTATTGGGAGGGAAATCTTACTGAACTGAATTTTATGGATGAGTAATTAAAATTTCAAAAAGATACTATAATTCTGTAATGATAATACGTTATTTTCATCTATGTAGTACCTAATCCACTATACTTAACACAACAGAACATACTAAACCAGCTTTATATAAAGAAAACATTGCAACAGAGCAAAACTTCATAGTAATTAATCATCTTAAGAAGAGCACATATAATTAAAAATGGTAAGCACTGCCAATCTTTCCTAAAGTGTTCCTTGGTATGATGCTAATAAAGCTGATAATAAAGACGACTTTGGATTTTTCCTCCCTCTTAAATCATTAAACATATTATTTTTTAGTACCTATTCATGTAAACACTAAGTGATGGAGGCAGGAAAAGCATTTACTCTAAAAGTAAACTATAATTAAATGTAATAAATTATAACTAATAATAAAATTATTTAACTTAATTGCATTTAACTCCTCCTTTCATTGCATCTATTCCTTTACACAATCCATTCCCTTCAGTCAGCAATAGCTCC
The DNA here is from genome assembly GCF_017311325.1 of Ursus maritimus. Lineage (NCBI taxonomy): Eukaryota > Metazoa > Chordata > Mammalia > Carnivora > Ursidae > Ursus > Ursus maritimus. The sequence goes on from NW_024423319.1 coordinate 57,062,140, forward strand.
TTCCAATAGAAGAATGTAAATCATATTTGTTAGTGTGTTTACTGTTTATCTAATGTCATTATTTTAGAATATTTTGTTGCTTCCAGTATTCACATATTACTTCTATTAAGAACAAAGTCACACATTAATATGTTAATTTAAAATACTATATTAATTCTAATATTCAAACAAAAATACATTAATCAAGACAAGGAATTATTCTTGGAATGTGTTTATTAAAACACAACGTTATGACCTTAAAGTTACAGACTTCAGGTTCAAATCTTTAATATTGAAGCATCTTCCATAAAAGACTGCAAAATAATACATGTTTTATGTACTAATATTCTGTGAAATCTGGCCAGCTGAGCCTGTAAAAGATGAAATGTGATGTGCAGAGCTAAGAAGTTTCAAAACATCTTACCTTCTATCCACACACGAACTTCAATAGCAGACGATGTCACAGTAGGATCTTGTCGAAGAAGACGAAATGATTGTACCATGTCTCAGAATGGATACATAGAGAAAATCCTGCGGTGTTTAATGTTTAAGGCTTAGATAATCCGAGTAGCTAAGAATGAAATAACAGAACTTAATCAGGTTCAGGCATTATCTATTTATACAGACTGCCTTATATTAGCATATGCTGTCAGGTGTGGGAGTTTGGGATAAAATAGTCCACCATTAATTAAATAATTAATATGTATTGCACATCTATTTAGTAAAATACAAAAACTCAAATATAAATCTGAATGAAATACTGATACAATGTGGATAAACACTGAAAACATTATGCTAGGTGAATGAAGCCAGACACATAAGGTTGCATATTGTCTGATTCCATTTAGTTGAAAAATTCAGTAGAGGTAAATCCATAGACACAGAAAGATTAGTGGTTGCCAGGAGCTGAGGCGAGACAGCGAAGAGTGACTGTTTAATGGGTACAGGGCTCCCCTTGGAGTGATGAAAATGTTTTGGAACTAGATAAAAGTGATGGTTGTACAACATAGCGAATATATTAAATACCTCTTAATTGCAGACTTTAAAATAGTTAATTTTGTTACATAAATTTTACCTCACTCAGATAAAATTTAAAAGGCAACAATAAATAAATTAAATAAATAAATAAACCTGACACAACTTCTGTCCAAAAGGAATTGTGAATCTATTAAGAAGGATCAAAAGCACATGAACAGCATCATTAATTTGCTTGAGACAAGTACTATACAGAAAATGTGCTAAGGAGTTTGTTTAACTGCAAGGAAAAGAAACAGCTTCATGCAGCAGGTGGCATCTGAGTCAAGGCAAAGACTAGACAGAAAAGAACCTTGAGAGAAAAATAATATCTTCCCTACCTACATCAGGAGTTTCTTGTGAGACCCATGAAAAGAAAAAAACAAATGGGAAGGAGAATGCTTTTTAAAATGTGAAACAGGCATGCCTAGGTTGTGCAGTCAGTTAAGCGTCAGATTCGTGGTTTTGGCTCAGGTTCTGATCTCAGTGTCCTGGGATCTAGCCCAGCTTAGGGCCCCACTCAGTAGGGAGTCTGCTTGAGATTCTCTCTCTCCCTCTGACCCTCCCCCAGCTCGCACTCTCTCTCTCTCTCTCTCAAATAAATAAATAATTTTTTAAAAGTAAAACATTCATTATGGAAATGTGAAAATGTGAATCATTATTAGTCCTGGTAGTTTTAAAACTCCAAGTGGTTGCAGCTTGCAGTTTCCTTATCTGTATTACTCAGCTCTTGAAACCAAGATACAAAGGACACACTAATGAAAATTTAAGAAGTAGTATCGTGTAATTGTGATAATGCTATTGGAATCAACTGTTCTCCCCTTCCATTCACCATCTTTAAACTAAATTTTATGACCTTGTATAAAGAAATGCTTTGCAAATGTAAATCATTGATGTTCACATTAAACAAAAGGTCTATAATCATAGCTAAATCCATTCCTGAAAAAACATAAGCATGGGTAGCACTTTCCCAGCCTAAGTAAGTATGACCAAATTAGATGAGTGGTGCTGCCATGTTTTACTTCTTCACTCAACCAATGAACTCAGGCCCTGCCTTTCATAGCCACTTTTTTTTTTAAGATTTTATTTATTTATGTGACAGAGAGACAGCCAGCAAGAGAGGGAACACAGCAGGGGGAGTGGGAGAGGAAGAAGCAGGCTCATAGTGGAGGAGCCTGATGTGGGACTCGATCCCGGAACGCCAGGATCACGCCCTGAGCGGAAGGCAGACGCTTTAACGACTGCGCTACCCAGGCGCCCCTCATAGCCACTTTTTTAACTACTAAAGCATATTTGTGTTTACCTTTATCTTGCCCTGCAAAAACAAACAAACAAAAAACTGGGTTTGAAACTGAATATCTTTTAAACGGCAGAAATGAGAAGGGGTGCTTTCTAGAGCAGCACTGTCCAACAGAACTTTCTGTAATATTGGAATATTATACATCTGCCCTATTCAATATAGTAGCTACTGACCACATATGGCTATTACGCTTGCAAAATGTGGCTAGTAAGACTTAAAAAACACAATTCCTAACTTTATTTAATTTTAACTGATTGAAATTCAAGTAGCCACATGTGGTTACCACATTGGACAACACAATTCTAGAACCTCCAAACAAGCATTAGGGTTACATATTTGGTGGACAATCTCAGACTGAAAATGAGGGCTGCTAGGGGAATAGGAAGATCTGAAAGAATCCTGATGCTTACTGTCAGATTATCTGTAGTCTTAAAATGCACAATGAAAGTGGCAATGAGCCTACCAACACCAACAAGTCGCTGGTCCTTCTCTGACTTCCCCTTCACCTGAGGTGTGAGGGTAGGAGAGGCTGTACAGAGTGGGGGTGGTGGAAAAAGGAAAGGAGATTTAGGTAGCCTCCACTGGTGAACTGAATCTCCAGTGGGGTTCAGTTATTCTGAAAAAATAAAAATAAAGTTAGTAAGACAGAAATACATATTGAAGTTCTCATATGCAGCAGAGAGTGTTAAAATAAATAGGTAAAAATTTCACTCAAGCACATTCAACAAGAATGTGCTTACTATGTGCAGGCAGAGGAAATTTCATTGATCAAAAGATGTGGTTGTGGGGTGCCTGGGTGGCTCAGTCGTTAAGCATCTGCCTTTGGCTCAGGGCCTAATCCCAGGGTCCTGGGATCCAGCCCCACATCAGGCTCCCTGCTCTGCTAGGAGCCTGCTCCTTTCTCTCCCACTCCCCCTACTTGTGTTCCCTTTCTCGCTGGCTGTCTCTCTCTCTGTCAAATAAATAAATAAAATCTTTAAAAATAAATAAAATAAAATAAAAGATGTGGTTGTGCTTTATATAATTGTACAACATNNNTCACCTAAAGTTCTTTAATTTCGAGGAAAGGGGTTTTTGGTGTGCAGTGGTTTCTTTTTTTTATTATTTTTTTTTATTTTAGCTATTTAACATTTACATTACTTCTGGAATCTACCTAAATGACTTTTTTCTTCCTTTCTCTCTGTTTGGTCTTTCCAATTTCCATTGCTTTCTTCCTTTAATTTCGGTTCAGAGGACTATTGCCTGTTTTCTCCTCTTGTACTTCCATATAGCTGTTTATGCAAAATATTCACCAAGGTGTTCCACCTCAGCTTTAAAAGAGCCACCCCCCCAAAAAAAAGGAAAAGAGGATAACATAACTGCCAACACAAACACTAAAATATAAATAAAAATTAATGATCTAAGATAGTGAAAAATTTCCTTCCTCAAGACTTCAGTGTCTATTCTTATGAATGTTGACTAGCTTTTAAAAAAAAATTTTTTTCCCAGTACATTTACGTTGAAAGGCTTGGGTCTATCGCCTGTGTAAGGTGATAAACTAGACGCTAAATGATCCCTAATTGTTAGCATTTTAATTAAGCTTAATGTATTTTAAACGCACAACCACATAAATCCTATTATCCGTTTCCTCGACAATAAAGTGTTAAGACTTAAAGAAATTCTAAATTAAGACTTAAAGAAATTCTAAATTAAATCATCCATCGGCTGTTCTGAGCATGGCGGATTTCTTTTTCCATAAGAGAATAATATAAAATAGTGCTGAGATGGATTATTTATATTATTACTATAAAGAGAGAATCACTGACTCAGGGGTTTAAAAAAAAACAAAAACAGAGGTGATATCTAACCAAATGGCGGATTAAACGGTTGACGGAATAGCCGCCACGGAAATGGCACCGAACTTGATGAGGCAACAGCGTGAGCTTGCCAACCGCTAAAATTCTGTGGGAAGTTTTTCTCATTTCTGAGCTGAAGTCGGCCTCCTCTGAACTCTCGCCCCTAACCCCTATCTTTATCCTAGCTCTGCCTCACGCTGTTCCTGCGAAGGAGTCTCCGGAGACTTTTACCTCAGAGAGCATCATCCACTCTACCGCCGAGTCCCAATGAATTGTCAGTTGACCAGTCTAACCGTCCCGCACACACTTTCTCCCTCTCGTTTTCCACAGGACAGTTGCCCAGCGTTGTCCTCACCCAAAAGTCTGCCACTAGTCTAGCAGGACCTCCATCCGCACAATACGGGGTTCGGAACTGAGATTCAAGGCCAAAGTGGCTCTACCACCTGAGTCTAGGGGGGGTTAAGGGGCCGCGTGGTCACCCTCACACTATGCCTGCCCCTCCGTCCAGGAAGTCCAAGTACGCCTCCTCCCATCCAGAGGTAATGGCGTTCCCATCAGACACCGTCGCCATTTAAGGCTTTCAAGGGTTGCTCCTCGGAAAAGGAAACGCCTCCCTCTACAGCCCCACGCGAGGGCTACAGTAAACAGTCTTGCTACTTGCCTCTTTCCCTACCCTGTCAGGCCTGACGCCGCGGGGACACGAGCCCCTCAGCCGCCAATCCGGCGGCTGGGTCTGGTTAGGATAGTTCCCAGCTGCCCCGCGTTGCGCACGCGGATCAACGCTCGCCCCAGCGCCTGGCGCGTTTCCGGGGGGTTGGTGGTGACGTAGCTCTTGCCCTACACGGCACGGGGGAGGGGGCTGGTTGGTAGGGAGCTGGTCTTCATCCTTTTCCACCCAATGAAAGTTTGTTTTCCTTGTGATACTGCCCAGTTATCTGTGGGTGTGCTGTAAGGATTCTCTGGAGAAGATTAAACACACACGAACAAAGTGAATGTGAATTCAAGGAAAGAAGAGAACTAACTTGGAGGCAACACGTGGTCACAGATTTCTCAATAAAAGAGACATTTGCTGGAATGCTGAGCTGAAGTGAAGACAAGCCCCTCACTGGTGTTCATGAGAAATCCACTTTTTTTTCTTTTTATTTTTTTAAGATTTCATTTTTTTTTTAAAGTAATCTCTACACCCAATGACAATCCGGAGATCGAGTGGCACGCTCTACTGACTGAGCCAGCCAGGCGCCCCTTTTCTTTTCTTAATGTAACTATATAGACCATAAAACTGAGGCCCAGACTTGGGGGTGGAGAAAGGCTAGAATTCGGGTCTCTAGTAGTTTTACACTCTCAGATTACTTCAAGTAGCTCCCATTTTGATGTGCTATGGATTTAGATAATGCCAGTTTAAAAGTGGACTTGCAGTAGCACTTGGTATTCAAAATGAAATTTAAAACAGTTTGTTTCATTTGAACACAAATTATTACCAGAACACTGCATTCCTTGACTTTGTGAGTTTGTAAACCCCATTTTAAACAAAGCTGAAATTATTCTTTCATGCTGTTGTAATACTCCTCAACAACATACCTGTACCATTTTTGAATCTGTGAGCCCAGATATGGCACCATAATAGGTGAATGCATTTATGTTTAAAGTCCTTTATCAAAGCAAATGTCTAAAAGCAGTAATAAACTAAATCAAAATTTCTATTAATAGTCCTATTCATGGGAAAGCATTTCCCTAGGTATTCCATATCACCAAAGGAGGCCATCTGGCCCACCAACTAGAATAATCAAATGCTAAATGTAGCTGGAATGAACCTGAAAAATAATTTTATCTAATTCTTTCATTTACGATTGAGGAAACTGAGCCCCAGGTAGAAGAGACATGTTTGAAGTTACACAACAATTTAGTGCCAGAACTAGAAAAAGAGCCCAGGTACCTGAACTTTAGTGGTCCTTCCACCAAATCCTATACATACCAGAATTAAATGGCACCTCAAGCAAATGGAGAAAGTTTTGGGAAGAAGTCATACAAAGGGTTTCTGTCTCCCCAGATATAGACACAAGAAGGGGTGAGAAAAACAAGATGAAACAACCAAAAAACACCCAAACATTCTCTAATGATGAGAAAGAAAAGCAGGGGATGATGAGTGGGAAGAGGTAGAAGCAATATTTACTAGAAAACAGCGTTTTTTGTTTTTGTTTTTGTTTTTTTTTTTTTACAAGTGTGAGCATCCATGAATCATTTCTGGCCACATGAAATTATTAGAATCAGTTAGTAAACAGGGTAAAAGATTTTGGCTCACATCCACTTTTACAAATACAGATGTTTGCCATTTTAATCAGCTGTCTCAAAGCAGCTTCTTTCCTGTTTGCTCGACCACTGAATCTTATGCATACTTAATCTTATACTGTACAAATTTAAGTAATTATGATTATGGTTATAATGACAACTTCTGTATTCGTGCAGTCAAAAACTATCTTTTTGGTAGTTGAATGTGCCATTCAAAAGCCTTTGTATTACAGAAGCTAGATTAAGGCTGGCACATTCAAATTGTGGGAATTTTACTTTTTTTGTCATTTAATAATAGAATATATCTCTTTGGAGTTGAAGCATACACTTTTATTTTATTTTATTCCCCAGGGTTTTAACTTTGTACAGATTAATCTGACAAACTAATCTGTGCTAATTTGTTAATAATTGTTGCCAAACTCCATTGGAAGATGTTTGTAATTTAGCAGTATCTTTGTGTACTGAATGGCAATCAGGGAAACCTGGAAATGTTTAATTACTCTTCAATTCCTTCTCTGTTTATTCCTTAAAACTACATATATATAGTATATATAGCACATAAATAAATGTGTGTAATATATATTATATATATAACTATAATATACATTTACTATATGTAATATAACTATATATATTACATACATAAATAAATGTTATATATTAATATATTAAAATGTTCAGAATGGCTAAAATTAAAACAAGAAACAATAGGTGAGGATGTGGAGAAAGGGGAACTCTCTTACACTGTTGGTGGGAATGCACACTGATGCAGTCATTGTGGAAAACAGTATGGAGGTTCCTCAAAAAGTTAAAAATAGAACTACCCTAGGATCCAGCAATTGCACTACTAAGTATTTACCAAAAGAGTGTAAAAATGCAATAATTCAAAGGGATATATGCACCCCAATGTTTATAACAGCATTATCTACAATAGTCAAATTATGGAATAGCCCAAAAGAAGAAGTGCTATTTATATATATATATGAGATATTATTCAGCCATAAAAAGAAATGAAATCTTGCCAATGGCAGCAACATGGATGGAGCTAGAGAGTATTAAGCTAAGTGAAATAAGTCAGTCAGAGAAAAACAAATACCATATCATTTTACTCATATTTGGAATTTAAGAAACAAATCAATTAACAAAGGGGGGAAATGGGGATTAAGGAGTGCCCTTGTCATCATGAGAACTCAGTGTTGTATGTAAGTGTTGAATCACTAAATTGTACACTTAAAACTAGTATTACACTGTATTTTAACTAACTAGAATTTAAGTAAAAACTTTTTGAAAAGTTTGTGTATTTACAAATGCTTGTAAATATAAATATTTAAAATACATATAATAAAAAACAAATAAAAAAATACAGGAGTAGGGCTTATGAATATCATCTCACAGATTTCAAATGGCTTTCACATGTATTTTCTCATTTCCTTGAACCAGTGATATATTATTTGCCAGAAAACAAGACTAAGTTCTTATGAGTACACAGCCACTGCTGTATTTTGTTAACAAAGAGTTAAATTCATGGCTTGATAATAACTATTAATTAGCATGTAATAAAAGTCAATAACTCATTTTGATGAATATTACAACTATATCTTATTTGGTGAGTTTCATATTACTACTACAGAGTATTTGCAAAGAATCTCTGGCACAATTTCCATAATAATAACCATACCAAAGATTAGTATAGAAGGTACAGCTTCCCAAGCTTTTCAGAGACATTACTGATTTGCTGTTTTCAATATATTATCTCATAAATAGAATATTTTGGTTTTTGTGTGTCTCTTCTACTTCATGTGCAAAATATTGCCAAAAAGGAGGACAGGACTAAGATGCTATCAGCAAATTTCCCTATTTTATTAAGTTACAAATGAATTCATGAATCCAATTTAACTGCGTAACCACACTTGGTTCGTATTTCCCATTTCCTTTTTTTTTGTAAGACTCAACTACCTCAGATAAGTTATACCTCTGATTGTGTTAAGCAGGAAAGATTCCATTAAAAAATAAATATATCAGTTATAAAGTCCTGTTTCCCTAACATTTAACCCTGAAATTTAGTATTTACAATAAAATTCAGTTCTCCTGATTACAAACTCACAAAAATCCTTCTGAGAATCTAAATAGAGCACATTAATTGATCTTTTAACTCCTAAAATATCCATTCTTCATCTTTACAATATTAGCTAATATAAGCACTAGCAACAAAAGCATCTCATTTTCTTTTTTTACTATTTTCTTCACTGAACTCCCACTCCCATACAATTCAGGCAAGGCACAGTTGATTATTGGGATTCTATTATGTAAGAGTGACTCATCTATGAATTAGCACCAGGTTGTCACATTAGGGTTGGAATTTAAACACCACTGACTCAAAAACAAGAGAGCTCACCACCGATCTGTACTCTGGGAACTGTCTCTAATTCCAACCTACTCCCTTAAGCTACAGCCTTCATCCACCTACTGGTCTTCCTATCCTTGACATCATTTGCTGTATTGTAGTAGCACCCAATCGCATGGCAGGTGCATGGGAAGGGATATGTAACAAACACCTTAAAAATCATCTCCTGCATTTGTGTGATACCATGTGACCTGCAAAGCATCTTTACATATATCATTTGAGCCCCACAGAAAATTTTTGAAGATGATTGAGAAGAGAGACTATTATATACATCAGAAGATGAGAAAACTGAAGCTCAGTGGTTTAAATAATTTACCGAGTACAGCACTCTAGCTAAGTGGAAGGGCTGATACTTGAACCTAGATTGTCAAACTCATGTCTTAGTGTTCTCTCTACTATCCCTCAAGTGGGAATATCAGCGATTTTTAATGATGTTTTACACCTTTTGTTGTAATCATTTCAATTTTACCTTCAGAGGTTAAGGTACAATTAATTACATATCAAAAGCACAAGAATTGGTTGTCTGAACAATAATACACTATTGTGACTCCAACCCTAACTCTCCAAAAATTCCTTCTCTGTCCCCCATATATGTGCAAATTATGGAAAGTTCTGTATGTATGTATAAATGTATGTGAATTCACAGAACTTTCCATAATTAAAAAGAGAACTGTTAACAGAAACCTGGGTGAGTTGTATTTGAGTATAGTAGCCCAGGTATATCAAGGAAGTCAAAAGAGGAAAAAAGATTCAAAGTAATCGTGTTTATTCTTCAAACAGGAAAAAGCATTGGATATATTGATTAGTGGTCACTGATGAACTTGGAATGGTAGAAGTGGAATTCAAATTGCAATCATTAGCAATAAAAATAATAATAGCCACAATTATTGAGCACCAACTCCATGCTAATAACTGCACTATCATTTATTTAATTTTAAACATAAAAATATAACATACCTTATAGCATATATACAAAAGAGGGCACATGTTATTAGTGTACAGGTCAATGATTTTTCTAGAACTGAACATGCCTATATAATTGTCCCAAGATCAAAAAGTACAACATTACTCACACTAAGCACTCTTTATTTTATTATTATTTTTTTTAATAATGATTTTTTATTATATTATGTTAGTCACCATACAGTACATCCCCAGTTTTCAATGTAAGGCTCGATGATTCATTAGTTGTGTATAACACCCAGTGCACCATGCAATATGTGCCCTCCTTACTACCCATCACCAGTCTATCCCATTCCCCCACCCCCCTCCCCTCTGTATCCCTCAGTTTGTTTCTCATAGTCCATAGTCTCTCATGTTTCATTCCCCCTTCTGATTACCCCCCCTTTCTTTATCCCTTTCTTCCCCTACTGATCATTCTAGTTCTTATGTTCCATAGATGAGAGAAATCATATGATAGTTGTCTTTCTCTGTTTGACTTATTTCACTAAGCATTATCTCCTCCAGTGCCATCCATGTTGTAGCAAATGTTGAGAACTCATTCTTTCTGATTGCTGAGTAATATTCCATTGTATATATGGACCACAACTTCTTAATCCAGTCATCTGTTCCAGGGCATCTCGGCT
>NW_024423319.1:57072553-57110404 GCF_017311325.1 Ursus maritimus
ATTTAACCCTGAAATTTAGTATTTACAATAAAATTCAGTTCTCCTGATTACAAACTCACAAAAATCCTTCTGAGAATCTAAATAGAGCACATTAATTGATCTTTTAACTCCTAAAATATCCATTCTTCATCTTTACAATATTAGCTAATATAAGCACTAGCAACAAAAGCATCTCATTTTCTTTTTTTACTATTTTCTTCACTGAACTCCCACTCCCATACAATTCAGGCAAGGCACAGTTGATTATTGGGATTCTATTATGTAAGAGTGACTCATCTATGAATTAGCACCAGGTTGTCACATTAGGGTTGGAATTTAAACACCACTGACTCAAAAACAAGAGAGCTCACCACCGATCTGTACTCTGGGAACTGTCTCTAATTCCAACCTACTCCCTTAAGCTACAGCCTTCATCCACCTACTGGTCTTCCTATCCTTGACATCATTTGCTGTATTGTAGTAGCACCCAATCGCATGGCAGGTGCATGGGAAGGGATATGTAACAAACACCTTAAAAATCATCTCCTGCATTTGTGTGATACCATGTGACCTGCAAAGCATCTTTACATATATCATTTGAGCCCCACAGAAAATTTTTGAAGATGATTGAGAAGAGAGACTATTATATACATCAGAAGATGAGAAAACTGAAGCTCAGTGGTTTAAATAATTTACCGAGTACAGCACTCTAGCTAAGTGGAAGGGCTGATACTTGAACCTAGATTGTCAAACTCATGTCTTAGTGTTCTCTCTACTATCCCTCAAGTGGGAATATCAGCGATTTTTAATGATGTTTTACACCTTTTGTTGTAATCATTTCAATTTTACCTTCAGAGGTTAAGGTACAATTAATTACATATCAAAAGCACAAGAATTGGTTGTCTGAACAATAATACACTATTGTGACTCCAACCCTAACTCTCCAAAAATTCCTTCTCTGTCCCCCATATATGTGCAAATTATGGAAAGTTCTGTATGTATGTATAAATGTATGTGAATTCACAGAACTTTCCATAATTAAAAAGAGAACTGTTAACAGAAACCTGGGTGAGTTGTATTTGAGTATAGTAGCCCAGGTATATCAAGGAAGTCAAAAGAGGAAAAAAGATTCAAAGTAATCGTGTTTATTCTTCAAACAGGAAAAAGCATTGGATATATTGATTAGTGGTCACTGATGAACTTGGAATGGTAGAAGTGGAATTCAAATTGCAATCATTAGCAATAAAAATAATAATAGCCACAATTATTGAGCACCAACTCCATGCTAATAACTGCACTATCATTTATTTAATTTTAAACATAAAAATATAACATACCTTATAGCATATATACAAAAGAGGGCACATGTTATTAGTGTACAGGTCAATGATTTTTCTAGAACTGAACATGCCTATATAATTGTCCCAAGATCAAAAAGTACAACATTACTCACACTAAGCACTCTTTATTTTATTATTATTTTTTTTAATAATGATTTTTTATTATATTATGTTAGTCACCATACAGTACATCCCCAGTTTTCAATGTAAGGCTCGATGATTCATTAGTTGTGTATAACACCCAGTGCACCATGCAATATGTGCCCTCCTTACTACCCATCACCAGTCTATCCCATTCCCCCACCCCCCTCCCCTCTGTATCCCTCAGTTTGTTTCTCATAGTCCATAGTCTCTCATGTTTCATTCCCCCTTCTGATTACCCCCCCTTTCTTTATCCCTTTCTTCCCCTACTGATCATTCTAGTTCTTATGTTCCATAGATGAGAGAAATCATATGATAGTTGTCTTTCTCTGTTTGACTTATTTCACTAAGCATTATCTCCTCCAGTGCCATCCATGTTGTAGCAAATGTTGAGAACTCATTCTTTCTGATTGCTGAGTAATATTCCATTGTATATATGGACCACAACTTCTTAATCCAGTCATCTGTTCCAGGGCATACCCGGTCTTCCATGATTTAGCTATTGTGGACTATTGCTGCTATGAACATTGGGTTATGGCCCTTCTCTTCACTACGTCCTGTATCTTTGGGGTAAACACCAGTAGTAATGGCTGGATCATAGGGTAGCTCAATTTTTTAACTTTTTAAGGACCTCCACACGGTTTTCCAGAGTGGCTGTACCAACTTGCATTCCCACCAACAATGTGGGAGGGATCCCCTTTCTCCACATCCTCTCCAACAATTGTTGTCTCTTGCCTTGTCTATTTTTGCCATTCTAACTGGCATAAGATGGTATCTCAGTGTGGTTTTGATTTGAATTTCCTTGATGGCTAATGATTTTGAACATTTTTTCATGTGTCTGTTAGCCATTTGTATGTCTTCATTGGAAAAGTGTCTGTTCATATCTTCTGCCCATTTTTTGATTTGTTTATTTGTTTCTCGTGTATTGAGTTTGAGAAGTTCTTTGTAGATCTTGGATACCAGTCCTTTATCTGTAGTGTCATTTGCAAATATCTTCTCCCATTCCGTGGGCTGCCTCTTAGTTTTTCTGACCGTTTCCTTGGCTGTGCAGAAACTTTTAATCTTGATGAAGTCCCATAAATTCATTTTATCTTTTGTTTCTCTTGCCTTTGGGGATGTGTCATGAAAAAGGTTGCTTTGGCCGATGTCGTAGAGGTTGCTGCCTATGTTCTCCTCTAGAATTTTGATGGATTCCTGTCTCACATCGAGGTCTTTCATCCATTTGGAGTTTATTTTTGTGTATGGTGTGAGATAGTGGTCAAGTTTCATTCTTTTGCATGTAGCTGTCCAATTTTCCCAGCACCATTTATTGAAGAGACTGTCTTTTTCCCACCGGATGTTTTTTCCTGCTTTATCAAATATTAGTTGCCCAAAGAGCCGAGGGTCCATTTCTGGGCTCTCTATTCTGTTCCATTGGTCTATGTGTCTGTTTTTGTGCCAGTACCATGCTGTCTTTGTGATCACAGCTTTGTAGTACAGCTCGAAATCCGGCATTGTGATGCCCCCAGCTTTGTTTTTCCTTTTCAACAGTTCCTTGGAGATTCGGGGTCTTTTCTGGTTCCATACAAATTTAAGGACTATTTGTTCCAGTTCTTTGAAAAACGTTCTCGGTATTTTGATCAGGATAGCATTGAAAGTGTAGATTGCTCTGGGTAGCATGGACATTTTAACTATGTTAATTCTTCCAATCCATGAGCATGGAATATCTTTCCATCTTTTTATGTCTTCCTCAATGTCTTTTAAGAGTGATTTATAGTTTCTAGAATAAAGGTCCTTTACGTCTCTGGTTAAGTTAATTCCAAGGTAACGTATGGTTTTTGGTGCTATTGTAAATGGGATGGATTCCCTGATTTCTCTTTCTTCGTTCTCGTTATTCGTGTACAGAAATGCAACTGATTTCTGAGCATTGATTTTGTATCCCGCCACGTTACTGAATTGCTCTATAACTTCTAATAGTTTGGGAGTGGCTTCTTTGGGTTTTCCATATAGAGTATCATGTCGTCTGCGAAGAGAGACATTTTGACTTCTTCTTTGCCGATTTGAATACCTTTGATCCCTTTTTGTTGTCTGATTGCTGTTGCAAGGACTTCTAGTACTATGTTGAATAATAGTGGCGAGAGTGGGCATCCTTGTCGTGTTCCTGATCTTAAGGGAAAGGCTTCCAGCTTTTCCCCATTGAGAATAATATTTGCAGTACTAAGCACTCTTTAAGATACAGTATTTCATTCTTACAACAATTCAATGAGGTAGTTACTCTTGTTCCCATTTTTTTATATGAGAAAACTGGTTTAGAGATGTTCACATGTTCAAGATTACCCAGTTTGTAAATAACAGAAAGGGGTTTGGAATATTTTCCTCTACCTATAAAGTTCATGCCACACTTGCTTTTTAAAAGTTTAACAGTGATATGAAGGCTAGATATAGGACTAAAATTTGAGTAACCAACAGAACTAAGGGAAGATTTGGATGGAGATGATCCCTGAGGATAGTTGCAGACTAAGGGAAAGAAACTAGTGGAGAGGAAGCAATCAAAGATACAAGAAAGAGAAAAGTTAGGTTGCTAAAGAAATGGTAGATACATGGTGAACCAAGAAAAAACAGAAACATGTTCATTTACAACAGAAGGAAAGGAGGATGAACATATGGGGAAATACTGAGATGGAGTGGAGATTGTAGAAGCAAGAGAGTCCATCTGTATTGAGAATAAGAAGCACAAGGGTAAGGTGAAGTTTTAAGTACCGTTTTGGGTAAAGCCCATGCTTTAATTAAAGTGAGATGGTGGAAGAAATATAATAATCAGCCAACATTTATTGAACACTTAAAATATTACAGATTTACGTATTTTGGCTCATCTAAGCCAGTAAACAACCCTGTAATATAGGAACTAATAGTCTCCACATTTTATAGATCATGATGCTGAAGTTAAGTATCCAGATTAAGTTCACATAAAAAAAGCTAATAAGTGGTAGATTCAGAATTTGAACCCAAGCAATCTGGTTCCAGATTCCTTGCACACAGATATGGAAGTGTTTGTTCACAGGAAAATAAGAGTGTCAAATACACAATAGATGAGCTACCAGAAAGGTGGATGGGTGAGGCAAGAGGAGGGACATATGAATAAGTAGAATTGAATTAAATGGGATTAAAAATGTGGAAGAGAGAGAGCAAGGAGAGCTGATCACGTGCTGAGTGGGAATTCGGATATACTGGAAAAACTGGCTTTGGAGTTGGGCACAGAGTCCTCAACTGAAGTCTCAGTATGGCACTTACCAGATGTATTCTAGTAAGCATAGAGAATGTATAAATTATCCCAGGGAGAACTACTCTGCAGAAGGTCTATGTGCTACTAATTCTAGAAATCATTATTATGTGGCTAAGTGTAGAATCTTTCATGTTTTGAAATCAAGAGCATTAATCTGAGGTACATCTCCCAATTCCTCTTTTTACCACCTTAACACCCTTGGGTTTTAAATCCTCCACCAGAATTTAGAGTACATATGCAGGTAGTGAGAATCTCTGTATATAGTGTTAAATGAGGGACATGTAAAACACACATCAATCCTCATATTCCCTAGTAGCTAATAGCCTGTCATCGTGGGCAACAATTTCAATCCCTCCTATGGCTTAATATCCAAATGTAAAGGTTCAGAGAATGATAGATTGAATATCATTTGTGCTTATTAACAATTTACTGGTGGTTTATTAATTTCCTAACCAAGAGATCGAGGCAGAGGACATTAAAGTTTTAGTATGATAAGTGGTAAAAGGAAAGATACCAGGAAAAGATACAGAATTTCATATGTTACATGAACAGAAAGGTGGGAAGTTAAGATTAAGACAGACTTGTCCTATTTCTCAGTTTGACCAAAGAGCTAGTCTTATGCCTTCACTTTGCCATCAATCAATTGGTGCCCTTTCAAATTTCAGCACAATTCCTTCAAAAGAAAACCTTGGTGTTTGCTCTGGCTTCTTTCCTGAGTAAATATGTTCTACTATCAGACAAATCAAATAGATTTCCTCCTCAAAAAATGCATTGCGAAATATTAGAGGGAGAGAGGCTAATGTCAAAATAGCAAAGCCCAAAACTCCTTACAAATTGAAGACGACACCCACACAAAAATGGAAATTTATTTCATGCTCATAGATTGGAAGAATATTACCCAATGTAATGGATTTAATGTAATGGATTGCAAGAACAAATATTATTAAAATGTCTATACTATAAAAAGCAATTGATAGATTTAATGCAATCCCTACAAAATACCACCAGCATTTTTCGCAGAACTAGAACAAACAATCCCCAGATTTGTGTGGAACCACAAAAGACCCCAAGTAGCCAAAGAAAACTTGAAAAAGAAAAAGAAAACTGGAGGTATCACAATTTCAGTTTTCAAGTTATATTACAAAGCTGTAGTAATCAAAACAGTATGGTAGTGCCACAAAAATAGACACATAGATCAATAGAGCAGAATAGAAAACCCAGAAATAAGCTAAAAAATACGAGGTCAATTATTCTTCTATAAAGGCAGAAAGAATATCCAATGGGAAAATGAACGTCTCCTCAACAAATCATGTTGGAAAACTGGACAGTGGCATGCAAAAGAAAGAAACTGGATCACTTTCTTACATCATCCACAGAATAAACTCAAAATGGGTTAAGGACCTAAATGTAAGACCTGAAACCATAAAAAATCCTAGAAGAGAGCTTAGCCAGTAATTTCTCTGACATTGGCCGTAGCAACAACATTTTATGTGTCCTGGCGCAAGGGAAACAAAAGCAAAAATAAACTATTTGGTATTGCATCAATATAAGAAGTTTCTGCATAGTGAAGGAAACAATCAACAAAACTAAATGGCAACCTAGTGAATGCAAGTAGATATTTGCAAATGATACAGCCAATAAAGTGTTAGTATGCAAAATATATAAAGAATTTATAAAACTCAACATTCAAAAACCAAATAATCCCATTGAAAAATGGGAAGAAGACATGAACAGACATTTCTTCAAAGACATCAAGATGACCAACAGACACATGAAAAGATGCTCAACATCATTCATCATCAGGGAAATGTAAATCGAAAGTACAGTGAGAGATCATCTCACACCTGTCAGAATGACTAAAATCAAGAACACAAGAAAAGACAAGTGTTGAAGAGATGTGGAGAAAAGGAATCCTTGTGTACTGTTGGTGGGAATGCATCTGGTGCAGCCATTGTGGAAGACAGTATGGAGGCTCACCAAACGTTAAAAAGTAGAACTACCCTATAATGCAGTAATTGTGCTACCGGGTATTCACCCCCCCGATTTACAAAACACTAACTTAAAGGGATACACGCAACCTATATTTATAGCAGCAATATTTACAATAGCCAAATTATGGAAGTAGCTCATGTATCTATCAGTAGCTGAATGGATAAAGAAGAGGTGACATATATAGATATATCTTTATACAAATATATATATATATAATGCTGGTGGTATTTTGATAGGGATTACATTAAATGTGTAGATTGCTTTGGGTAATATTTGTTCTTCCAACCCATAAGCATGAAATATATTTCCATTTCTTAGTGTCATCTTCAGTTTATTTCATCAATGCTTTATAATTTTCACAGTACAGGTATTTCACCTCTGGATAAGTTTATTCCTTGGTATTTTATTATTTTTGGCAATTTTAAGTTGGACTATTTTCTCAACTTCTCTTTCTGCTGCTTCATTTTTGGTGTATAGAAATGCAACAGATTTCTGTACATTGATTTTATATCCTGTGACTTTACTGAATTTATTTATCAGTTCTAGTAATTTTTTTGTGGAATATTCAGGTTTTTCTATATATAGTATCATGTCATCTACAAAGAATAAATGTTTCACTTCCTACATACCAATCTGTATGTCTTTTATTTACATTTTTTGTCTGATTGCTATGGCTTGAACTTCCAGTACTATGATGAGTGTAAGTGTTGATAGTGGACATCTTTGTCTTGGTCCTAACCTTAGAGGATAATCTCTGTTTTTCACCATTGAGTATGATGTTCACTGTGGGTTTTTCATATAAGGGCTTTATTATGTTGAGGTATGTTCCCTTTAGGCCTACTTTGTTGAGGGTTTTTATCATGAATAGATGGTGTACTTTGTGAAGTGCTTTTTCTGCATCTATTGAAATGATCATACAGTTTTTATCCTTTCTCTTATTGATGTAATATATCATACTGTCTGATTTGTGAATATTGTACCATCCTTGTATCCCAGGAATAAGTCCCACTTGATTGTGGTGAATGATTTCTTAAATGTATTGTTGAATTTGGTTTGGTAGTATTTGTTGAGGAATTTTGCACCTATGTTCATCAGTGATATTGGCATATAGTTCTCTTTTTTGTGATGCCTTTATCTGGCTTTGGTATCAGGGTAATGCTGGCCTCATAAAGTGAATTTGGGAGTTTCCCTTTCTCTTATATTCTTTGGAATAGTTTGAGAAGAATAGGTATTACCTCTTCTTTAAGTGTTAGGTAGAATTCGCTGTGAAGCTATCTGGACCTGGACTTGTGTTTGTTGGGAATTTTTTGATTACTCATTATATTTCATTGCTGGTAATCAGTCTGTTCAAATTTTTTTATTTCTACGTGATTCAGGTTTAGTAGAGTATATGTTTCTATGAATTTATCCATTTCTTTCAGGTTGTCAAGTTTCTTGGAATATAATTTTTCATAATGTTCTCTTACAATTGTTCATATTTCTGTGGTGCTGGTTGTTATTTGTCCTCTTTCATTTGTGATTTTGTTTATTTGAGTCCACTCTCTTTTTTTGGTGAGTTTGTCTAGAGGTTTATCAAGTTTAATGATTTTTTAAATGACCAGCTTCTTTTTTCATCAATTTGCTCTATAGGGTTTTTTTAAAATTTTCCGTATCATTTATTTTTGTTCTAATCTTTATCACTTCCTTCTTTCTGCCAGTTTTGGGTTCTGTTTATTGTTCTTTTTCTAGCTCCTTTAATGGTAAGGTTAGGTTGCTTATTTGAATTTTTTCTTACTTTTTTGTGGTAGGCCTGTATTACTATAAACTTCCCATATAAAACAGCTTTTGCTGCATCCTAACATTTTGATCATTGTGTTTTCATTTTGATTTGTTCCCATGTAATTTTTTATTTCTTCCTTGATTTCCTGGTTGACCCATTCATTGTTTAGTAGCATATTATTTAAGCTTCATGTATATATTTGTGCTCTTTTCAGATTTTTTTCTTGTGGTTTATTTCTAGTTTCATAATGCTATGGTTAGAAAAGATGCATGGAATGACTTTGATCTTTTTTTTTTTTAATTTGTTAAGACTTGTTTTGTGGCCCAAGTTGTGATCTATTCTGGAGAATGTTTTATGTGCACTTGAAAAGAGTTTGTATCCTGCTGTTTTAGGAAGAATGTTCTGAATATACCTGTTAAATCCATCTGTTCTGGTGTGTCATTTAAAACCATTGTTTCCTTATTGATTTTCTGTTTGGGTGGTCTACGCATTGATTAAGTGTGGCATTAAAGTCCTCTACTTTTTTTTATCACTATCAATTATTCATTTATGTTTATTATTGTTTTATGTATATGGTTGCTCCCACTTAGGTACATATATATTTACAATTTTTATATCTTCTTGTTGGATTATTCCCCTTATGATTATGCAGTGTCCTCCTTTTTCTCTTGTTACAGTCTTTGTCTTAAATTCTAGTTTGTCTGATATAAGTATTTCTACTCTGGCTTTCTTTTGACATACATTTGCATGATAAATGTTTCTCCATCACCTCACTTTCAATCTACAGGTGTCTTAGTTAAAATGAGTCTCTTGTAGGCAGCATATAGATGAGTCTTGTATTTTTATTCATTCTGTCGCCCTATGTCTTTTATCGGAGCATTAGGCCATTTAGGTTAATGTAATTATTGAAAGATACGTATTTATTGCCATTTTGTTTTGTGGCTGTTTTTGAGGTTTTTCTCTGATCTTTTCTTCTCTTGCTCTCTTTCATGGTTTGTTGGCTTTCAGTAGTGATATACTTGAATTCCATTCTCTTTATTCTTTGCATATTTATTAGTGGGTTTTGATTTGTGGTTACCATTTGGTTTATATATAATATCTTATCCATATACCAATGTATATTAAGTTGATGTTCATTAAAGTTTGATCCCATTCTTTACTCCTGCCTCCACCCTCACTCCCCATGTTTTAGGTTTTGTGTCATAGTTTACATTCTTTTATCTTGTGAATCTTTTGGCAGATTTTACAGATATGCTTATTTTTACTGCTTTTTTACTTCCAACTTTTCATACTCTCACTTATCTTTCCCTTCCACCCAGAGTCCCCTTTGATATTTCTTGTAGGGCTGATTTAGTTTTCAAGAACTCCTTTATTTTTTGTTTGTGTGAGAAATTCTTTATCTCTACTTCTATTGTGAATGATAGCTTTGCAGATAGAGTATTTTTGGCTACAGATTTTTCCTATTAGGTACCTTAGACTATATCACACCACTAACTTCTGTCCTGCAAAGTTTCTTCCCAAAAATCTGCTGATAGCCTTATGGGGTTTCCCTTGTATGTAACTGTCATCCAGGTAACAAAAAAGGTCAGGTTGTTTGTATTGACAATATTAAAAGGAAGGTAATTTGTTTCTTCATGACTGTGGACATTTTAAGCTTTCACTATTCTGTCCTTATAATTATAAAAGATTGTTAGACTTTCTTATAATTATGAACTACCCCCAAATAAACAGAATTTATATGATAAAAGAAAGATATTATTCATAAACAAGAGAGGAAATTATATTAACAGAAAGATTTGAAGCTTCAGTACTAACATATCAGTGAAACACTGACAGAGGTATATAATTTGAATGCCATTTTTAAAGAATAGGATTATTCTATTAATTCTTCAGTTTTGTTGTTACACACCAAACAAAAGTGCCATATTACTAGTAGAACTAAACCTTTTCCCTTCAGATTTGTCATCACTGAGTAAAATATTCACTTTGAACCTTTTTTAGGTTGCAGATTGGATAAAAAGAAATGACCCATCCATTTGCTGTCTACAAGAGACTCATTTCAAACCCAAAGATGCATTCAGACTGAGAGTAAGGGGATGGAGTACCATCTTTCACGCAAATGGACCTCAAAAGAAAGCTGGGGTAGCAATTCTCATATCAGATAAATTGGATTTTAAACTACAGACTATAGTTAGAGATGCAGAAGGGCACTATATTATTCTTAAGGGAAGTATTCAACAAGTGGATATGACAATTATAAATATATATGCCCCCAACAGGGGAGCAGCAAGATACACAAGCCAACTCTTAACCAGAATAAAGAGACATATAAATAAAAATACATTAATAGTAGGGGACCTCAACACTCCACTATCAGAAATAGACAGAACACCCTGGCAAAAACTAAGCAAAGAATCAAAGGCTTTGAATGCCATACTCGACGAGTTGGACCTCATAGATATATATAGAACACTACACCCCAGAACCAAAGAATACTCATTCTATTCTAATGCCCATGGAACATTCTCAAGAATAGACCATGTTCTGGGACACAAAACAGGTCTCAACCGATAACAAAAGACTGAAATTATCCCCTGCATATTCTCAGACCACAACACTCTGAAATTGGAACTCAACCACAAGGTAAAATTTGGAAGAAACTCAAACACTTGGAGACTAAGAACCATCCCACTCAAGAATGAGTCGATAAATCAGGAAATCAAAAATCAATTTAAACAATTTATGGAGACCAAAGAGAATGAAAGCACAATGGTCCAAAACCTATGGGATGCCACAAAGGCAGTCCTAAGGGGAAAATACATAGCCATCCAAGCCTCACTCAAAAGAAGAGAAAAATCTAAAATGCAGTTTTTATATTCTCACCTCAAGAAGCTGGAACAGCAACAGAGGAACAGGCCTAATCCATGCACAAGAAAGCAGTTGATCAAGATTAGAGCAGAAATCAATGAATTAGAAACCAGGAGCACAGTAGAGCAGATCAACAGAACTAGAAGCTGGTTCTTTGAAAGAGTAAATAAAATTGGCAAACCACTGTCAAGATTTATCCAAAAGAATAGAGAAAGGACCCAAATTAATACAATTATGAATGAAAAAGGAGAGGTCACAACCAACACCAATGAAATTGGAAGGATTATTAGAAACTTTCATCAACAGCTTTATGCCAATAAATTAAGCAATCTGGAAGAGATGGAGGCCTTCCTGGAAACTTATAAACTACCAAGACTGGAACAGGAAGATTGATTTTTTTATACAGGCCAATTAATTATGAAGAGATTGAAACAGTGATAAAAAACCTTCCAAAAAACAGAACTCCAGGACCGGATGGTTTTCCCAGGGAATTCTACCAAACATTCAAAGAAGAATTAATATCTATTCTCCTAAAGCTATTTCAAAAAATAGAAACAGAAGGTAAGCTACCAAACTCATTCTATGAGACCAATATTACCTTGATCCCCAAACCAGGCAAAGACCCCATCAAAAAGGAGGATTACAGACTGATTTCCCTAATGAATATGGATGCCGAAATTCTCAACAAGATCCTGGCTAATAGAATCCAACAGTACATTAAACTTTTTAATTATTAAAATATTTAACAAACAATTTCAGAAGTCTCCTGGCTACCTTTTCACAGCCACCTGAAATTCTCCCTTCTCTTTGTTTTCTCTTTTAGTTGTGTCTCTGAGGCGCTCAATAGCTGCTTTAGTAACTGCATCAAGAACATAGATAAACAGGGGCTCCTGGGTGGCTCAGTTGGTTAAGCATCTGACTCTTGATTTCAACTCAGGTCATGATCTCAGGGTTGTGAGATCAAGCCCCACATTGGGCTCCATGCTAGATGTGGAACCTGCTTAAGATTCTCTCTCTTCATCTCCCTTTGCCCCTTTTCTCCACCCCCACTTGCACACATGAGTGTGCACTCTCTCTCTCTAAAATTAAAAAAAAAAGAATATGGATAAACATAATCTGCACTTAAAAAAACCTGCACTGTAGTTAATCTATAGTCATCATCTAAGTTTAAAGTCTTGGTGATTTATTTCTTTTATCAGTTACAAAAGGGACTTCCTCCTGTAGCGGAGAACAATTGGGCTATAATTATTTTTATTATGTGTATATTGGTTAGAAATGCTTTTGGTTAATTACTGACATGACTGTCTCTATAAAAACTGCAGTGATTGACTGTTAAAAGGAAGTAAATCATAAAATAACCAATAAAAATAAATATATAGAATGATCAGAAATGGCCTCGTCTAGAGTTGGCAAGTGAGAACTCATTAACCAGACACAATTTCTGACTCTAAGAGACTTTTAACTCAAGATAGAATCATGGCAAATAAGTTTCTTCATTGTGTCCAAAATATTTCAGGAGTTGTAAGTCACAGAGATAAACACCTTCATGAGAAGAGAGAAATTATTATATATGTCCACTACCTCTCCTCCATCACTCCTTTCCAAAGCTACCATTTCATTAGACCCTTGAACAACAGGATTTGAACTACACAGGTCTGCTTTTATGCACATTTTTAATAAATACATTATTGTACTGTAAATGTATTTTCTCTTGCTTATGATTTTAATAACATTATTCTCTTGCTTACTTTATTGTAAGAATACAGTATATAAGAAATATGACATACAAAATATGTGTCCATCAATTGTTTATGTTATTGATAAGGCTTCTGGTTAACAGTAGGCTATTAGTAAAGTTTTGAAGGAGTCAAAAGTTATGAGCAGATTTTCAATTGCATGGAAGAGGAGATGGTGAGTTCCCCTAATCCCTGCATTGTTCAAGGGTCATCTAAATTGCCTCCTTAAGGACTCTAGAACTTCCATGACTAACATGAATTTGGCAAATTAATCCTGCTTTTTGTGATAGTAGTGTATATAGATATATGCGGAAAAACTATATATACTTACAATCCTATACCATTTATGTTATTTCAGTGTATTAAAATTTTACCCTCTGAGACATTTGCAGAGGCTACAAATATAAAATAAAAACAGCTCTTTCAGTGATTATTCAACAGAACATCAAACAGAATGTTAAAATAAACAGCTAAGTCTCCATTAACTTCATATGTATTACCCATTGCATTTTTTAATCCTAGTCTAGCTTTTCTCTGCCTTCTATCCTCTCTCTTGCCCGTGTAAGCTTAATATAGTATGCAACTAGGAAGTTAGATTCACCATGCCCCACTTAAAAAAATAGTTTTATAATATATTATATAACATATAACACATTTTGGTTAAATACACACAATGTCCAAATATCCATACCTCAGTAAACCCTCATTCACATAGATAACCAAGAACTGTTTATATTTTAAGAGTCATCCCTAGGATGCCATTCAGTAAAGTAATGTTTAGCTCATTTAAAAAATGAATCTTCCCACCATCAGCTAATATTTCATCCACATTGGTGGTGTTTTCCAGGATCTGACTGCTATATTCTTGTTATTTTCTTTACTTACATGTTTCTCATATTTTTCATAATTTCTTACCTTCTACAAAATTGAACCCTCAGTAATGACCATATCTTAGCAGCTGAGATTAGAGATTTCCTTTTTCACTTTTGATATTTACATATAATTTTTTTTAAGAGAGGGGGGATTCAAACCCATCAGCTGGTGGCAGTTCCACATAATCTTTTACATAACCAAAACTGGTTTATAGTTTAGCAAGGTAAACACCATTGATGATATCTGGAAGCTTACTTAATAACCTCTTTACTGGTTGTACTAAAGACTCTTTCTTAAATGGCAATGTCTATTTTACTTTTTTTATCTCTAAACTTCTACATTACTAATTAATCTTCAAGATCCTCTTCATTTCAAATTCTTGTTTTAGTTGTAAGACTCAATCAGGACTTCATATACTAGCAAAATTCTGCATAATATCTGCTTCTCTTTTTGCTTCTGTATTTATGAAAAGTCAAGTCACATTGATGAGTTCTTTGATGTGACTGGTATGCTTAGGTTATACTTTGATATTACGGTCAATTCCTATTTAGTCATGATAGTGGTGTATAAAGGTAGCTTGGATAATTGAAATTAATCCATAGATTGTTTTGAACCCTTATTTCACTTCTCCCATTAAATATTTTCCTGTGAGAACTAATAAGTAGTTAAACAGAATGCACAAATTCTTACCTGCCCAGGCTTCAGAGGACAAAGAAAGGAGCAAAAGACAGGAGAAGAAAGGAGAAAAGCAATTATTTGTATAATTCAGAACCTGTATAATTAATCCTTAACCCAAGTTGACTGCTAAATGTTGTTAGAAACATTTTTTAAAAATCCTGTAACTGCTTATTAAATGCATTTCCTCTTATAATAGGTACATTATAATCAGTATGTAAAAATTGCCTTGACCACATACAGCCAATGCTTTTTAGAATGAATGCAACTTCTAAATAGGCTTAGCATATAGTTGCAGCCTTTACTTAATCAATTAACGATTGAACAAAATATAGTATATGCATATTTATTCTATTTTTCTTACATGTACCTGAGACACAAAAAGTGCTTAATAAATACCTGGTAATTAAGTTGTTGCTGTGAATTAGGAATAGAACACGGTGTATTCTACTAAAAGCCCTCGGGTCAGCCCTCCCTCATCACATCAGTTTTTATTTCCATCATGATTACACAGAGATATATATATTTGAGACTCTGATCAAATGTTATTTAATATCTATTTATGTCTATATGCAAATTATTTTATTAATAGAAAATAAAAAACAGAAATCTCACTACCATCAGTACTAGGGAAACCTGATTATAATAATCAAATATCTGGCTGAGTGCCAGAGTTCGCCAGCTTTAAACCCAGAATTGAATTTCTTTTTTTTTAATATTTTATTTGTCAGAGAGAGAGATTGAGCACAAGCAGGGGAAACAGCAGGCAGAGAGAGAAGCAGGCTCCCCGCTGAGCAGAGCCTCATGCAGGACTTGATCCCAGGACCCTGGGATCATGACCTGAGCCAAAGGCAGACACTTAACTGACTGAGCCACCCAGGCATTCCCATAATTGAACTTCTTGTTATATACCTATGATATGCTGGAAATGGCTGATTTTTTCACAGTTGCACTGTAGATCATAAATAAATATAATTTACCCAAAAGAGCAGCCATAATATAACAGGAAAAGAAAGGGTCTTTGGCATTCCAATATATTTAAGAGGTAAAGCCTAGCCAGTGGATGAGTCTGAGGCAATTCCTATGAAGACAGTAGATAACACCTGAATATCAGAAATACTCTAGAGTTTCTTTTTTTCTAAATTTAAATTCAATTAGTCAACATATAGTATATCATTAATTTCAGATGTAGTGTTCAATATAGAGTTTCATCTTGGTTAGTAATGTAATAGCCCTGTGACAAATGCAGGCAGTAAAGTGGCACTAATCAGGAAAATGACAGGGAAGTTACTTCTTGTTCTTCTACTGAGTGAAAAACTAAAGCACCATGATACTACTTAACACTTTAAATGACATTCCTTGTAATGAAAATGGACAATATAAAGGGTTAGTGAGATAATATGTAAATATTTTAAAGCATAGTTTTATGACTTTTTTTTTCAGAGTTGGAAAATATATCCTAGGCTACATGTAGAGCCAGTACCCCTGAGATAGTTATAAGTCTCAAAACTATGCATATAAATTTAGTAAAACTATTGTCAGTTCATGTATGCTTTCATTCATATTAACAAATCCACTGGTTACTAGAGTAGACATTCTCAAATTGTCTTATTTAACAATTAACTTGCAAAAGCATGTTAAAACATTGGAAAATTCAAGAGTCTTACACTGGTAAATATTTCTCTCATTATATTCACAAAATCTTAGGAATAATAACATGGACAGCCTAATTAAATATGAAGAAACAGAATTTATTATGTGGAGATGACAAACTAATCACTTGTAGAGAAATATATAGGTAGTTCCCCAAAACAGACAAACACATTAGCCAAGATTTAATTAAATTTGCTTCAAAGGTGTTAGTGCAGGTTTGAAAAGTAATAAGTGTTATTTAATGACATGTCAACTGGATTTTATCACTCTAGGCTTTGACTCAGTCTTTATTGCCATTATAAATTTTCTTTTTGCTCACTTTCCCTATACAATTTTGGAAAAGACTTGTATTAACATTTTCTTTTGACATTTGATACATCTCATTTTTTGACAGAGATATTGTTTCTATCTGAAGAAGACTCTCCAAGAGTGAAGACTCAGAATCTGCATTTTAAGAAATTTCCCAAATGCGTCGGAGTTAAGATGGCGGAAGAGTAGGGGACCCCTTTTTCAGCCGGTCCCCTGAGTTGAGTTGAATAGGTACCAGACCAGCCTGAACATCCATGGAATCAGCCTGAGACGCAGGAAGATACATCTGGATCTCTTCAAATGAACATCTCCAGTGCTGAGTATTGAGGTACAAAGCGGGGAGTCGTGAAACCATGCAGAGATATCAGAAGATAAACAGAAGGGGAAGGGAGCTACCCCGATCGGGCACCGGAAAGTGGTAGCCACCTGCACGGGGGAGCGGGCAGACTCGCGGACCCGCACCCGTGAGACAGCAGACTGAAACCATGAGCCGGGGAACACGCGCCACCAGATTGAAACGGAGCTCCGAGCTCCAGTGTGCTCACTGGAACCAGACTGAGACCAGGAGCTCCGGGAGCGCGCAGGGCGGCTGGCGGCTGGTGGTGTTAGAAACAAAAAGGACAGAGACGCGCCAGCCCTGGAAGTGAGGGCTGGGACGCTGGGTGTGGGGCGCACATCCTGGGATGCTGCAGGGTTGAGCAGCACCAACAGAAACAGAGTTAAGGTGGCCAGAACATCAGTGGAGAATGGTCTGCGATCCCTCTGTTCTGAGACAGAGGCTGAGATTCGGCCACTGCTGCTCTGACTCTCAGAAGAGGCACAACAAACCGCCAGGGAAAGCCACCTGAGAACAAAAGCCTGGAAAGACCGGCTCACAGTGTGCCCACTCCCATCCCCCCTGGCAGGGGACACAGAGACTCTACCCAAACAGGGTTGCCTGAGTATCGGCACAGCAGGCCCCTCCCCCAGAAGGCAGGCTGAAAAATCAAGAAGCCCACATCCCTAAGATCACTATAAAACAAGGGCGCACGGCCTGGGTCCTGGTCAATAATTTGGGTTCTGGACAACCCCGCAACCTCTCCTCATCAGAATGATGAGAAGGAGAAATCCCCCCAGCAAAGAAAAGACAATGAGTCTGTGGCTTCTGCCATAGAACTAATGGATATGGATATAACCAAATTATCAGAAATGGAATTCAGAGTAGCAATGGTCAAGATGATGTGTAGACTTGAAAAAAGTATTAACGAAAATGTTAATGAGAATATAGAATCTCTAAGGGCGGAAATGAGAGCGAATCTGGCAGAAATTAAAAATTCTATGAGCCAAATGCAGTCAAAACTAGAGGCTCTGACGGACAGGGTGAATGAGGCAGAAGAACGTATCAGCGAATTGGAGGATGGAATAGTAGAAGAGAAAACTAAAATAGAATCTGGACTTAAAAAAATCCACACTGATGAATGTAGGTTACGGGAGATTACTGACTCAATGAAACATTCCAATGTCACAATCATCGGCATCCCTGAGGGGGTGGAGAAAAACAGAGGTCTAGAAGAGATATTTGTACAAATTGTAGTTGAAAACTTCCCTAATCTAGCAAGGGAAACAAACATCCATGTCCAAGAGGCAGAGAGGACCCCTCCCAAGCTCAGCCACGACAAACCTACGCCACGTCACGTCATAGTGCAATTCGCAAATATTAGATCCAAGGATACAGTATTGAAAGCGGCCAGGGAAAAGAAATTTCTCATGTACCAAGCCAAAGATATCAGGATTATGTCAGACCTGTCTACACAGACCTGGAATGAGAGAAAGGGTTGGCAGGGCAGTTTTAAAGCTCTTTTAGAGAAAAACATGCAGCCTAGGATCCTTTATCCAGCAACGCTGTCATTCAGAATTGATGGAGAAATAAAGACCTTCTAGAATCACCAGTCATTGACCAATTTTGTAACCACGAAACCAGCTCTACAGGAGATATTAAGGGGGGTTCTGTAAAATTAAAAAGGCCCCAAGAGTGATACAGAACAGAAAGTCACTATCAATGGAAACAAAGACTTTACAGGCAACATGACATCATTAAAATCATATCTTTCAATAATCAGTCTTAATGTGAATGGCCTAAATGCTCCCATAAAGCGCCACAGTGTTGCAGATTGGATAAAAAGTATGACCCATCCATTTGCTGTCTACAAGAGACTCATTTTGAACCCAAAGATACATCCAGACTGAAAGTAAAGGGATGGAATAACATCTTTCACGTCAATGGACCTCAAAAGAAAGCTGGGGTAGCAATTCTCATATCAGGACAGATTGGATTTTAAACTAAAGACTATAGTTAGAGATACAAAAGGGCACTATATTATTCTTAAAGGATGTATCCAACAAGTGGATATGACTATTATAAATATATATCATAGGAGGTAACTAAAAGTTTGTGGAATGAAATTGCCTCTAACATTCCCTCTTATACTTACAACTTAATACATTGTACCTCATACAAAATAATTCTCTGGAGGGCCTGCTAAAACAGTGGTTACTGAATCTTACTCTCAGAGTTTCTGAATCTGTGAGTGGGGCCCTCAGATTTGCATTTCTAACAAATTTCCAGATGATGATGCTATTCCTCCAGAGAAAACATGCTTGGTTTAAGTAGAAACAAACAAGAATATTAGTAATGCCTTGCATCTCAAAAACCACAGTGCAACTTCAAAATCAGTTTCATTTTTGAAATTTACTAGGTGAGCAATTTTCATTAAATATATTTTCTATAAAATGAAGTCCCTTAATAACTAAAATACAAAGTAGAAATATAGTATTCTGCAGAGGTTATTTACAAAATTATTACTAGGTATTTATCCAAAGAATACAAAAACACTGATTGAAAGGGTTACATGCACCCTGATGTTTATAGTAGCATTACCTACAATAGCCACACTATGGAAGAGCCCAAATATCCATTCACTGATGAATGGTTAAAGAAGGTGTGGTATATATACACAATGGAATATTACTGAGCAATAAAAAAGAATGAACACTTGCCATTTGGAATGATGTGGATGGAGTTAGAGAGTATTATGTTAAGCAAATAATTCAGTCAGAGAAAGACAAATAACATATAATTTCACTCATATGTGGAATTTAAGAAATAAAGGAAATGATTGGGGGAGAAAAAGAAAATGGCAAACCAAGAGTCAGAATCTTAACTGAAGAAATCAAACTGATGGTTACCAGAGGGTAGGTGGGTGGAGGATGGGTTAAACAGATGTGGGGATTAAGAAATGCACTTGTGATGAGCACTGGGTGTTGTATGGAAATATTGAATAGCTGTATTGTACAGCTGAAACTAACATTGCACTGTATATTGACTAACTGGAATTTAATAAAAACTTTAAAAAGTATTATTAGAGCAGAGGAGGATATGCTAATGATTCTGAGGAGGTTTCCACCAAAGGTTTGTGCCATAGTATATTTTTCTTCTTGATTTTACTCTGACCTGGCCCACAGTAAACTGAAGGAAGTTTCTTCAACTGGCATCTCTTTTAAATAACCAGAAGACTAAAGGGCAAGATTGTCATGGATAATTAAAATCTATTGAAAATGTAGAAATTTAACATTGCATTTTCATTTTAAAATTGTTTTGCTTTGTATCAAGAGCATTTAAAAGGACAACACTTAATTTTAATTTTTTCATTAATTTTTGGCATACAAAATTGATTGGAGATATCAGTAAGCTGCAAAATGGCTAAAAGTTGGACAGCAAAAAAGTGAAAGAGAAAAGACTCAATAATCAACAAACAAAGCATTAAGCCTCTAACGACTGATGATCAGCTCTACCAGGGAAATCCACCTAATTGATCAACCTAATTTTCAGTAGCTTAGAAGTTAGTTTTTGAAAATCTTTTTTAATCCTAGCAAGCCATATTGTTAATAGCTGTGTTTTGGGCTTATATAGGTAGATTTCACATGTTTTACCAAGTGGTGTCTTGGTTAAGATGAACTGGAAATGAATTGCTTATTGATAGGGAAATTTTAAACAAAAAGAAATAAAAGTTGAAAACACTTTCTTTGGTGTATACAGCCTGACACTGATCCAAAATGCACTGCCAAAGGGGCGCCTGGGTGGCACAGCGGTTAAGCGTCTGCCTTCGGCTCAGGGCGTGATCCCGCCGTTGTGGGATCGAGCCCCACATCAGGCTCCTCCGCTATGAGCCTGCTTCTTCCTCTCCCACTCCCCCTGCTTGTGTTCCCTCTCTCGCTGGCTGTCTCTATCTCTGTCGAATAAATAAATAAAATCTTAAAAAAAAAACAAAAAACAAACAAACAAACAAAAAAACCAAAATGCACTGCCAAAATGGTTTATTTGGATTCTACCTACTGAAGAATCTGGGAGCATCTTTCTTATTATTACTGATGCCCCAACCTAGAACATCCCTCCCATTCGGCTCCACCAAAAAAAATTCTCAAAGACCAAACCTTCTTCTACTTTCTAGGCATATTCTGGACTAATTCCTATCTGACACGATCCAAAGATTAGTAAAGTCCATATTGGAATGGATTTTAGCAGTCACTCAACATGGATAAGACTTTGTTCCTGATTGATGGTCATTATGCTTGAACATTCCTAATGATTTGAGGGCTTTTGACTTTACAAAGCAGCCCCTGTCATTTTTGAACACTTGACTGTTAAGCTGAAACTTGTCTCCCTGTCAGTTCTCGTTTGTGGTTTTGGTTTTGCCTTTTTGGGAACCACACAGTAAGTCTGCCTTTCTTTGTCCTGGTAGTCCTTCAAATATTTGAAGGTAGTTATATTTTCTCCAGATCTTCCCTGATTTAAACTAACCATCCTCAATTCTTGGAGCCTTGCCTCATATCATATATTTTTAAGATGTTTCATCATTCCTGGTCTCTCTTTTCTAGACTCAACTATTTATGAAATTTTTAAAAGATATTATTTATTATTTATTTATTTATTCATGTATTTATTTATCTAGAGTGCAAGCAGGGGGGAGGGGCAGAGGGAGAGATAATTCCAAGCAGACTCATGCTGAGTGTGGAGCCCCACTGGAGGTCCAATTTCAGGACCCCAAGATCATGACCTGAGCTGAAATCAAGAGTCAGACGCTTAACTGACTGAGCCACCCAGATGCCCCCATTTATGATTTTTTATTATGTTCAGTTAGCCAACATATAGTACATCATTAGTTTTTGATGTAGTGATCATTTATGATTTTTTTTATTTTTTAAAAATATTTTTTTTATTTTTTTAAAAAAACAATCAACTGAACAAAGCGGATTTTGTCTGATCAGGGTCTAGGATTGTAGGACTCTTAACTTTCTTGCTTTAGATGCTAACTTTTTCTTTTTTTAAAAAAGATTTTATTTATTTGTTTGTCAGAGAGAGAGAGCACAAGCAGGGGGAGCAGCAGGCATAGGCAGAGGGAGAAACAGGCAGCGGAGAAGCAGGTTCCCTGCCGAGCAGGGAGCTCCATGTGGGACTCCATTCCAAGATCCTGGGATCATGACCCAAGCCAAAGGCAGACACTTAACCAACTGAACCACCCAGGCGTCCCCTAGATGCTTTTTCTTAATGTAGTTTAATTCTCAATTATTATTATTATTATTATTTTAGATTTTATTTATTCACTTGACAGAGAGAGGGAGCAAGTGAGCACAAGCAAGGCAGCAGCAGAGAGAGCGTGAGAAGCAGGCTCCCCACTGAGCAGGGAGCCCATTGTGGGTCTTGATCCCAGGACCCTGAGATCATGACCTGAGCTGAAGGCAGACGCTTAACCGACTGAGCCACCCAGGTGCCCCTCAGTTATCTTTCTTAACAGCTATGGTATACCAGCTCATACTGAATTTATAAATTTTGTAAATAAAATTTTCCCACCTTGTTTATTGTCCATCCTGTACTTGCGCAGTTGATTTTTGTAAACCTAAAAGTAAGACTTAACTGTTCAGACCTCTCAAATCTGATCTTGTTGCATTAGAATTTTGAGTCTTTTGAGATTTGAAATCTTGGTTAATATCCGTGCTTTAATTATTCCTCTCAGATTGTTTTCACCCACGATTCAATAAGCATGGCTTTAATTGATACATTGTGTGCAGAACGGAGACAGATACCTATGACATGGTACTAGCAACATCTCTGACTTTTGAATACCAATTACTTTAGCTTACACCACACAATCTATGCTTTTCTATATCTATTCATTCAACAAAGTTTCATGCCAGGTACAGTTCTAGGTACTGGGGACGTAACGGTAAATAAGAGAGGTAAAATCCTAACCTCGGGAAAGGCAAAATAAATAAGCAAATTATGCGATTTCCCACAGTGATTTGAGAAGAATAATGCACAGCAAGAGGATAGAGGATGTAGTGTGATTGGGGATGCTATTTTAAATACATTGGTCCATAAAGACATATCTGAGGAGGTAAATTTTAACTGGCCACCTGAGTGAAGTAGTATGCTATGGGAAGATCCAGGAGAAGAGTTTTCTAAGAAGGTAAAGCAAGTGCAAAGTCTCCAAAGAAGGAACAGAATTTCCAGAAAGAAAGAAAGAAAGAAAGAAAGAAAGAAAGAAAGAAAGAAAGAAAGAAAGAAAGAGGAGAGGAAGAAAAAACAAGGCCAGTATAGCTTAGTGAACCGGGGCAGAAAGATGTGGTAGAAAATAAACTATAACAAGGATTTTGGATTTTATTGTTAATGAGTTGGGAAGCATTTGGAGGGCTTTAAGTTAGTGAGTAATATGATCCTATTCAACGTTATAAAGAATACTTTGACAGCTGTTAAGAGAAAGTATTAAAGAAGGTAGTAGTAGACAATACCAAACCATGTAAGATGATTTTGCAGTGGCTCAAGCTAGAAATGATAGTGACTTTAACTGTTGTAGTAGTAATGGAAGAAGTAAGGAGTGCTCAGATTTTGGATATATTTTGAAGGTACAACCTATAGGATTCATGGATGGCTTGGATATAGAGTGTGAAGGGAAAAGAAGAATGAGCAACTGGATGAATTTAATTGCCTCTTTTTGTACTCTGGTTTCATATTTGTCTTCTCTTGTTAGTTGGACTACAAATTCTTTAAGGGTAGGGATCTTGCCCTTCTTTTTCTCTCAAATCACTTCAGTTCAGGATACGCAATAGACACTGGGGTGCCTGGTTTGTTCAGTTGGTTAAGCCTCCAACTCTAGATTTCAGCTCAGATCTTGATCTCAGGGTCATGAGTTCGGGCCCTGCATTGGTCTCCATGCTGGGTATGGAGCTTACTTAAAAAATTAATTTAGAAAAGCTATGCAGTAAGTACGTAATGAGTGTGTTATTCTATCATAGGTAGGCCATCTCTGAATCCTCCATTTTCATTCTAATCATTCCTTCTTTGAAAGTTAATAATTTCTCTTTATTACTGTTCTTAATACCCTGATCTAGGCCCAAGTCGTCTAGAAGCTATATTGCCACTGTAACTGTCTAACTGATCTTTCTTTCTCCAGCCTATCCCTAATCTGATTCAAACTGCAAATTGATGATTAATCACTTGAAAAATTTGCTTTCAGTCATTCCTTCAACAAATACTAGATTTGTCTACCTTATATCCAAGACTCTTCTAGATGTCAGGGATATAAAAATAAATAAGACAGACAAAAAATCCTGCCCTTATGGAGCTTATATTTGCAATAACTAAAAATATAAAGGATGTTAGATAGTAATAATTGCTATGAAAAATAAAACAGGAAAGGGAACATAAGGAGGTAGATGAAATGTTGAGAAAATCACAATTTGAAATAGGGTTATAGTGTAACTTCTTTAAAATTTTAAAGAGGTTACTTTTAAAGCAGTTACATTTGAGCAGAGATATGAATCAAATGAGGAAGTGAAGTCATACAAAGAGCAAAGTGAACAACTGTGTAAGGGTCCCGATGTGGTCATGAGATTAATGTTCTTGAGAAATGAAGAGAAGACCCATGTGATTTGAAAGTGAGTTAATTGTAGTGTGGCAGGAGGTGAGGACATAAAGATGGCAAAGGCCAAATCATTTAGGGCCTTGAAACTATGGTAAGAAATTTGCATTTTATAGTATATGTGAATGTAAGCCATTGGACAGTCTGGAGCTGGGCATGATTTGAGTTTCCTTTATAAAAAAAATCACTCCAGCTGTTTTGTATATGACTGTAGAGGGTTGAGGTACCCTGCCCTAGGGTCTTCAGTGGCTTTAATAAAATCAAAGTTCTCCACCTACTTTCAAAGACTTTTATTATCAGCCTATCCTATTTTCTGACTAGTCCTCATATGATGCCCTCTATTTGCTAGGCTGAGTTTATCATGGATTTCCATATATATATATATCCTCTCTTATCTACCATTCAAGAACCATCTCAAGTTTTAATTACAAAATAAAATGCTTCCTTAACTGTTATCACCTCACTGGTCATTTCCAGTCATTAAACGATGTATCTCTTGTCTGTAGTTGATGATTGAGCACCTATTAATGTACTTAATTTTATTGTTGTGAATGTTAAATGTGTGCTAATCTTGTCTTCTGAGTGATAAGTTCTATAATAGCATAGGACCAATAAATTGTACATCTCCCATGGCACACAGCAAATTTGGGGAGTGTATCAAGGGAGTATTAATTGATGTAACATATGACTTGAGGGTTTTTTTTTTCCTGCAATGGTGTAATGGTGATCACGCAAGTAACTTCTGGCAGAATAGGGATTGAGGTTAGGTGAATAGAACTCACAATTTTAATTTCTTGCTTTAGGCGCAGAGTCAACTGGTCACATAAAACTGTACACTTGCTCTTGATAAATTCCGAAGGCTTGATGGAGACCTCCTTGATTTTAGTAACACTGAGTATATACATGTCAATTGAACACTGACCACAAAAGACTATTTCTGTATATGATCACTTGATTTTGACATGCAACAATTCTGCTGAACGCGAATCTCAAGTTGGAAGACCAGGCAGCACCTGCTCATGTAACTACTATAGTCACAGAGATGCTGGGTGTCCACAGCTATTCAGGAAGGGAGAGGTACAGAGAGGCCTGTCCTTGGACCCACCTGATACGTGCGGGGAAGAGGCAGCCCCACTGCAGGCAGCTATCTTTCCTCCCCCCTCCCCACTCTTGGGTTCTGGGCTGAGGCCAGGGACTGTCCGGAGCTGATCTCGGGCTCCCATTGGTCGCTGTCTTTTGTGACGTCACAATCATGATGAGAATTGATGATCGGACACGCTGATTTCATTGTCTGAGGAGACAGTGAGATCCAGGAAAAAATCTTGCTGAATCTGCTTGCCCCCGCACTGGCCTGATTTGGGATCCTCCGATCCTTCCTGTGACCGCACCACGCCCCGAGGTAAGAACCCAGCCTGGGCGGGTGTGAAGGGCGAAGGAGGATGAGCAAGACGCGGAGCTAATGCTCTGCCCAGTGGGGGGGCTTATAGGTTTAGAGGCCTAAAGAGGCTGCCAACAAACCGCTGCGGCTTTTGGGGAGTCAATTGCCTCTACTATCCGAGCCAAGGCTGGCGGCAGCATAAGCTTAAAAAACAGCTGAGGATAGGGATACAGTGGGCATTGCCAGAAAGCATAGGACCTTGCTCCGAGAGAGGGCGACGTTTGGGATACACTTCTGGCTTCAGAGTAGGAGGAAGTGGCACCTCTGCCTCCGAAGAAAGGAAGCGTGCGGGGAGGGGGGGTGAATCCTACCACTTCTAGATTTCACTGGACAGCAGATCTCTCACAGCCCTACTCAAACGCGCTGAGTGCTGCGCTTGCGCACTAAGAACTTGGGGGGAGGGGGGAGTTCGTGGCGAGAAGAATAGACGTGGAGTTTGCGCAGGCGCCTTTTCCATTCGCCGGAGGAGGTGGGGCTGAGCTGTGTCTGGGTCGACTATGGAAAGGGCTGGGGAGTTGGCTGTGTGCTATTTCAAGCGCCTGTTGATGGAGAGGGATCTGCCACTTATTTTGAATCTGGCTTACTGGGCATACCCAGAACCCAAACGGGCCTGATGAATTTAAGAAAGCAAGTTCTTAATCTACAGATGTCAGGTTTATAATAATTGAAAAAACTTGGAGAGGAATTTGTGGAATAGAAATTCCTGAGATGAGAAACCATTTAAAAACAACAACAACACTAATTAATTATTCAAGTGAATCCAACTTTTAATCTTCAATGAACTCTGATTTGAGGTGCCACTCAGTGATTTTGAAACTTTAAACTCTTTGGAGAGACTCAGAGTGAGACCCATTGTGGAGACTCAGAGTAAGAAATTAAACTTTCTTGTCTTTTTTTTTTTTTCTTTATTTCTTGGAAAGGTTTCTTATAAAGCCTTGGTCTCCCTTTCTGGTTTGGTGCTAAGGCTTTCTTTCTTCCTTTCTTCCTCTGTGTTTCTGCTAAAACCAGCAAAGTCAATACCTGTTTGGGAGACCCTTTCAAACTCTCCTTCTTTGGGAGGGGCAATATTACTCAGCAATTGTGAGGAAGAACCTGCCTGTTTGTCTTCGGTGTAAAAGTTGTTATTAACTCCCGACTATTTAACAGAGAAATCTGATTTTGTTCCTTCCATTTCTTATAGTAAAGTGGTTATCAAGTCCTGGTGAATTTTCCTTTGAAAGCCCACTACTATAATTCTTCCTTTATTCTACAACCCAAGCTCTCATCAGCACCCATCCAGTCACTTCAGGAACGTCCTAGTCAGCTTTCACTTGTGCCCCAAATCCTTAATTTATCCTGCCGGACTAAAGGTCAGTAAACACTCCTTTTAGCAAGTAATTTTCTTCACTAAAATATTCTTGGAATTTATTTTTTATTCTTCCAAGACCAATTCTAGTCAGAGTGCAAAAACTTCCTAATCTGGCTTCATTGTACCAGGGGACCCTTATTTTACTTGATTTTTCAGTGCACAATTCTCATTAATGTCCCCTGAACAATCTACCTCCAGAACTTTGCTCCTTGCACCACTACCACACCCTTCACACAGGATGCCCTCACTTCTGCCTATTCAGATTTTTTTTCCTCGTTAAACTTTTGTTTTTAATGGGTCTCAAAATTCTGTGACAGATTTTTGGTCAAGTTGTTTTGCCTATTCAGATTTTACCCAGTTTGGAGACTCAAGTTATACCTCTCAGTTGAGTGCCTTCGATGTGTAACCCAACCATTATTAAGCTCACTTCTTCTAGAACTCCTACATCAGTTCTTATATTTATCTCTTTCTTATAGCCTGTTTTATATTGTCTTCTTATTTGCGTGTGTGTACGTGTTAGACTGAATTTCTCAGCTGGATTTTAAACCCCTTCGTAAGTGTTGGGACCATGCCATCTAATTCTTTATCCTCTGCCTACAGCACCCGGATGATTCTTTGAAGCATCTATAACTGTATATGGTCTTTGCATCCCAATTTCTTGGATAACAAAGTAAGATTGTTATATAGAGAGAACCGTGTATATGTGAAAATTTATTCATCATTCGTCAAGTAAGGGACCCTTCAGTGACTAAATAAACTTGAATATAAGTCAGAGAAAAGGCAATATGGGCATATCTATAGAGCGGGTGGCCTCCAAATATATACTGTCTTCATAAAAGAGACCAAGGGGACATTATCCCAGAAGTGGTTCTGTAATTTTTTCAGTTTAAAAAATATCAAGACATTTTCCATTTTCTGTATTTCTCTTTGATGACATTATATCATGTAGGTTTTGTTAAAACCTACTAATTGTTTACTCTTTTTATTGCAATGTATCTTGCAGTTACTGCTTTAAATTGACTATCACTGAAAGTTTTCATTTGTATAAGTCTGTTGAATCAGAGCTAATCATTGTGATGGCTGCCATAATTGCTGTTGTATAACATATCAGTTGTCACTTTCCTACCCCTAGGGCTTCAGACTGCATTGTTTCATGGAGCTCAGTTTTATCTGATGGAAAGTGTGATTACAGTTTAATATAGAGGCTTTCTAAAGATTTCACTTTGGCTGCTGCCTCACTTTGAGGCACCATCCCAACCAATATCAGATCAAAGTTTGTGGCTTAAGAACATGGATAAAAAACATTCTAGAAGGGCATTATAACCTTTAAATTTAAAAATCATTGTCATAAATCATTATGAGTGAACTATGAATGTTATTATAAGGGAAAATCCTTTATCCTTGACTTTTTTATCTTGTTACCTAGATTATGCAAATTCCCAAAAGTGTTTTACCTTGTAGCTATTCATAGTAATTAATGAGACTTACCTAGACATTTACATGTAGACCAATAGACTAAACTGTTCAAAGGTAGGGCACTCTAGATAGAATGTAATGATTAGGGATATGCTGCGCATTTTAGAAAGCTTAAAATAAAATATTAAGAAAAATAAGAGTGTGGTATTCATGTTTTAAGGTTTATTTGACAACTCCAGTCTGAATGAGAGGATGGCATTTGACTTTCTCATTTAAGTTTTAGTTTGAGCTGGAGGGGATTTTATAATGACAAGCCAGCCCCCCCCCCATTTTACAATATGAGGAAGCTGAAGTCTAGAGAAGTGAAATAACTCAGCAGAATTAATAAAAGCTAATATTTATTAAGCACTTAATGCCAGGCATTATGCTAACAACTTTATATATGTTTTCACATTTAAACCTCACCACATCCCTATGAGATAGTTTCTAGTATTATTTCTCATTTTAAAAATGAGAGAACAGTAGCTTAAAGTAGTTGACTTCTTGGGGCCACACAACGACAAAATGTC
The DNA here is from genome assembly GCF_017311325.1 of Ursus maritimus. NCBI lineage: Eukaryota > Metazoa > Chordata > Mammalia > Carnivora > Ursidae > Ursus > Ursus maritimus. The sequence continues at coordinate 57,101,867 of NW_024423319.1, forward strand.
ACAGTCAGGATTCAAACATAGGTCTGTTTTGACTCTTGATCAACAAACTATACTTGACCAGGGTAGTATGCAGTGAATCTTAGGCAGAGCTATTTTTTCCAAAGATTTTATTTATTTATTTATTTGAGTGAGAGAGACAGAGATAGCAAGAAAGAGCATGAGTGGGGAGGAGAGGGAGAAGCAGGCTCCCCGATGAGCAGGGAGCCCAACATGAGGCATGAACCCACGACCCTAGGATCGTGACCTGACCTAAAAGCAGACGCCCAACTGACTGAACCACCCAGGCACTCCTTAGGCAGAGCTTTAACAAAAATCTAAATCTGTGGAGTCCCAGCCCAGTGTGTGTGTGTGTGCACATGCATGTGCGTGTTTGTGTGTGTATGTGTGTATGTGTTTTATATCTTAACGTTTTCCATGAATAGCATACTACTTCTACAATTTCTAAGCCTGACCAATGGTGTATACTTGCTTTTAAAATTGTATTGTACTTCCAGAAGGAATTACATATTTTGTGTATTGTAACCCCAAACAGAGTAAAAATACTTGAATCGTTGATTTTGATTTTACAGTGGAGTCAGCTAAATGTGAAATTGGTGGTGTCTTAATATACTTGTATGAAATATATTATATCTAGGCATACTGGTTTGGAAGTAAGCAGTGAAAATTCTAGAGAGATATATTCTGCATAAGAAGGGAGCTGGAGTTGTTAGTATATTCAGACACTAACACCCTGAGACCTTTCTAGTCTGTGTAAAATTTCAAGACAATAAACTGAAACCTGTACGTGCAAATGGAGTCATCCATCACCAACTAGTAGCAAAATTTCCTGGATTAACTATAGATCTAGGTACATGGTAACTGAATAAATGAGATTATACTGTGTCAATTAAATGCTATACTTTGCATTGTCATCTACGAAGAAATCTACAACAGCAGCTGTCCCACCATCTTGGTCTCCTATTGTTTTACAACTAGAGTTATGTTCTAATTGGGTTGATCCTTAGAATCTTTAAAATGGAGGGAGATGGCGGTTTGAACAAAATGGGTAAAAGGGGGAGGGATATATGGGCCTCCAGTTTGGGAATGAGTAAGTCACAGGAATAAAATGTAGAGCCTAAGGACTACAGTTAATGATACTGTAATAACAGTGTAATGGGGCAGTTGGTAGCTATACTTGTGGTGAACATAGAATATAAACTTCATATCGCTAAGTTGTACACCTGAAACTATTGTAACATTGTGTGTTAGCTATCCTCAAAAAAGTGTTGTCAGAGTGGCAAAATTTTAAGAAAACATTTTCTTAGCCTCGCTTCCCTTGGAGTTGTTGGCAATTTATTTTAAGATTCTTAAATGCAAACATGCCCCAGGTAGGCACTTTTCTCATGTAGACAAGAGTTTGTGTATGATGCTTGCCCAAGGTCATGCAAGTAGTAAGTGGGAGAGCCAGGGCTTTAAAGCAGGTGTCATTCTAGATGCTGCACTCTTTATTAGGTTATAGACTGGAGAACTAGAGTGAAGCCCATCTTTATTTATTGTTTTTAAAAGTTGTTTGTATGTGTGTGTGTGTATGTAATTTCCCTCTAACTTCTCTTTCTCAGTCTTTACTACCTTTGAAATTTTCCTTTTTCTATCAGTGGAGATAAAAATTTTTAATAGAAAGGCCAAGATTTAGGAGAAAGGGATCATTGTGTTAACCTCCAATGGCTTCAGAGGCAGAAGGCAGATAGACCCATAAACTGTTCTTTCCCGTTGTTGTAACAGTGGCAAAAGCACTTATTTTTTGGGTTTTGTTTTACTACACAAATATATAGTTTTAGTATACTTCTTTATATATACATACTGTTTTACTTGGTTGGCTTCATCTATGTATTGTGTGTTTTATGGATGAAGTGGTTATGCCATTTAGGAAAGTAATTATCTGAGAGCCATCCTCCAAATATCTTTACCCTTTCATAGACCTGTCAGTTGTGTTAAAATCTCTTTAATAGAGACCTGAGGCATTATGAAATATGGAAGAAAAAATATATTCTACATTAGTGGACATTGTTACATTAGGNNNNAATAGGTAATACAATGCTCAGCCTTGACTTATAACCACTATCCCTTTTTTTAAAGATTTTATTTATTTATTTATTTATTTATTTATTTATTTATTTGAGAGAGAGAGCAAGAGTGATAGAGAGAGCATAAGCAGGGGAAGAGGCAGAAGGAGAGGGAGAGGCAGACTTCCAGCTGAGCAGGGAGCCTGACATAGGGCTCTCTCCCAGGACCCTGTGATCATGACCTGAGCTGAGAGCAGACGCCTAACGGACTGAGACACCCAGACACCCCTATCCCCACTATCCTGAACAACATGAAGTTAGTTTTGAATATTGATAGAGAGAGCATAAGCAGGGGAAGAGGCAGAAGGAGAGGGAGAGGCAGACTTCCAGCTGAGCAGGGAGCCTGACATAGGGCTCTCTCCCAGGACCCTGTGATCATGACCTGAGCTGAGAGCAGACGCCTAACGGACTGAGACACCCAGACACCCCTATCCCCACTATCCTGAACAACATGAAGTTAGTTTTGAATATGTATGTAACATTAAAATAATAAGACATTTTATTTAGAACCTCTGGGCTCACTTTTGTTACCAATGAATGCTTAAAAGATGCTAAAGATCAGTTTGAGTTTTTTTTTCTTTCCCAATTGTGAGTGCTTAATGTAAAGAGATACTCTTTTTTTTTTTAACTCAGTATTGATTGTGATGTGTAGCCAATTTACTTTTCTGGTAGGGTTTAATGCATCTGTATCTAACTCTCGCTCCTCAAGTGTGTTCCATGGAGTACCAGCATGAGCATTACCTGGGAACTTCTTAGAAATTACAGAATCTCTGGCCTCAACCAAGACCTACAGAATCAAATTCTATATTTTTATAAGATCTCTAGGTGATTCGTATGCACATTAAACTCTGAGAAGCACTGATGTAAAGTGAAATATGACTTCCTGTACAACTTAGACTGTTAAGAGCTGCTAATCAGAAAAATCCCTTAATTTCTTTTTGACAGTTTTCACATGTGTAAAGCAATATGTAATCAAAGTATTATCTAATATACATCAGCTTTGTTCCATTTTGGAGTCCAACTCATTGAAAGAATAGCCACACCTATGTGATGGGTAAAATTGTTGAGTCTGAGTGAATCCAATTATTTTGGTGAAAGTAATGACCTTGACATTGAAATGATATTTTTCTTAATCATCAACAGAGTATTACAAAAGAGTATGGGTGTATTGGGGTCACTGTCAGTAATATCTTCAAGAGGAACTGTACTTAGTTTTCTATTTCCTACTGTAACAAATCACCACAAACATAGTGACTTAAAACAATACATGTATCGGGGTGCCTGGGAGGCACATTTGGTTAAGCGTCTGACTCTTGGTTTTAGTTTAGGTTGTGATCTGAGGGTCCTGGGATCGAGCCCTACATTGGGCCCCATGCTCATCATGGAGTCTGCTTGAGATTTTCTCTCTCTCTTCCTCTGCCCCTCCCACTCATGCTCTCTCTCTTAAAGAAATATATCTTTAAAAAATAAGTAAAACAACATGTGTATTATCTTACTGTTCTGGTGGTTTGAAGTCTGAAATAGATATCATTGGGTTAAAACCAAGATGTCAACAGGAATTTTTTCCCTAAAGCCTCTGGGAAAGAATTTATTTCCTTACCTTTTTTTGCTTCTAGAGATTACCCACATTCCTTGGCTTGCAGCCCTGTCCATCTTTAAAGCTAACAATGGCCAATCAAATCTTTCTCGTATTTCATCACTCTGACATTCTTCTGCCTCCATCTTCCGCCTCCATCTTCCACATTTAAGGATCCTTGTGATTACATTGTGCCCACTCAGATAATGTAAAACAATCTCTCTATTTTAATGTCAGCTGATTAGGAACCTTAATTCCTCTGCAACCTTAATTTACTTTTGCTATGGAACCTAACATACTTTCAGGTTTCAGGAATTAGATGTAGATATCTCTGGGTGTGTGTGGGAGCACAGGAACTGATGGCCTTTTTGGTTGATAAAGAAAGTCAGCTTCTAATCTTGTTATGGGATAAAGCAACTAGTGTCATAGGTTGAACTGTGCCTGCCCCCCAACAATCCATGTGTTGAAGTTCTAACCCCCAGTATCTCAGAATACGACCTTATAATGAAATAGGATCATTGCAGATGTAATTAGTTAAATTAATATGAGGTCATATTTGAGTAAAGTAGGCCCTTATTCCAATATAACTGGTGTCTGTATAAAAGGGGGAAATTTGGATACTGTCATGCATACAGGGAGAATGCCATGTGAACGTGAAGATGTCCACTTATAAGCAAGAAGAGATGCTTAGAGCCTTCATTCACAACCCTCAGAGAGAACCAACCCCCCCAATACTTTAATTTCAGACCTCTAACCTTTTGTTAGATAATACATTTCTGGTTAAGCCATCCAGTTTTTGGTACCTTGTTACAGCAGCCCTAGAAAAGTCAGGATTGTCCTTCAGTTGATATCTAAGTATCATCATCCTCAAAAGCACTTATTTAGTAAGTTTGTATTCTATAATGTGCTAGATGTTGGACAAAGTGAATTAGACATTAAAGAACTTATGATATATGTTAGATGATTTTCATAAAGCAAGCTCTGAAAGAGATGATTTTACACCTCTGGCCCTCCATTTATTCAACTGTGAAAAGAGGGCATAGAATTAATAATATCTAAGAACATTTCTAGCTTAAAAATCCATGCTTTATTACTTAAATTTTAGGAAGTTATTATATCCATACATTAATAAAAATATTAAGTGCAGGGAAAGCCATCAAAATTGTGTTAAACTTTTCTTCAGGATCAGTATATTAATTACTACCAACTCTGCTATTCATTGCCCACTTTCTATCCTTCAATTTTATTTTTAAACGTTTTTTAAAGTTTTATTTATTTAAGTAATCTTTACACCCCACGTGGGGCTCAAACTCATGACCCTTAAGATTGAGAGTTGCACACTCCTCCAATTGAGCCAGCCAGGTGCCACTGCCATTCAATTTTAAAGAGAAGTATTAAAGACATTGTTGAGAAACACCTTTATTCTTTTGACTCTTTCAACCCATTTGAAATTGGTTTAAGACTTATGTTCAGGGGGTGCCTGGATGTCTCAGTTGGTTAGGTATCCAACTCTTGATTTCAGCTGGGGTCATAATCTTACAGGTCGTGAGACTGAGCCCCATGTTGGGCTCCGTGCTCTGCTTGGAGTCTGCTTGGGGTTCTTTCCCTCTCCCTCTGCCCCTCCCTACCTATTGTCATGAGCTCTCTCTCAAATAAATAAATAAAATCTTTAAAAAAAGACTTAGTGCTCAGGACATAGTATATTTATGATGCTATGCATGCAATATATGCTTAAGAAACAAATTTAAATAAATGAGTAAATTGTCAAAATATCTGAAACAAGACATTCATATACTGGAAAATTTTGAGACTTGTGACTTGAAGAGAAAATGGTTATTTTGAAAAAGTTTTGCCCTGATTTCTCATTACTGCAAAATACTTTGGAGCAATATGTGTTCTCATGATTCGCAGATGAAGCTGTAGTCTATAAGAAGCCTTGAGAATATTTTTGCAAATGGTTATCAAGTTTTCTGGATTAATTAGCAGCAAAATAACAACTGCTGAATATGGTCATGATCAAACACTAGATAGTATATTCCATGTGTTCAGGTCTGGTCTGATTAACAACAAGGAATGTGATTGTAATAAATACTTAGAAACATATTAGTTGTGTAACAATCTCTGCCTTAATGTCTCATATCTACATGAAAAAAAAAGGCTTAGGCAGGAGAAATGCAGTGCCAACAAAAACATTAGGGATCAATGTTAATCCCATACTTCAAATACATATATATGTCTATAATTTAACAGTAACGTATGTTTTCTAACTTAATGTCACAGGCTTAACCTAGGGCAGTGTCTCTGAAACTGAGGTCTGCAGACCCCTAGGGGTGCAAGGACATGTTTTCAGAGGTCTGCAACTTTTATGGCTATTGCTATTTTTAAATTTGAGGGTTTTATTTGATCTTGGAATAAATGATCTTAAAAAGAAAATGATGAGCTTGAAAGAAAAAACCACAATATGCGTGCATTCACTCACACACAAAGCCTTTCTACCAGGTATAAACACAAAACTTCTATTTTATAGTCATAAATCACAGTTAAAAGGCATTTGATGGAGTAAACTGAGTCCCTTAATATAGAGTTCCTCAAACTGACATCCAAAGATAGATTTTTGCAGGCTAGGAAAGATTTTGCTTTTTCAAGGGAAAAAGAAAGAAGGGGATTTACCTATGGCTCTCAGATTTGGGTTGTGCTCCATAAGGCTTTTAAGTTATTAAGCAGCTTCTTAGTCTATTCAAAGTATTTGCGGAGATAAATTTATGATTCCCCTATTTGGTGAATTATATATATATACTGTATATGTGAGTATACTTACATACTGTTACCTACTTACTTGCCACTAGATGGTGTGCGTTGAGGAGTCTTTGATCCCAAAAGAGGAGGATGTTTAATTTTTCCACTAAGGTTTTTGTTGTTGTTGTTGTTGTTGTTGTTGTGTGTGTGTGTGTGTGTGGTATTTTTGATTATGTTCAGTTAGCCACTGTATAGTACATCATTAGTTTTTGATGTAGTGTTCAATGATTCATTACTTACATATAACACCCAGTGCTCATCACAACATGTGCCCTCCTTAATAGCCATCACCCTGTTACCCCATTCCCCCCCCCCACCTCCTCTCTGAAACCCTCAGTTTGTTTCCCGGGGTCCGTAGTCTCTCATGGTTTGTCTCCCTCTCTGATTTCTCTCCCACTAAGTTTTTGCAGTAAAATTGAGAATGGAAGATACAAGACAATTTAATAGTCTATCTCTTCACTTCTAGGTGAAACCGCCCTTAAATCTTAATATATACTACTTAAATCTGATTCACAAAACACTAAGAAAATATCTGGTCTAAGTAAATAAATATGGCTTTAACCTTTTTAAAACAAATTTTAAATACCAATCAAAATTCTTGCTGGGAGTGGGTTAGAGAAGATGTGAAACAGGGTAGGATGGAGTTATGTGGATGATAAAAAAAAAGGTTAAGAAAGAACTAATAAGAATAAATGTACAGTACAGTAAAATAAGGGATATAGAGATTATTTAGATATAATGAATAATTTTTTTAAATAATACTTTTATTATATTATAATGAATAATGTGTTAATAATTACTTTTCCAAAGTGTGGCTATTGGAAATTTTATAGAGCTCTTCTAAAAAGTAACTGAAAATGCAACCTACAATTTAAAGGTGTTAAAGTAGAATGTGAATTGCAAGATGTTAGTGGTCAATGCTTGAGGCAGTGCAAACACTTTTATTAACTGGTGGAAGATAGAAGTGATTTACGTGCATAATTTGCTTGGGGCTAGAAATGTAAGAAGAAAAACCTTAATTCAGTCAACAAAAATGTATGGAACAAATATTTATGTGTGGTCAAACTTAACTCATCAGGAGATGCTATGTATCACTGGTCATTAGAAGTCATATATTCAGAATGAGGGTTTGTGGGATTGTATCAAAGCAGAGTTAAGGAAGAAGGAAATCAATTATCCGAATGAGACTCTGTTTATGCCTCTGTTGTCCAACTCATCTATTTGAAATTAATCTTCTTTATTTTGTTGTAATATGAGTTTTGGTATCTGAGTGCATGATCAGGTACTTGTAGTTTAAAGGTATTTTATTAATTTAACATTAGGATTTTATAATAAAACAAGTATCTTTAAAAGCTATAAAATAATTGATAAAACAAAATGAAGTCTAGCATATCTACTTACTAATGCTCTGTTTTTAAAGATATTTTAATCAAAACTTAAACTTTTATTCAAGTATACTTGACATTGTATATTATATTTATTTCGTGTGTACCACATAGTGATTTGACAATTACATGCAATAAGAAATGCTCACCATAATAAGTAGAGTCACCATCTGTCACTAAAATTCTTACGATATTATTGGCTGTATTCCCTAATCTGTACTTTTCATCTCTGTGTCTTATTTGTTTTATTTTTTTTAAGTTCTAATTTAAATTTCAGTTAGTTAACATACAGTGTAATATTAGTTTCAGGTGTAGAATTTAGTGATTCAACATTTACATACAACACCCTATGCTCATCACATCAAGTGCCCTCCTTAAACACCATCACCTATTTCACCCATTCTCCCCACCCACCTCCCCTCTGGTAACCATCAGTTTGTTCTCCATAGTTAAGAGTCTGTTTCTTGGTTTGCCTCTCTTTTTTTCCCCTGTGATCCTTTGTTCTGATTTTTAAATTCTTTAAATTTTGAAATTGTATGCTATTTGTCTTTACTCAGTGACTTATTTCACTTAGCATAATACTCTGTAGCTCCATCCATGTTGTTGCAAATGGCAAGATTTCATTCTATTTTATGGCTGATTTATATATTGATATATATATATATATATATATATATAT
>NW_024423319.1:57110414-57166371 GCF_017311325.1 Ursus maritimus
TATATATATATATATATATATCACACCTTCTTTATCCATTCTTCAGTGAGTGGACATCTGGGTTTCTTTCATAATTTGGCTATTGTTGATAATGCTGCTATAAACATCTGGGTATATGTATCCCTTCAAATTAGTATTTTTGTATTCTTTGGGTAAATACCTAGTAGTGTAATTGCTGGATCATAGGGTAGTTCTATTTTTAACTTTTTGAGGAAACTCCATACCATTGTTTTCCAGAGTGGCTGCACTTGTTTGCATTCTCACCAGAAGTGTAAGAGGGTTGACCCCCTTTCTCTGAATCCTCTCCAACAGCTGTTGTTTATTGTGTCGTTAATTTTAGACATTCTGGCTGGTTTGAGGTGATATCTCATTGTAGTTTTGATTTGTGTTTCTTTGATGATGAGTTATGATGAGCATCACTTCATGTATCTGTTGGCTATCTGGATGTATTCTTTGGAAAAATGTCTATTCACGTCTTCTGTCCATTTTCTTACTGGATTTTTTTTTGGGGGGTGTTGAGTTTTATAAATTTTTTGTATACTTTAGATACTAACCCTTTATCAGATATGTCATTTGCAACTATCTTCTCCCATTACTTAGGTTGCCTTTTAGTTTTGTTGATTGTTTACTTCACTGTGCAGAAACTTTTTATTTTGATAAAGTCTCAATTGCTTATTTTTGTTTTTGTTTCCCTTGCCTCAGGAGACATATCTAGTATGAAGTTGCTATGGCCAATGTCAAAGAGGTAACTGCCTGTATTCTTCTCTAGGACTTTAGTGGATTCCTGTCTGACATTTTGGTCTTTCATCCATTTTGAATTTATTTTTGTGTATGGTGTAAGAAAGTGGTCCAATTTCATCCTTTTGCATGTTGCTGTCCAGTTTTCCCAACACCATTTCTTGAAGAGACTGTTTCCCATTGGATTTTCTTTCCTGCTTTGTTACAGATTAATTCACCATATCATTATGGGTTCATTTCTGGGTTTCTGTTCTGTTCTTTTGGTCTATGTGTGTACTTTTGTGCTGGTACCAAACTATTTTGATCACTACAGCTTTGTAATGTAACTTGAAGTCCAGAATTGTAACGTCTCCACCTCCGCTTTTCTTTTTCAGGGCTGCTTTGGCTATTTAGAATCTTTTGAGGTTTCATACAAAATTGAGGATTGTTTGTTCTACCTCTGAAAAATGCTGTTGATATTTTGATAGAGTTTGCATGAAATGTACAGATTGCTTTGGGTAATACAGACATTTTAACAATATTTGTTCTTCCAATCAATGAGCTTGGAATATTTTTCCATATCTTTGTGGCCTCTTCAGTTTCTTTCATAAGTGTTCTACAGTTTTCAGAGTACAGATCTTTTAGCTCTTTGATTAGGTTTATTCCTAGGTATCATATGGTTTTTGTTCCTGTTGTAAATGGGATCAATTCCTTGATTTCTCTTTCTGTTGCTTCATTCTTGGTATATGTATAGAAATGCAACAGATTTCTGTATATTGATTTTTCACCCTGTGACTTTACAAAGTGAAACTTTGACTTCCTCCTTGCCGATATGATGGCTTTTATTTCTTTTTGTTGTCTGACTGCTGTGGTGAGGACTTCCAGCATGATGTTCAGTAACAGTGGTGAGAGTGGACATTGTGTCTTTTTCCTGACCTTAGAGAAAACCTTTTAGTTTTGCTCCATTGAGGGTTATATTAGCTGTGGGTTTTTCATATATGGCCTTTATTATGTTGAGTTAAGTCCCTCTAACCCTACTTTGTGGAGGGTTTTAATCATGAACCCATGTTATACTTTGCCAAATGCTTTTTCTGCCTCTATTGAAATGATCATATGGTTCTTTTCCTTTCTTTTCTCAATGTGGTATATCACATTGATTGGTTTGTGAATACTGAACCACCCTTGCAGTCCAGGAATAAATCCCACTTGATCATGGTGAATGATTCATTCAGCATAGTGTTGAATTCAGTTTGCTAGTATTTTATCGAGAATTTTTGCATGTTCATCAAGGATATTGGCCTGTTGTTCTCATTTTTAGTGTAGTCTTTATCTGGTTTTGGAATCAGGCTAATCCTGGCCTCATAGATTGAGTTTGGAAGGTTTCCTTCCATTTCTATTCTTTGGAATAATTGAGAAGAATAGGTATTAACTCTTCTTTAAATGTTTTGTAGAATTTACCTGTGAAGCCATCTGGTACAGGACTTCTGTTTGTTGGTAGATTTTTGATTACTGATTCAATTTCTTTGCTGCTTATTGGTCTGTTCAAGTTTGCTATTTCTTTCTGTTTCAGTTTTGGTAGTTTGTATGTTTCCAGGAATTTATCTTTTTCTTCCAGGTTGTATAATATGTCGGCATATAGTTTTTCATAATATTCTCTTATAATTGCTTATGTTTCTGTGGTTTTGGTTGTTATCTCTCCTTTCTCATTTGTGATTTTATTTATTTGGGTCCTTTGTCTTTTCTTTTTCATAAGTCTGTCTAAGGGTTTATCATTTTTTTCCAAGAACCAGCTCCTGGTTTTATTGATCTGTTCTATTGTGTGTGTGTTGTTGTTGTTGTTGTTTTGTAGTTTCTATATCATTTATTTCTGCTGTAGTCTTTACTATTTCCCTTCTGCTGGCTTTCAGATTCATTTGTTGATCTTTTTCTAACTCCTTTAGGTGTAAGGGTTAGGTTGTTTTTTGAGATATTTCTTGCTTCTTGAGGTAGTTTTGTCTTGCTGTATACTTCCCACTTATGACCACTTATGCTGCATACCAAAAGTTTTGGACCATTATATTTCATTTTGATTTGTTTCCATGTATTATTTTTTATTTTTTCTTTGATTTCCTGGTTGACCCATTCACTGTTGAGTAGCATGTTGTTCAATCTCCATGTATTTGTGGTCTTTCCATTATTTTTCTTTTAGTTGCCTTCAAGTTTCATAGCACTGTGGTCAGAAAATATGCATGGTATGATCTCAACCTTTTTGTACTTGTGGAGACCTAATTTGTGCCTTAATTTGTGAACTATTCTAGAGCATGTCCTATGTGCATTTTTTTAAAAAAAATTTTATTATATTATGTTAATCACCATAGAGTACATCCTTAGTTTTTGAAGTAGTGTTCCATGATTCATTACTTGCACATAACACCCAGTGCACCATGCAATACGTGCCTTCCTTAATACCCATCACTGGCCTATCCCAGTCCCCCCTCCTCCTCCCCTCTGAAGCCCTCAGTTTGTTTCCCACAGTCCATAGTCTGTCATGGTTCATTCCCCCTTCAGTTTACCCCCCCCTTCATTCTTCCCTTCCTTCTCCCACTGCTCTCCCTGCTATTTCTTATGTTCTGTAAATGAGTGAAACCATATGATAACTGTCTTTCTCTGCTTGACTCATCTCATGTGCACTTTAAAAGAATGTGTATTATGCTGCTGTAGGTGGAATGTTCTGAATATATCTAAGTCCGTCGGGTCCAGTGTGTCATTCAAAGCCATTGTTCCCTTGTTGATTTTCTGCCAAAATGATCTGTGCATTGATGTAAGTGGGATGTTAAAGTCCCCTACTATTATTGTATTATTATCAATGAGTTCCTTTATGTTTGTTATTAATTGTTTTATATATTGGCTGCTCCCATGCTAGGGAATAAATATTTACAATTGTTAGATCTTCTTGTTAGATAGTCCCCTTTATTATGATATAATGCCCTTCTTCATCTCTTGTTGTGGTCTTTGGTTTAAAATCTGATTTATCTGATACAAGTATTGCTATTCTGGCTTTCTTTTGACTTCCATTTGCATGATAAGCATTTCTCCTTCCCCCACTTCCAATCTGCAGGTGTCTTTAGGTCTAAAATGAGTCTCTTGCAGACAGCTTATAAATGGGTGTTGGTCTTTTTTTTTTTTAAATCCATTCTGACTCCCTGTGTCTTTTGATTGAAGCATTTCGTCCCTTTACATTTGAGTAATTACTACTATTATTATTACTTTTATTATTTTTATTATTAATTATTTTTAAATATTTTATTTATTTATTTATTTATTTGTCAGAGAGAGAGAGAGAGCGCGTGAGCACGCACAAGCAGGGGTAGCAGCAGGCAGAGGGAGAAGCAGGCTCTCCACTAAGCAAGGAGCCCAATGCAAGACTTGATCCCAGGACCCTGGGATCATGACCTGAGCCAAAAGCAGATGCTTAACCAACTGAGCCATCCAGGCATCCCAAGAGTAATTATCGATACATATGTATTTAGTGCCATTTTATTACTTCTTTTTTCATTGATTCTGGAGATTTTCTCTGATCCTGTCTTGTCTTTGTTGCTTTTGGTCTTTCCTTTCCACTCAGAGAGTCCCTTTTAACATTCCTTGCCGGGTTGGTTTAGTGGTCATGAACTCCTTTGTTTTTTTGTTTGTCTAGGAAATGTGTTATCTCTCCTATTCTGAATGATAACCTTGCTTGATATTCTTGGCTGCACATTTTTCCCATTAAGCACTTTGAGTGTATCATGCTACCCCCTTTCTGGCTTGCTCCTTTTCTGTTGACAGATGTGTAGCTAGCCTTCTGGGTCTTCCTTTGTAAGTTAGGGGTTTCTTTTGTCTTGCTGCTATTAAGATTTTTCCTTTACTGTTATATTTTGCAAATTTAATTACAATATGTCTTGGTATTGGCTTGCTTTTGTTGATTTTGATGAGTGTTCATTGTGCCTCCTGGATTTGGATGTCTGTTTCCTTCTCCAGATTAGGGAAGTTTTCAGCTATTATTTCCTCAAATAAATTCACTGCCCCCTTTTCTCTTTCTTCTTCTGGAACTCCTATAATATGAGTGTTATTACATTTGATGGAGACACTGAGTTCCCTAAGTCTATTATCATGTTCCATAATTCTTTTTTTCTCTCTTTTGCCCAGCTTCATTATTTCCCATTAATTTATCTTATGTATCACTACTTCGTTTCTTTGCTTCTTCCATCTTTGTGTTCATTCTACCAAGTCTATTTTCATCTCAGTTATTACATTTTTATTTCTAACTGATTGTTTTTAACTTTTTTTTTATCTCTGCAGTAAGGTCCTCCCTGAACTTTTCATTTCTTTTCTTGAGCCTACCAAGTATCCTTATGATGGGTGCTTTAAATTCTCCATCAGGCATTTTACTTATATCTGTTTTGCTTAGATCTCTGACTATGACCATGTCTTGTTCTTTCATTTGGGATGAATTTCTCTGTCTCTGCATTTTTGTCTAAGTCTCTGTCTTCTTCTCTGTGTTAGAAAAGCCTGTTTTGTTTCCTGTTCCTGAGTGTAATGGCTTTATGAAGAAGAGTCCATACATTGTTTGGGGCCTGGCTCTGCAGGGAGTATCTCTGGTGTGTCTTTTGTGCACTCTGCTGGGGTGCTTTGGCTTCTCTCTCCTTCAGACCAGTCGTCTGTAGAGGCTCTCCTTTCCTGCAGTGGGATGTGTTTGTTCCTTGGCCAGAATGTGGCAAGTTTTAACTAGGTGTGCTCTGCTCTGCTTGTTAAATGAGATCTGATTCTACTTCCATTAGAACAGAAACCCTACAGAACTCTCTGGTTAGGAGATGTGGTGTAGACAGGGTTTTGTGCTGGTTTTCTGGGGAAGAGACCCACCACACTGGGACTGAGGCAAACTTGACAAAGAAGGATGAGAAGGGCAGTGGTGCCAGAGCTCAGAGGTTGGAACTTGGTGTAAGCAGGTTCGGCAGTCAGTGTCAGGGCTGAGCTGCTTTCTGCAGGTGGCTCTGTGTTTATGCTGAGGGACAGGGGAGGAAAATTGCACCAGCCTGCTCCTTTGTCCCAGAGAGGAATCTCTGTGTATATTACTTCTCAAGGATGAGCTCCAAGAAGAGGGAATAATAATATCCCCCCTGTGGGCCCAAGGCATTCTTCAGATCCCCGTTTCCAAGCCATCTGCCCCTGGGTTGTTTGCCTGTTTTCTCTCCAGGAGTAGGGCAGTGCACTCAGGGTTATTCCTGCCAAGCCTGCCAACCTTTAAAATTCCATTCTTTTAGCCCCGCTTGTTGCAAGAACTCATGAAAATCAGGCCTTCTTATTTTTCCAGCCAATGGCTTTGGGGAGGTGTTCTTATGTGTTCCCCTGTGTGCTCCTCTCACTCTTGCCTTTCTCCACGACTGTGGTTCTGTCCTCTCTGCAGTACCTGTGATCTGTTTCTCCCCCAAACCAAGTCTCTGCACTTCCTACCTTCTTTGATGTGGCTTCTTTTCTCCTTTTAGTTGTGGAGTTTGTTCTGTCAGTCTTTGTGTTGATTTCTGGGGTATTTAAATTATTTGAGAGTTATCCAGTTGTGTTCCATGGAAGAGACAAGCCTAGTTTCCTCCTACTATGCTGCCATCTTTGCTCCACACTGTAGCTTATTTATTTTAAAAGTGAAAGTTTGTAACTCTTAATCCACTTCATCTATTTTGCCTGCCCCCGCCTCCACCAAGCTCTCCCCTCTGGCAACCAAATAGTTTCCTATATTTTGTTGTTGTTTGTTTGTTAATTCATTTGTTTCATTGTTTTAATACATTCTACATGTAAGTGAAATCATATGGTATTTATCTTTCTCTGTCTTATTTCAAGATTTCATTATCTTTTTATGGCTGGGTAATATTTCATTGCATATATATGCCCTATCTTCCTTATCTATTCATTTATTGATGGACATTTAGGTTGCTTCCATATCTTGGCTATTGTAAATAATGTTGTAATAAACATAGGGGTGCAGATATCTTTTTGAATTAGTGTTTTTTGTTTTCTTGGAATTACTGGATTTATGATATTTCCATTTTTAGTTTTTTTTTTTTTTTTTTAAATCTCCACATTGTTTTCCACAGTGGCTGCATCAAGTTACATTCCCACTAATATAGTTTGAGAGTTCGTTTTTCTCCACATCCTTGCCAACACTTGTTATTCTTGTCTTTTTGATACTAACCATTCTGACTAGTGTGAGATGATACTCATTGTGGTTTTGATTTGCATTTCCCTGATAATTAATGATGTCGAGCATTTTTTCATGTGTCGGTTGACTGTATGTCTTCTTAAAAAAAAATGTGTACTCAGGTTCTCCACCCAATTTTAATCAGATTATTTGTTTTCTTGGTGTTGAGTTATTTAAGTTCTTTATATATTTTGGATATTAACTCCTTATCAGATCTATCATCTGCAAAGCTAAAGTTTATAACTATCAATCCCCTTCACCTATTTTGCCTGCTCCCCCACATGCCATCCCCTCTGGCAACCAATTATTTTCTTATATTTTTTTTAATTTTTGTTTGTTAATTCATTTGTTTTGGTTCTTTTTTTTATTGGTAGATTCTACATGTAAGTGAAATTATATGGTATTTACCTTTTGTTGTCTTTTCATTTTCTTGGTGGTTTTCTTCACTGTGCAAAAGCTTTTTAGTTTGAGGTAGTCTTGTTTATTTTTTTCTTTTGTTTCCCTTGCATGGTGAGACATATGCAGAAAAATATTGCTAAGGTCAGTGTCCATGAGTTTACTACCTATATTTTCTTTTAGTTTCATGGTTTCAGGTATTACATTTAGGTATTTAATATACTTTGAATTTATTATTGTGTATGTTTAAGAAAGTGGCCTAGTTTCATTCTTTTGAATATAGCTGTCCAGTTTCCCAGAACCATTTATTGAAGATACTGTTTTTTCCTAAAATACACTCTTGCTTCCTTTGTCATAGATTAATTGACTATATAAATGTGGGTTTATTCCTGGGCTCTCAGTTCTGTTCCATTGATCTATGTGTCTATTTTTGTGCCAGTACGATACTGTTTTGATCACTATATATTGTTTTGTAATATAGTTTGAAATCTGGGACGGTGATACCTCCAGGTTTGTTCTCTCTCAAGATCACTTTGGCTATTCAGGGTCTCTTGTGTTTCCATACAAATTTTAGGATTTTTCATACTAGTTCTGAGAAAAATACTATTGGTATATTAATGGGGATTGGATTTAATCTGTAGATTATTTTGGATCATATGAACATTTTAACAACAGTAATTCTTCCAATCCATGAATATGCTATGTTTTTCCATTTATTTGTGTCATGCTCAATTTCTTTTGTCTGTGCTGTACGGTTTTCAGAGTACAGGTCATTTACCTCCTTGGTAAAATGTCTTTTTACGTAACTTTTTGAAGCAATTGCAAATGGGATTGTTTTCTTAATTTTACTTTCTGCTATTTTGTTGTTAGTGTATATAGATGCAGCATAGTTCTGTATATGAATTTTGTGCCTTGCAACTTTGCTGAATTCATTTATTAGTTCTAATAATTTTTGGTGGCATCCTTAGGGTTTTCAGTCTTGCCACCTACAAATAGTGACAATTTTACTAATTTCTTACCAATCTAGATGCCTTTTATTACTTTTTCTTGTTTGCTTTGGCTAGACTTCCAGTACTATGTTGAATAAAACTGGTGAAAGCAGACATCCTTGTGTTGTCCCTCAACTTAGAGAAAAAGATATCAGCTTTTTAGTGTTTTGTATGATGTTAGCAGTGGGATTGCCATATACAGCCTTTATTATTTTGAACTATGTTTCTTCTATACCCACTTTATTAAGAATTGTTATAATAAATGGATGCTGAATTTTGTCAAATGCTCTTTCTACATCTGTTGAGATTATCATATGATCTTTATCTTTCATTTTGTTAATGTGCTGTATCACATTGATTGATCTGCATATATCGAACTATATTTGTATCCCTAGAATAAACCCCACTTGAATATGGTGAAAGATCCTTTTAATGTATTTTTGAAATTGATTTGCTAATATTTTGTTGAGGATTTTTGCATCTGTGCTCATCAAGGATATTGGTCTGTAATTTTCTTTTCTAGTAGTGTCTTCGGTTTTGATAAGAGTTTAATGTTGACCTCATAGGATAAATTAGGAATAATTCTTTTTGTTTTCTATTTTTTGGGGATAGAGTAGGATTGGTAGTAACTCTTCTTTAAATGTTTTGTAGAAGTCACCTGCGAAGCCAACTGGTCCTGGAATTTTGTTTGTTGGGATTCAATTGTATTACTAGAAATCAGTCTTTTCAAATTTTCTATTTCTCCCTGAATCAGTCTAAGAAGATTGTATGTTTCTAGGAATTTATCCATTTCTTCTATCTATGTCCAATCTATTGGCATGTAATTTTTCATGGTAGACTCATAACCCTCTGTGTTTCTGTGATATCAGTTGTAATTTCTCTTCTTTTGTTTCTTTTTTTATTTATTTGAGTTCTTTCTCTTTTTTCTTAATGAGTCTGGGTAAATGCTTATCAATTTTATCTTGTCAAAGAACCAGCCCCTGCTTTCATTGATCTTTTTTTATTTTTTAGACTCTATTTCATGTATTTTTGCTTGGATATTTATTATTTCCCTCCTTCTGTTAGCTTTGGGCTTTGTTTGTTCTTCTTTTTCTAACTCCTTAAGGTGTAAGTTTAGGTTGTTATTTTGCTTGTTTCTTGAAGTTGGGCTTTATTGCTATAAATTTCCTTCTTAGAACTGCTTTTGGATGCTCCCAAAGATTTTGGACCATTGTGTTTTCATTTTCATATGACTCCATGTATTTTTTTAAAATTTCTTCTTTAATTTTTTCCTTGTTTAGTAGCATGTTGTTTGGCCTCCATGTGTTTGTGTTTCCATATTTTTTCTTGTAATTGATTTCTAGTTTCATACTGCTGTGATTGGAAAAGATGCTTGATATGATTTCATTCTCCTTAAACTTACAGAGACTTGTTTTGTGGCCTAAAATGTGATCTGTCCTGTGGAATGCTCCATATGCACTTGAAAGAATGTGTGTTCTCCGGTTTTGGATGGAGTGTTCTGTATATATCTGCTAGGTTCATGTGGTCTAATGTGTCATTCAAAGTCACTGTTGCCTTGTTGATTTTCTTTCTGGATTATCTATCCATTGATGTAAGTGTAGTGTTAAAATCCCCTACTATTATTCTATTACTGTCCATTTCTCCCTTTACGTCTGTTAATATGTTTTATATATTTACTTACTCCAGTGTTGGGTGAATAGATATTTACAATTGTTATATCCTTTTTTTTTTTTTGGATTGATTTCTTTATCATTATGTAGCGCCCTTTGGTTGAGTCTTGCTACTGTCTTTGTTTTAAAGTCTATTTTGTCTGATATAAGTATTGCTACTCCAGCTTTTTATCCACAATTTGAATGGCATATCATTTTCTGTCCCATCTTGTTTATTTATTTATTTTTAGAAATGTTATTTATCTACTTGACAGAGAGAAAGAAGAAGCAGGGGGAGTGGCAGGCGAGGGAGAGGGAGAAGCAGGCTCCTCATTGAGCAGGGAGCCCACTGTGGGACTCAATCCCAGGACCCTGGGATCATGACCTGAGTTGAAGGCAGATACTTAACCGACTGAGCCACCCAGGTGCTCCTGTCCCATCCCTTTTAGTCTGTGTTTTAGTTCTGAAATGAGTGTCTCATAGGCAGCACATGGATAGATCAAGTTTTTCTTATCCATTTAGTCAACCTATCTTTTTTTTATTGGAGCATTTGGTCTAATAGTTAAACATTTAAATGTTTATTGATAGTTATGTATTTACTGTCATTTTGTTAATTGTTTTCTTGGTTGTTTATGTAGTTCTCTGTTGTTTTTTTTTTTTGTATTCTTGTTCTCTTCTCATGATTTGATGACTTTTTTGTTGTTGTTTTGTTTTGTTTTGTTTTTAGTGTCATGCTTGGATTTCTCTTGTGTGTGTGTGTGTGTGTGTGTGTGTGTCTATTATCAGATTTTGGTTTGTGGTTACCATGAGGCTTATATATAGCATCTTAGGAGTTTATATATTGCATCTTATAGCAGTCTATATTAAGTTGATGGTAGCTTAAGTTTGAACACGTTCTAAAAGCAGTCCAATTTTTACTCCCTCCTCCACATTTTATATATGTGATGTCATATTTAATATCTTTTTTTTGTTTTGTATATCCTTTGACTAATTTTTGTAGCTATATCCAATTTTACTACTTTTGTGTTTTAACCTTCATACTAGCTTTAAAAGGGATTGATCTACTTTGTTTATTATATGTTTTTACCATTCAAATTTTCTCCTTTCATAATTTTCTTACTTCTGGTTATGGCCTTTTCTTTTCCACCTAAAGAAGTCTCTTCAACATTTCTTGTAAGATGAGTTTTGGGGTAATAAACTCCTTTAACTTTTTTTGTCTGGGACACTCTTTATATCTCCTTCAATTCTGAATGTTATCCCTGCTGGATAGAGTATTCTTGGCTATGTTCTTCTTTTTTTCCTTTCAGCCCTTTGAATATATCATGCCACTTTCTTGTAGCTTGTAGAATTTCTGCTAAGGAATCAGGTGATAGTTTTATGGGGTTTCCCTTTTATATAACTATGCTTTTCTATTGGTGCTTTTAAGATTCTATCTTTAGTTTTTGACAGTTTAATTATTATACAGCTTGATATGGACCTCCAAAGGTTTTTATGTTTGTGGCTCTCTGTAATTTCTGGACCTGGATATCTGTTTCTTTCCCCAGATTAGGGAAGTTTCAGCTATTATTTCTTCAAATAAGTTTTCTGTCCCCTTCTTTCTCTCTTCTCCCTCTGGCATTCCTATAATATGAATGCTATTATGCTTGATATTATTGTAGAGGTATCTTAAGTTATCCTCATTTCTTTTATTCTTTTGTTTTCTGCTGTTCAAGTTGGTTGCTTTCCATTACCGTGTGTTCCAGATCACTCATTTGTTCTTCTGCATCCTCTAATCTGCTATTGATTTCTTCTAATATATTTTCCATTTCAGTTGTTGTATTCTTCAGCTTTGGTTATTTTTTTAATTTTTCTATCTCTTTGTTGAAGTTCTTACTGAGTACATTCACTTTTCTCTTAAGTCATTTGAGCATATTTATGACCATTACTTTGTTTATTAGGCAGATTGCTTATCTCTATTTTGTTTAGCTCTTTTTCTGTGCTTTGGTCTTATTCTTTCCTTTGGAATATATTCCTCTGTCTTTTCATTTTGCCTGACTCTCTGTGTTTGTTTCTATGTATTAGGTGGGTCAACCACATCTCTTGGTCTCGAAAGCAATGGTCTTATTTAGAAGGCATTCTGTGGTGCTTTGTAGCACCATCTCCCCAGTCACCAGAACCAGGTGCTCCCAGGGTATCCTCTGTGTGGGTTATATGTGGGGTTTTTTTTTGGGGGGGGGAGCTGGGTTGCAACTACTATAGGCATGGTGGTAGGTGGGGCTGGCCCTCAACCCAGCTGGCTGCAATGTATATCTGCAACTGCTATGGGTGCACTGGTAGGGAGGGCTTGTCCTGTGTGCAGCTAGATGGGAAGCTACTGCAGCTTTTATGGGCATGCTGTTAAGCAGGGCCAAACCTCACCTTGGCTGTCTACAATGATCTGCTGTCACTCTGTGGGTGCAAGATGAGGAGGGTCTGCCTCCAACACAGTTGGCCCAAAGGCCTGGTTGCAGCTACTGTGTGTGTTCTGATGGGCAGGGTTTACTCCTGGCATGGCTAGCTTAGAGGCCTGGCTGAAGCTACTGCAGGGATGCTAGTGTGTGCCACTAGTACCACTTCCTTGGGACAGGAGTTACTTTGGATAGGCACCTGTTCTAGTCAAGGCTACTTGCTGTGTGTGGCAGAGTGGAAGTCACTTTGGTTGGGGGGACACTTGTTCTGATTGAAGCTGCCTGCCAGTTATGGAAAGGTGGGAATCACTTTGGAGGTGTGCCTGCCAGGTTGGCAGGTTGGGTGGAGCAGGTCTACAGGGTAACTTTAAGACAGGGCAAGCTATGCTAGCAAGTTAGATGGAGCGTGTCAGAACTGTCTCCCACAAGTTTCTGACTATCTGCGTTGAGGGAAGGCAAGAAAAATGGTGCCTGACAGCATTTCTCTACTTGGAGAAAGTTTCTGCAGATCCCTGTCCATCTGGCATGTATTGTAAAATTAGTCAATAAATCTCTTTCATATATTACCCAGGCTCTTTTCAAATTCCCGCTTCTGTGCTGGGTCTAGGGCTAAGTTATAAACCATCCTGGCTCTTTAAGGACAGAGACATGGTTTTCTATAAACCTTGGGTTCTCTTGATGTTAAGTCCTGCTGATTTTCAAAGCCAAGCATTATGGGGACTAGTCTTTCCAGTGCAGGACCTCAGGGCTAGGGATGCCCAGTGTGGAACTTGATCCCCTCACTCCTTTGTGTCTGTGATGTCCCTCCTGCTTGTCAGTCACTACACCAGGAGTTTGGTTCCTGACCATTTCTCTTCCCCTCCCACCCTTTTGGATATGACATTTTCTTAAATATTTTATCTGTGGAAACTCCGTTTTGCCAGTCTTCAGGTCATTTTAACAGTAAGTTGCAATACATGTTGTTGCCTCAGTATATTATGGGAGGAGATGAGTTTCAGGATCCTTCTGTTCTGCCGTCTTCCCTTCCTAATCTGTTAAAGCCTTTTTTTCCCCCCTGAACAACCAGTAATCTTTTTAGACATTAGACATGAAGCTATAGAGGTATATGTCCTTACAGATGTATATCTTTTCATATATTTATGTGAAGAATGTAAACACAAAATTGTTTTGCAATTTGTACCCAGGTCACTATGCATATATATTTAGCTTTTATGTAGCTAGAAAATATGAATATTAATTACACAGAATTTTAAATGTTTTTTAAAATAAGGTCAATGTTCAATTGCTTTGTATCTTAAGAAAGTCATATGATAGGCTGTTGTTATAATTTCTTGTTTCATATTTCCACCTAAGTGATGGAGGACAATTATATCTCTGAAATGACAGATAAAAGGTGTGTGCAATACATTTCAGTAATTATAGCCCCGTAAAGAAATAATGAATATCCTTTCATAGTATTAGAATAGGCAAATATGTGTTACTCAATTTTATACTTAGAAGATGGCGAAATTTATTTTTTGCAATATCTGCAAATTCTGGCTAATAAACTATAAAATAAGGTAATTAGAGCTGCTTTTTGTAAAGATGAGCATCATTCAATGCAAATGACAGATTGAAATGACAACTGAAAACAGATTTACAATAGCAACTCTTACACATGTTCAAATTTCATTAAGCTCAAAGTGCCAATTCATTTTTGTATATTTAATCAAGCTTCTTCCAAATAACTGCTTAATCAGTTAGTTTTTAGTAGAATAATTCACCTAGTTATATATATCCTTTTATTTTAAATACAATTTACATTAAAAAATTATGCAGAGGCATCCATACACATGGATGTCATCCCCTCAGAATTTTCAAAGATCAGACTCTCATCAGATAGAAGAGAGTCATAGCATCTGTATTCCTTTGGCCATGATAATATAATAATGTATATTTTTTTCATTTGAGGTTTGTATACAAATGATGTAGGAGTGGCTTGGTATGTGTTAAAATAACTATTACTTGTAGGAATAAGTAGTTGGTTATATATGTTAACTATTAACAAAAATAGCTTTTACACAATACATTATAGATTACCATGTATTTTAATGAAGGTAACTAATTATATGAAGAAAAATAGAGAAAAGATTTTATAGCCCCATTTTTTGGATGAAGAAACTGAGTCCAAAAGACCAACTATCTCTGCTAAGGTGACAAAACTAGTAAGTAGTGAAGCTGAATATAAACAGATATTTCCTGATTCTTAACATAATGTTCCTATTCTACTGCTCCTAAAGGCCACCTGAACTTCTGCTTACAGCCATGATGAAGTAACAAGAACAAGATTTACCCTCTTATCTTAAATATCTAAAAACAAACAAAAAAGTAAAAATATATATGAAACTATGGACTTCAGATATTCAGCAAAAGACAGCACAAGACCATGATTATTGAGAGAAGGGAAACAAGATAAACCCTATTAGTGTCTCAAATTACTGTCTGAAAAAAGTATCCAGATCACAACCAAAGGAAAGTGAAACCAAACAGACTGGAATTCTCTCTGAGTTGAAGATGCAGAGTTCAGAAAGGGTAGGGTGGCTAGAATTTGAGGGACAATACTGGAGAGGAGAAAGCTCGCAGAGAGATGAAAGCTGCACATTGAGAAAGCTATGGAGATTTATAGAGGGACCCCTCAAGCCTTTAGCTAAATACTAATCAGCTCCAGTGTGTGAAAAAATTACCAAGGACAAGGAAAGAACCATTAGAAAGAATCAGGCAAACAATCCTCATAGCTCAAATAGGACCCACAATTGTTTACATTCCCAACAGCCAGACCGGAAAACCTCATATTTTATGACTCATCTAGGATGCCTGATCCTTTTTTTTTTTTTAAGATTTTATTTATTTATTTATTTGACAGAGATAGAGACAGCCAGCGAGAGAGGGAACACAAGCAGGGGGAGTGGGAGAGGAAGAAGCAGACCCATAGCAGAGGAGCCTGATGTGGGGCTCGATCCCACAACGCTGGGATCACGCCCTGAGCCGAAGGCAGACGCTTAACCGCTGTGCCACCCAGGCACCCCTGCCTGATCTTTTCTACACACAGATTTATTTGATATAGCACCAAAACAACAATCTTTAATAGAGAAAACAGTGATAAGTTGGACTTTATCAAAATTAAAACCTTTTCTGTGAAATACACTTATTTTTTTAATTTTTTTGAAATACACTTTAATAAAATAAAATGGACAAGCTACTAACAGGGAGAAAATACTTGCAAATCATATTTCTGATAAAGGACTTGTATCCAGAATATGTAATGAGCCCTAAAAACTCAATAAAATTAAAAGAAATAAAATCCAATTAAAAAACTTGAAAAATATTTGGACACTTCTATAAAGTAGGTAGATAGATGGCTAAAAAACATACTAGAAAATGCTTAATGTCATTACTAGGGATATACAAATTAAAACCACAATAATAACATATAATTATAAACCTATTAGGATGGCTAATTTTTATTTGTTTTTAATTTTTTAAGTTTTCATTTAAATTCCAGTTAGTTAACATAACAGTGTAATATTAGTTTTAGGTGTACAATTTATTGATTCAACACATACAACACCCAGTGCTCATCACAAGTGCACTCCTTAATCCCCATAACCTATTTAACCCCTCCCCCCACCCACCTCCCTTCAGGTAACCATCAGTTTGTTCTCTATAGTTAAGAGTCTGTTTCTTGATTTGCTTCCCTTTCTCTCTCTCTCTCTCTTTTTGTTCATTTGTTTAGTTTCTTAAATTCCACATATGAGTGAAATCATACGGTATTTGTGTTTCTCTGACGGACTTATTTCACTCAAATAATACTCTAGCTCCATTCATGTCATTGTAAATGGCAAGAATTCTTTTTTATGGCTGAGTAATATTCCATTGAATATATATACCACTTATTTTTTATGCATCCATCAGTTGATGGACACTTGGGCTGTTTCCACAATTTGGCTATTGTAGATAATGCTGCTATAAACATTGGGGTGTATGTATCCATTTGAATTAGTATTTTTGTATTCTTTGAGTAAATAGTAGTGAAACTGCTGGATCATAGTGTAGTTGTATTACATTTTTAAAAATATCTGATAAGTGGGAGACCTGAGTGGCTCAGTTGGTTAAGTGTCCAGCTCTTGATTTTAGCTCAGATCATGATCTCAAGGTTGTGAGATGGAGCTGTGCATCAGGCTCTGTGCTGAGTGTGGAGTCTGCTTAAGATTCTCTTTCTCCATCTTTCTCCTCCCTCCCCCCTTCTCTCCCTCTCTAAAAAATAAAAAAACAATATCTGATAATAATAAATGCTGGTGAGAAAGTAAAAAAAAACTTAAACTTTTATAGAATATTGGCAAGAAAGCAATTTTTTACAGTCACTTTTGAAAACTGTTTAGTAATTTCGTATAAAGTTAAACATACACTTACCACATGAAATCCCACTCCTAAGTATTTACTCCAGATAAATGAAAAGACATTTGCAGGCAGAAACCTGCACACAGATTTTTTTTTTCTTATCAACTTTATTCACAGTAGCCAAGAACTTGGAAATTTCAGATGTCCTCCAATGGATAAACTATGGTACAGTCTATGCAATGGAATATTACTCTGCAATAGAAAGGAGAAAACTACTCATACAGACAACACAGAAAAAAATCTCAAATGCATTATGCTAAGTGGAAGATGTTAGTCTAAGAGGAATAGATACTCTTTTATTCCATTTACATAACTTTCTTCAAAAGTCAAAATTATAGAACCACATTAGTTGTTGCCCAGGGCTGGGATGGCTAGAAGAGTTAATTATAAAGAAGCAGCATAAGGGAATTTTTTTGGAGTGATGGATCTGTTTTGTATCTTGGTTGTGGTGGTGGTTTCATTAATATATATTTTGTCCTAACTCATAAAACCGTATACCAAAAAGAGTGAAATTAACTATATATAAATTAAAAAGTGAACAATAATAATGGATAAAAAGGGCAATGCTAATAGAGGTATATTGGTCAAATTAAAGATGTTCAAAATGTTTTATTAACCCAGGTGCAACTCTTTGTAAACCAAAAAAAAAAAATCAGTGGTGTACNTGTATACCTTAAATTGAAACTTTCAATATTGGAAAGAATGTGCTATATTTGATCTGGTGATGATTTTATGGACTCAGCCCATTGTTAGAATCAGTTTTCCAAGAATGAACACTTAGGAGTAAAATTTTTTTGGTATTTTTCAAATGATTTAACCAGTTAAGACATTATTAGGGCACTACTAGATCTGGGTTTATGTATGACATCAGGTGCATAAGAACAATGGTATGTAGAAACTTATCTGAAATGTTCCCATGTGAAAATATGACCTAAGCTATGTGATACTGCTAAGGGGAAGTCATTCTTAGAAGCTTCATTTTTCAAGTACTTCTGAGGCAATAAATTTATAACATTTTACTCATTGCTCTGCTTGTTTGAATAGAACAAACTGAGCATAATCCTTTCAGTGGCTCAGGATCTTTATTAAAACACTGAATCCTAAAGCTGAGAGCAACCTGAGAAATCCCATATCTGAATATGATAGATAAAGTGAAGAGCCTAGTCATACTTACAGATGTGTTACAACTATAGCATGCTTTACAATTTAAGACAATGAGCTCACATATCCTAAATTATTTGTAAAAACCCAGACTGGTAGGTAGAACATGTCATATATCTTAGCATTTTACAAGTTAGGAAATAGAGGCTCATAAAAATTAAGTGACTTACACACTAGTCCACAGTGGAGCTAAGTGTAGCACACAGGTCATCTTATTCCTATAGGCTGTCATGTGCTAAGTGAGTGGCACATTGCCAAGAATATTAAATTAGTAAATCTTGGGGTAAGGCTAAATGACTTATTTCAGTATTCAATTCCTTAATTCAGTTACCCTCCATACCTCAACCCAACAAACTTCAATTTCCATTAAACCAATGGCTTGCCATTTTATTTCCACAGAAATAAGAACCCAACTTTTAAAATGAAGGTTTTTACAATTCTCTTCCTGGTTTTGTGCAAATGATTAGTAACTTTGTCTATGCAGTCATTCAATATCTTGCCACTTAATAGACTAGGGTAGGTAGAGATAATGACAAGTTATCTTGCTTATAAGGTTTTATCTAGTTGTGATAAAGAATAAATGTCCTATCATTTGAAAGAAAAAAAAAACATTAGATCTCTTGAGCAAGCTGACCTTCCTGCTATTGCTATGAATTTTAAAAAAAACTAAAAAGGTCACAGCATTGTCTACTGTCAGAACGTAGACTCCAGAAATCAGTTTAGTATTCAGCATCTATATTTGGCTATTGATATCAGTGAGGAAGAACCTGTTGTGCTTTTTAATGCTTATATCACACTTGAGTACATGTAACTGTTGTAGCTAGCCAATAGGTAAACATTCGTATATTTTACAGCAGGTATCATCACACATGAGGATCACTCATATCTTGTCCTCTAGGATTTTTTATTTTTGTAGTTACAGACATGCAGAGAAGGATCAGAGCCATTACCCTCATTATACATTAGTGAAATTGAAGTTTATGGCCCTCCTCAGAACTCATTCCAAAAATCCTTGCTTCTAAGCTCACACCAGATGACCTATTTTAGGTTTTGTCCTCTGCCTCCCAGCTCCTCTCTCTCTCTTTTTATGTTTTAATTTTTATTTTTGTAAACAAGAAAGCAAAGCATCTTGTCATGAATTTCTTAGACATTTGAAATCTTTCCTCTATGAGTTGCTGATATAAGATCTCTGCCCTTTTTTTCTATTCCCAGCTCCTCTCTTGACTGTAGCTGAATTATTTAGGGAAAAGAATCCCGAATTGCTCTGAAAGGTGACAGCCATGATAGTAAATATTGCTTTGATGGATACCATCACTACCCTCTGCCCCAACCATTCTTGAAAGTTTGGTCACACTCCAGAATGAGACCCCTTCAGAAAGTTAGTAGAGTTATTTGGTTCCTGAAAGTTTCAGGGAGAAACTCTACTCATATTTCCTGTGTCCTCTCCCACATCTGATTTTCTCTAATTGGATTTCTTAGCATTAGATAGGAAGATGTTTGTGTGGGCAAGAAAAAAAGTCAGGTGTACAAAAGGCAATAGATGGCTGTATGGCTGTCTTTACTTTATTGTTTAACATATTCAGAGAAAGGAACATTATTTTTATTTCCATGTCAGTGTACTTGGTTGTTTCCATACCCAGTATACTAGAATGATTTGTGTTTGGTTTGGCTTATAGTGTTTCTGTTGTTGCTGTTTTCCTAATTTTAAAAGGACGATTTCCTTAGAAAGTGTTTTCTTTCTGTCAACTTTTAGGAATAACAATTTCAGTATGAACACTTTTAATAAGAACCAAAAGGTGCCTTAATCTAATTACAAGGGTTCTTTTTTTATAAAATGCCCTACTAGAATTCGTTTCTAAGAAAAAAAGAGTTTGACCTGCTTTTTATTCTGAGTTTCAGAGGTTGTTTTCTCTTAATATTAAATACCTTGTGTATTGGCAGAAAGGATAAAGTGAATTTTTAAATTCCTCTTGTATAATTATGTTGCTGCCAATTTAATTAAAAGTATGTAGTTTTTACATGGTTTACTTTTAGTAAAATGCAAATGATTTTGAACTTTGATTTATATACTATATTTATTAAAAATATTTTTTTGGTTAGTATTGCTTAAAGCAGAGATATTTTGAATCATCAACACTTCCTGTTTATTTTTAAGCTTTTTTTTAAAAAAGATTTTATTTATTTATTTGACAGAGATAGAGGCAGCCAGCGAGAGAGGGAACACAAGCAGGGGGAGTGGGAGAGGAAGAAGCAGGCTCCCAGCAGAGAAGCCCGATGTGGGGCTCGATCCCAGAATGCTGGGATCACGCCCTAAGCCGAAAGCAGATGCTTAACGACTGCGCCACCCAGGCGCCCCTATTTTTAAGCTTTTTAAGAGAGGTTTTGATTTAATATATATAAAGAACCCCTTTATTTAAGAAAGGAAAAATAAAAGCACCTCTTTGTTTCAGACCACAGTTTCTGGCTTTTAGACGTATGCCAGATGCCTTGTTTGAGAAAGAACAGCGAGTGTTCTTGTTGATAACTGACCACGAATGTATGGCTACCACCATCTCTGGCTTTACTAGCCATAAATACTTATTTCAGTGAAAGAACCTTTATTTCCCAATGTACTGACACTAACCAGATAGGGTTTTCCTCTCTCTCTCTCTTTTTGTCCTTAAAGTTGTTACTTTTTCTGAACAAATTTAGTAAGTGTTTGCATTATATATAATTTTCAGTTAGAACCTGTTTCCCTTTGGCACACAAATTATTGCCCATTACTGGGAATTAGTTCAATTAAATAAATCTTGCAGCTTTGAAGCACTGAAAATGTATCAAAAAATGGAAGCATGCAAATTCTGCATACACCCAATTCTTACTCCAATTTTCTGAGTATCTTCTTTTATTTTTAGATGAATCTACGTTCTGTATTTACTGTAGAACAACAAAGGATTTTACAGCGTTATTATGAAAATGGAATGACAAATCAAAGTAAAAATTGCTTTCAGCTCATATTACAGTGTGCACAGGAGACTAAGCTGGACTTCAGTGTAGTCAGGGTAAGTATTGAGGTTGTAATTCTTGGATTTATAGCTTTTTATAAGTGATAATTGCTTAATATGAGAAAAACCATCAGAGTATGAAGTCACTAACTTTATAGTTTCATTTCCCTGATATAAAAATACTACTTTAAAAAAATAATAAATAGAGCTAATCATTTAGTATGTATTCGTTTCTGTAAATACCTTGAAAACACTAAAACTTTTGCATTGTAAACATAGCTTTAAAAAATCCCAATCCTTTGAACTAATGACTACTTTTAAGATTAGTTGCTTATCCTGTGCCTTCTTTAAACCCAGGTTTAATCTATAGATAATGCTCCAAAATGATATCAGTAACACAGGCATTTACCAAGGGACTATTGTGTACCTAGCATATTTTCTTTGTATATTTGAATTTTTTAATCAGGTATTTTTGACTTCAGTATTTTTTTCTTTTTTGGGGAAAGCTGGCCTTTTTTATGAATACCGACCCCTTTTCCAAGTAAAATGCATGTATTTTAATGGGTTAGTTACTAAGAAACAAGAAATCCCACTGGTGGAACTTTTCCTTTATCACAACCATAGTTATTCAGCTGTAAAAATCAGAGCCCTTAAACTTCTGTGAAAGGCAATGAGAAGGTGATAGAGCGGAGACAAGAGATAAATCTAACAGAATTAGTTACAAATCTTATTGATTGCCTAA
Source organism: Ursus maritimus (assembly GCF_017311325.1). Classification (NCBI taxonomy): domain Eukaryota; kingdom Metazoa; phylum Chordata; class Mammalia; order Carnivora; family Ursidae; genus Ursus; species Ursus maritimus. The sequence continues at coordinate 57,132,121 of NW_024423319.1, forward strand.
ATCCTTTCATGTTTGTCTGAACATGGTACAAATACTCCTGGCTTGAAAACTTACGGATTCAAAAATTGGTAACTTTCTCATCCTTGTCATTCATTAGGCTAATTTGTCAAAGAGAAAAGACATCTGTTTTTAGGTTTATGTTTCTTTTGGAGGAAATTTCAAAAGACCCTAAATATAAAAATTCTCTCGATAAACATAATTCTTTGGAAAATCTATTCCTTAAAGACTAAAGGATATATTCACCTTTGAACAGGGAATTATGACACCAATTCTAGGGGGTAAATATCACAGGATATCTGTTTTTTTATGTGCTGAGTGCAACCATTATATTCAGATTCGTGTAGGAACTAGAAATATCTTCTATTTATAGATATAAACTCCCTATTTGAATTTACAGCTCAATTTTCTTCTTTACTATGAACCCTAGACTAAAGTTTTTTGGGGTTTCTTTTTGTTTTTTGTATCAGATTAAGTAAAATTGTGCATAAAATAAGAGAATTGTGTTTTAAGGTCAAAGGTTGTCCTTTTAGTAAATTCAAAAATGTTTAATTTCCTTAGAAAAATAAATGTGTAGTATTTCAAATTGATGATATTGCATTTTATAAGTACAAACTCATTTTTTTGGAGTAACTTTTTTTATCCTTTTCTTTTTTCTTCTTTTTTTCCTTTTGTTTTATCATTACTTAAAAGTGAAAAGCCTTCTCAGACAGCTGCTTATGGACTATGTGATCTTTCATATTTCCAATTTGTTACTGCAATTTCCCCCCAATAACTTACTTTATTGTACTTGAATATTGACAGTGCTGAAATACAAAGATTTATATTTATGCTCCAAATGGTATGAAATCTAAAACAAACAATTAGAAAGAGAGAAATAAATTCCTAGATTGTAAGCTTACAAGTAAAATGTTATTTAAGTTTTAAGGAATTGTGTAAAACAGATGCATTCTCTCTGTTCTAAAAGAGTGTAAATTGTACAGAATTTCAGTCTTCTTAATCTAAATTCCAGCACAATTTTGGTTGCTTTCTCCAGTCTGAGAAGGGAGTTGTTTATAGACTCATCATTCTATAACTTCCCCTGCCTTCAATATTTTGCTAGGTCTATATGTTCTACTTGAAAGAGAACTTTCTTTATTATTTAAATATAGTGTTTGTTGTGTTTTTCCTCAGAACTCAAATCCCATGGTACTAAGAACTTGATCCCAATGTAAAATGAACTTAAAAGGCTAAAACATCCATGCAAAAATAGAGTAAAGGAACAGAGAATCAAAGAAGGAGGTATAGAAAAGAAAACAGGTTTGGAGGCAGTGGATTTCATTTTATCTTAGCCAAAAGGCTGAGAAGCAATGGAGACTGAATTTCAAATAGAGAACTGAAAGAGAATTTTATGAACTGGTGACCTAATGTCTTTCTTTCTTTTTTATATAGTATTGCTTTGTTAGCTATAGACCCCAAATTCTCATCATATCAATTTTGTTTGACCCATTTTCTCTCTCAACCAATGAGACATTTGGAATAAGAATCATTTATATCCTATAAGCATGGGTAATTTTTGGATCTTGTAACTGAATAGCTTTAAGTAAAATTTAATTCAGTTATAGGGAATGCTCAGGTAATAAATTTTCTTTATTTTCAGAATTTTAAAAATATTTTTTAAGGTTACACTTTCTCACTTTAACTTCAATGGAAAATACTGAAAATCATTGAACCCATACTTTTTGACTCAGAGTTTCATTATGAAAATGAATTATTGCATTGTGCTATAAAATAATAATGCTTATAACATGGTAAGCTATATGGGGTGAGTTTCTCCTTCACTAAAGAACTCCAAAATATTTATTTCTCACATTAATTCTCTAATGTTTTTCCTTTTCCTTTTTAGCGAGCAAAATTTCATGGATATTCTGTTTTGGTGCTATCAAATTGGCTCCAATAGCAATCTCTGTCACCAATGCTCTATTTATTTTGTTATTTCCTTTTTTTTAAGGTTTTATTTATTTATTTGACAGAGATAGAGACAGCCAGCGAGAAAGGAAACACAGGCAGGGGGAGTGGGAGAGGAAGAAGCAGGCTCATAGCAGAAGAGCCTGATGTGGGGCTTGATACCATAACGGCGGGATCATGCCCTGAGCCGAAGGCAGACGCTTAACCGCTGTGCCACCCAGGCGCCCCTATTTTGTTATTTCTAATTGTTATAGATTAGAATACCAGATTTGGTGAAATCATATGTAAAATAAGATAAAGTGTGTTTTAAGGTCAAGGGTTGTGCTTTTTAGTAAGATACCTGTATCCTGTGATTTCTATGTTGGCTGTGTTCTGGACGAGTGAGATTGTTAGATAGCTGAGCTTCATATACACATGATATTCTCCTGCATTTTACTTTTTTATGAATATGTAATGTAAATATCTGAAAACTATATAAGTAACTATTTATAGAAATATATCGCAAATTTATGGCTTATTTTAATAGCTTTACATGGCTTTATTAAAATAAGCCATAAATTTGCAATTTACTAAGATCACTCTTAAAAATTCCTGCATTAAGGTAGTTAGAGTAATGAGAAAATTTATTTGTCTTCTTAGAAATATTGCCCAGAGCTGCCCTCCAGATGTAGTATTTCTTGAGTTCAAATGTTCCAAATTCACTATGCTTGAAAGTTAAGTGTAATGATTGTACATTTTTAAAAATTATTAACAAATGCATTTTGCTTTCTATGCATATTTTTCATACTTGAAAAGCTGTAATACAGTAACTTATTTTGAATATTTGTAAAATTCACATTTTTGAACAATACCTTGAAGTTATATTTATTTGAAAATATTTCTATTTAAATATTTCTTTTGAGTATATATTTTAAAACCTCTCACTTTTTCTATTCTGCCTCCTTCTCCTTTGACGTTTATATTTATTTGTCCCTCTGCTTAATTCTCACCTCTGCTCTTTAGTAAAACTAAATTAGAGTGAGTTTAAAATTCCCACAGCCTCATGGGAAGCAAAATAGAGCATCTACATCTCTGGAACATTTTCATTGTTAGAGAAATACCAATTATAAAAATAAAATGGCCAACAAAGATGACCATTTCAGGAGTTTCTTGCCATAGAGGAAGGAGAATGTGCTTTGAGGTCAAGTAAAATTGATTTTGAGACATTGCTCCATCACTTGCTGACAGGATAGCCTTCTATAAACTAATTAATATTTCTGAACATCAATTTTTTTCATTTATACAATTAGAAAAAATAATCAAAGACGCTAATATATATAAAAACACATAATGGGGATTCAATATATGTTAGCTTTTATTTATAGTATTACAGCAACATTAATGTTGTATATTGTATAAACATCAAACCTGAGAAATTTTTGTGGTCTTCAAAAACACATCACATAAAAGTTAACCAAATACACCCTGCACCATGTTTGTGAAAGGCTAGTTTATTTAATATTTTCACTTATTTTATTTTTTAAAAAATTTGTAATAGATGAATGTGTTTTGGTAGTTTATAACATGGTATGCACTTTAAAATAGTTATAAAGTTTACTGATCACTTTTTGAATGCAATATTTCTTATTGCATATTTCTTATTGGATAATCACGATTCAGTGTAATACTACTAAGATTGTTATAACAGATTACTTATATAAAAGTACATATTTTGTAATCAAACCTGAATGCCAACCTCTTGTATTATTTTTATTAATAATGATTTTTCTGTTATAAAAGTAATACACATTTACTATATAAAATTTGGTAGGTAGAGAAAAATATAAAGAAGGAAATAAATACCATAAATTAATGACAAACTGGGAAAAATATTTGCAGCTTGTGACGAGTGTTGCTATCTCTAGTAAAAAATTGCTTCTATAAATCAATTTAAAAAGATAAATACTCCAATATAAAAATGAGTAAAAGTAATGGATAAGCAATTTTATTAAAGTAATATAGTAACCATAGAAATTCAAATGAAAACAGCAATTTTATACCTTATATTAACTCTTAGCTAGTAAATACTACAAAAGGATAATGCAAAATGTTGGTGAGGGTGTGGAGAAACCAGAACTCTTATGCATTGGAGGGTACCTTGAGAGTATCAAAAAGCTCAACATTTTACCTTCTAGGATAGCATTCTTTTTTTTTCTTAGTACATCATTAGTTTTTGATATAATGTTCAATGATTCATTAGCACAGAGATACATATACAATGACATGTATTTCAGTATGGTTTATAATAGTGAATAATTCTAAAAATAACCCAATAATATCTTGCAATATTAAATTAACCAAGTTATGATATATTCATAGAACACAAGTTGTTAAACCTGAAGATTACAAGTGTATATTTGTTTAATAATACTATGAGCATTTTCCAATATCATTAAATTTCCTACTGTAGTATGCTTCCAGTTTTACACAGTTAAAAATAAAGATATGATGAACATAATTGCATATAAACTTTGTATACATCTATGATTATTTTAAGGATAAATTCCTAGAAATGGATTTACTAGGTCAAGGGATAAAAACATTTTTAGGATTCTTGCTATAGATTAATTGAAAGGATTTTGAGGAAAGAAGCAATAATACAATTCTCTTTTCAAAGTTCCCGGATATTTATTAAGAGCAAGTTCTTGAACATATCTGACCTTATACTTTATTTTTTTATTTTTTACCTTATAGTTTAGTTACTTTTTCTTTTATTGTATCTTTTTTGTTTTATTTAATTTATTATTTATTTTATGTATTTATTTTTATTTTTATATTTTAAAATTCGATTAGCCAACATATAGTACATCATTAGTTTTTGATGTAGTGTTTTAAATTTGTGTAGGCCTTACTTCTATGACAAACGAGAATACAATTTATCACATTGAAATTGTTTTTTCCTATTTTTTTTGTTAAGAACATTTCCATATTGTCATTTTTTATCATTACAGACGTGGGTTGGCAATAAGAGAAGAAAAATGAGTAGTAAGAATTCTGAATCAGGAGCAGCAACAGCAGGAACTCTTCCTGGTACCTCTTTGACATCTCCAGACATTACAGTCAGAAATGTAGTTAACATCACTCGACCCTCAAGCCAACAGTCTTCTTGGACATCTGCCAATAATGATGTCATTGTAACTGGTACATACAGTCCACCAAGTTCATCAAGTAGGCAAGGGACAACCAAACATTCAGATACACAACTTAAAGAAGCACATAAAATTCCGATTCAGAAAACGGCCAGTAAAAATGATACTGAGTTTCAGTTGCACATTCCTGTTCAAAGACAAGTAGCACACTGTAAAAATGCCTCTCTGCTCTTAGGTGAAAAAACAATTATCTTGTCAAGACAGACAAGTGTGCTAAATGCTGGAAATTCAGTATACAGTCACACAAAGAAAAACTATGGAAGCTCTTCAGTGCAAGCTTCTGAGATGATGGTACCTCAAAAGCCATCTGTGTGCCACCGACCTTGCAAAATTGAACCAGTTGGAATTCAAAGGTCATATAAGCCTGAACACACAGGTGTAGCATCACATAACTTATGTGGGCAAAAGCCACCTATTAGAGACCCTTACTGTAGAACACAAAACTTGGAAATCCGTGAGGTATTTTCATTGGCTGTTAGTGATTACCCCCAGAGAATTCTGGGGGGAAATGCCCCACAAAAGCCTAGTTCAGCAGAAGGGACTTGTTTGTCCATTGCAATGGAGACCGGAGATGCTGATGATGAGTATGCCAAAGAGGAAGAGTTGGCATTGATGGGAGCACAAATACCAAGCTACTCAAGATTTTATGAAAGTGGCAGATCCCTTGGAACACAGAACCAAAGTACAGCATTGCCTGGACCAGGAAGAAATATGCCAAATTCACAAATGGTGAATATTAGAGATTTGTCAGACAATGTACTGTATCAAAACAGAGACTACCATTTGACACCACGGACCTCATTACATACAGTAGCTACTACAATGTACAGTAATACAAATCCATCACGGAGTAATTTTTCTTCACATTTTGCATCATCAAACCAATTGAGGTTATCACAAAACCAAAACAATTACCAGGTAATGTATGCATTTATTTTATAAAAGTTTTTAAAAAGTTTTGTTTGGTATAAAAAGCTGTGTTTGATATCCAGTTAAACATGAGACCTGGCTCACTTAACTCCTATTTTGAAGTAATTTGAGAGTTTTAGCTTCAACGTGGTGGTTTGGGGTCTTTGAAGAATTTTGTGCTTTCTTTCTCATGTTTAAAATGTGAGTTTTTCCCAATGGAATATAATCATGGAAGCTTTCTTCTGATATTTAAAATTATTTTGTTCAGGAAATAGTAGTCTTATGGGAAGCACGGCATTTCCCATCACTAAAATAGGACTAAATGGACTCGGCTCATCCCCTTTAACATAGATTATTCCTGTAATGGTTTTTACTTGAAGTTTGGGAAGCTGTCACTAGATGAGTGGTGCTTTCTCTGGATACATGGCAAGGCAAGTCAATCATTTCCCCAAGAGACGATGGCTAAGTCAAAGTATGCAGTAACTCAGCCAACTGCTTTTCCCAAAAGTAAATGCTTTATTAAAACATCAAGTAGATGTATTGCACAGAGCACTGGGTGTTACACGCAAACAATGAATCATGGAACACTACACCAAAACCTAATGATGTACTGTATGGTGACTAACATAACAATAAAAAAAATAAAACATCAAGTGGAACGTTGATCAAGTTTTAAAAGTGTTTGTAGAGAAGAGACATTCAGAGTAAAATTTAAAGCAACTTTAGTCCTATGCAAATACGAGTATTATTTCTTCACTATTTCGCATATTCAATTGTTTAGATGTGCTTCAAATAATCTCAACAGTGAGGTGGAAGCCCACCTCAGAACATCTCCTGAAAAAAAATATGTTTTTGAAAATTTGAATAGCAGGGCATGGAAATTTGCTGTTTTTCCTTGCTACTGGCTAGACCCTTTGAATTTTTCAACCACAGTATTTAAGTTTAATCTGGACTTAAGGTCCTTCCAGGCTATTCTCAACCAATATAAGGAACCAGTTTCTCTTAACTCCTTCCACCTTATAGCTCCCTGCTTCAAAATGAAAAGCAGTAACAGAGTATAGGAAGAATCTCTCTGGCGCCTAACCCTAATATAAGAGGACTCTACCATCATCATTAGTATTCATTTATTATTTGGAATCTGCTCATTTTTTTCTGTGTTTGTTCTTTCCTAAGGCATGCTTAAAGTAACATTGAATCATACCATTAAGATCTTCCATCAGACCAGCTTTAATTCACCTTCTCTTTTGTACTTCTTCACCCCTTTAGTGCTCTTCTTAATAATATTAATGACAATAAAATTTACCATCTGTTGAGGGACTTCCACATAACAAGCATCATTAGTCACTTTATACACCTGATCTCATTCAATCTTCTGGACATATAGGCCACTCTGGACATATAGATATTTTATATATATTTCAATAACTTGTCCAGGATCACACAGCCAGTAAGTACATGTCAGAACCAGTATTCCAACTAAGAAATACATCATGTGCATTTTTTTCTGCTTTATCATACAACCTAATGATTTCAACTGTGTTAGAATTATTTGGAAGCCTCAAAGTGCAGTTTAATTTTTATTTTTTCATAAGCCAAACACTCCCTTAAAAATAACTTAACCTATGCTTTTGTATAGTCTATTTTTTCCTGACAGAACTTTTAAAGGAATTAAATTTGTTTTATATAAAAGAAACTCTTGAATAAAACTTACCAAATTTTTTAATAGTAATCTCTTTAAAGAAAGACAGTCTGACATAACAATGAAGAGCATTGACTTAGAGCCTAATAGATCTGGATTCAAATTTACATTCTGCCACTTTACACTTTTACCATAATCGATGTACTTACTCTTATTTATATTATATGGGACCTTCTCCAAATTGACCTTAGACAGTATGGTAAAGGGTGTTTGCAGAGAACCCCTGGGGCATCACTTTGCCCCACCTTTCTTTTAATTAGTTGAGATTTGGAGAAATCAAAGCAGCCTGAGGAGGTATAGTACATGAAAATGTCTTAGTCCATTCAGGCTGCTATAACATACTAAAGACTGGGTGGATTAAACAACAAACATTTATTTCTCACAGTTCTGGAGACCGGGAAGCCCAAGATCAAGGTACTGACAGATTCGGTATCTGGTAAATGGATGCTTCCTATTTCATAAATGACTGTCCTGTCACTGTGTCCTCATATGGCAGAAAGGGCAAGGGAGTTCTCTAGGTTCGCTATTATAAGGAAACTAATCCCATTCATGAGGGCTCCATTCTCATGACCTAATCACCTCTCAAAAGCCCAACCTCAAAACACCATCACACTGGGGACTGGGTTTCATCATATGAATTCAGCTGAGGTACAAACCGTCAGTCCATGGTAGTTATTCTATAAGATTTTGATGAAGTTCTATTACCAAGCTATATTATTGTTAGGTGAGGACTTAGAAAAATAGAACCTATGGCCGTATTGACAACTTTCTAGCTGTAAAACTACAAGCAATTCTCATTAGCTTTTGACTTTAGGACTATATAACAGAGATATCTGCCTCTTCTTCCTGTTACACCAGGTTATCTTCAAGCTGAGATCCTATTCCTGGAAAATAGTCTAGTTTCAAGCAATCTGGGTGAGTGAGTACAAATTGAAGGAATCCTAGAGGAAACTGAAAGGAAGCTCTGTTTTGGAACTTCTTGGGAATACCATATTAAGTGTTGAAGGGGTAGTAAGGAAGCTGTCAGGGCGTGGCTATATCAGGATACTGTAGTTCAGTTCTACTTTTTTTTTCTTTACAGGCCAATTTATTTCATTTAGTATACATGTTTTTTTGTACTTTCAAGTTTCCTTTAAATTCCAGTTAATATACAGTGTAATAATAGTTTTAGGTGTAGAATTTAGTGATTTGTCATTTACATAAAACACCTAGTGCTCATCACAAGTGTCCTCCTTAATACCCATTTCCCATTTAACCCATTGCCCCACCCACCTGCCCTCCAGCAACCCTCAGTTTGTTCTCTATAATTAAGAGTCTGTTTTATGGTTTGCCTCTCTCTTTTTCCCCCGGGTTCATTTGCTTTGTTTCTTAAATTCCACATATGTGTGAAATAATATAGTATTTGTCTTTTTCTGACTGACTTATTTCTCTTAGAGTAATACTCTCTGGCTCCAAGCATGTCATTGCAAATGGCAAGTTTTCATTCATTTTATGGCTGAGTAATATTCCATTGTGTATATATACCACTTCTTTATGCTTTCATCAATAGACATTTGGTCCCTTTCCATAATTTGGTTATTATTGGTAATGTTGCTATAAACATCAGGGTGCATATATCCCTTCAAATAAGTATTTTTGCGTCTTTTGGGTAAATACCAATAGTGCAATTGCTAGATCATAGGGTAATTCTACTTTTAACATTCTGAAGAACCTCCATACTCTTCCAGACCGGCTGCACTGGGTTGCATGCCCACCAAGAGTGTGAGAGTGTTCCCATTTCTCTGCATCCTCACCAGTACCTGTTGTTTACTGTGTTGTTAATTTTAATGTTTCTGACAGCTGTGAGGTGATATCTCACTGTAGTTTTCATTTCTATTTCTCTGATGATGAGTGATATTGAACATCTTTTCATGTGTCTGTTAGCCACCTGTATGTCTTCTTTGGAAAAATGTCAATTCATGTCTTCTACCAATTTGTAAACTGGATTATTTGTTCTTTGGGTGTTGAGTTTTATAAGCTCTTTATATATCATGCATACTAACCCTTTATCAGGTATATCATTTGCAAATATATTCTCTCATTCCGTAGATTGCATTTTAGTTTTGCTGATTGTTTCCTTTGCTGTTTAGAAGCTTTTTATCATGGTGGGGCGCCTGGGTGGCACAGCGGTTAAGCGTCTGCCTTCGGCTCAGGGCCTGATCCTGGCGTTACAGGATCGAGCCCCATATCAGGCTCCTCCGCTGTGAGCCTGCTTCTTCCTCTCCCACTCCCCCTGCTTGTGTTCCCTCTCTCGCTGGCTGTCTCTATCTCTGTCAAATAAATAAATAAAATCTTTAAAAAAAAAAGAAGCTTTTTATCATGGTGAAGTCCCAATAATTCATTTTTGCTTTTGTTTCCCTTGCCTCCAGAGACCTTTCTACTAAGAATTTGCTACGGCCAATGTCGAAGAGGTTATGGTCTGCATTTTCCTACAGGATTTTGGTGCTTTCCTTTATCACATTTAGGTCTTTCATCCATTTTGAATTTATTTTTTGTGTATTGTGTAAGAAAGTGGTCCAGTTTCATTCTTCTGCATGTTTCCGTCCAGTTTTCCCACTATTTGTTGAGGAGATTTTTTTCCCATCGGATATCCTTTCCTTCTGTGTTGAAGATTAGTTGACAATATAGTTGTAAGTTCATTTCTGTGTTTTCTATTCTGTCCCATTGGTCTATGTGTGTTTTTGTGCCAGTACCATGCTGTCCTCATTACTACAGCTTTGTAATATAACTTGAAGTCTGGAATTGTGATGTCTCCACCTTTCTTTTTGTTTTTCAAGATTGCTTTGGCTATTCATGGTCTTTTGTGGTTCCATACAAATTTTAGGATAGTTATTTCCAGTGCTGTGAAAAATGCTGGTGGTATTTTGATAGGGATTGCATTAAGTAGTATCCACATTTTTAACAATATTTGATTGTCCAATCCATGAGCATGGAATGTTTTTCCATTTCTTTGTGTCTTCCTCAACTTCTTTCATAAATGTTTTACACTTTTCAGAGTACAGATCTTTTACCTGTTTGGTTATGTCTATCCCTAGGTATCTTATGGTTTTTGGTATAATTGTAAATGGGATCAATTCCTTGATTTCTCTTTCCGCTACTTCATTATGGGTATATAGAACTGAAACAGGTTTCTCTTATGTTGATTTTGTATCCTATGACTTTAGTGAATTTGTTTATCTGTCCTAGCAATTTTTTTTTTGATGAAGTCTTTTGGGTTTTCTACAAAGACTGTCATGTTGTCTGCAAATAGTGAAAGTTTGACTTCATCCTTGCTGCTTTGATGCCTTTTATATCTTTTTGTTGTCTAATTACCGAGACTAGAACTTCCAGTGCTATGTTAAATCACAGTGGTGAGAGTGGCCAACACCTGTCTTGTTCTTGACTATAGAGAAAAAGCTCTCAATGTTTCCCCATTGTGGATGATATTAGCTTTGTGTTTTTTGTATATGGCCTTTATGATGTTGAGATATGTTACCTCTATCCATACTTTGTTGAGGGTTTTAATCAGGAATGGATGCCGTACACTGTCAACTGCTTTTTCTGCATCTATTGAGAGGATCATATGGTTCTTATCCTCTCTTTTATTGATGTAATGTATCACATTGATTGATTTCTGAATATCAAATCATCCTTGCAAACCAGGATAAATCCCACTTGAAGATTTTTTAAATGTATTGTTGGATTCATTTTGCTAGTAATTTATTGAGAATTTTTGCATCTGTGTTCATCAGTGATATTGGCCTATAGTTCTCTTTTTTTGTGGAGTCTCTGATTTTGGAATCAGGGTAATGCTGGCCTTGTAGAATGAGTTGGGAAGTTTTCCTTCCATTTCTACCTTTTGGAAGAGTTTGAGAATAGGTATTAACTCTTTTTTAAATATTTGGTAAAATTCACCCCTGAAGCCATCCAGCCATGTACTTTTGGGGAGATTTTTGATTACTGATTCAATTGCTTTGCTAGTTATCTGTCTGTTCAAGTTTTCTGTTTTTTCCTGTTTCAGTTTTAATAGTGTGTAAGTTTTATAATTGTATTTCTGTGCTATTGGCTGTTATTTTCCCTCTCTCCATAGTGATTTTATTTATTTGGGTCCCTTTATCTTTCTTTCTCTCTCTCTTTTTAAAGTCNGGTAAGGGTTTATCAGTTTTACTAAGGGTTTCAAAGAATCAGCTCCTGGTTTCATTGATCTGTTCTACTCTTTTTGTTTGTTTCTATACCGTTTACTTCTGCTTTAATCTTTTTTAATTCCCCTGTTATACTGGCTTTAGACTTCATTTGTTGTTCTATTTCTAGCTCCTTTATGTGTAAGTTTAGGTTGTTAATTTGAATTTTTTCTTGCTTCTCGAGGCAGGCCTGTATTGCTACATACTTACCTCTTATGTCTGCTTTTGCTGCATCACAAAGGTTTTATACCTTCCTGTTTTCATTTTCATTTATTTCCATATTTGATTGAATCCCTGGTTGACCCATTCATTGTTTAGTAGGATGTTCTTTATCCTCCATTATTTTCAGTCTTTCCAATTTTTTTCTTGTGGTGAACTTCAACTTTCATGGCATTGTGTTCAGAAAATATGCATGCTATGATCTGAATTTTTTTTATTTTTGAAGCTTGATTTGTCACCCAGTATGTTATCTATTCTGGAGAAAGTCACATGTGCACTTGAAAAGACTGTGTGTTCTGCTGCTTTAGGATGGAATGTTCCGAATATATCTCTTAAGTCCATCAGGTCCAGTGTGTCATTCAAAGCCATTGTTTCCTTGTTAATTTTCTTTTTAGATGATCTGTCCATTGATGTAAGAGGGGTGTTAAAGTACCCTACTATTATTGTATTATTATCAATGAGTTCCTTTATGTTTGTTATTAATTAATTTATATATGTAGGTGCTCCCAATTTGGGTCCATCAGTGTTAACAATTGTTAGATCTTCTTGGATAGACCTCTTTATTATGATGCTACCCTTCTCTTTTGTCACAGTTTATGGTTTAATATCTAGTTTGGGGGGAGAAAAGATGGCAGAGGAGTAGGGGACCCCTTTTATAGCTGGTCTGCTGAGTCGAGCTGGATATGTACCAGACCATCCTTAAAACCCAAGGAATCAGCCTCAAACACAGGAAGATACATCTGGATCTCTACAAATGAACATCTCCAGTGCTGAGTATTGAGGTACGAAGAGGGGTACGGTGAATCCGTGCACAGATATCAGAAGATAAATGGAAGGGGGAGGGAGCCGCCACACTCGGGCACCAGGAAGCAGTAGCCACCTGAACTGGGGAGGCAGCCAGATTCCCTGACCAACCACCGAGAGAAAGCAGACTGAGACCGTGAGCCTGGGAACGTGCGTGTGACCAGACTGCAAACCAGAGTTACAGACCGCCCGTGAACCATACTCAAACAGGGAGGTCGGGAGCACGCATGGGAACCGGGGGTGGCTGGCGGTGTTAGAAGCACAAAGGACAGAGATGTGCCAGCCCTGGAAGTGAGGGCTGGGACACTGGCTGTGGGGCGCACAACATGGGATGCTGCAGGGGTTTTGGCAGCACCTACAGAAACAGAGTTAAAGTGGCCAAGAGAGCTCAGTGGAGAGTGGACTGTAATCTATCTGTTCTGAGACAGAGGCTAGGATACGGCCACTGCTGCTCTGACTCTCAGAAAAGTCACAGAAATCTGCCAGGAAAAGAAGCCAGAGAACAAAAGCCTGGAAATACTGGCTCACATTGTGCCCATCCTCATCCCCCCTTGCAGGGGACGGGGAGACTCTACCCAAACAAGGTTGGCTGAATATCAGCACAGCACGCCCCTCCCCCAGAAGGCAGGATGAAAAATCAAGAAGCCCACATCCATAAGGTCCCTATAAAAAAAAGTGCACACTGCCTGGGTCTTGGTCAATAATTTGGGCTCTGGGCAACCCTGCAACCTCTCCTCATCAGAATGATGAGGAGAAGTCCCCACCAGCAAAGAAAAGATAATGAGTCTGTGGCCTCTGCCACAGAACTGATGGATATGGATATAACCAAATTATCAGAAATGGAGTTCAGAGTAGCAATGGTCAAAATGATGTGTAGACTTGAAAAAAATATTAACAAAAATATTAACGAGAATATAGAATCTCTAAGGGTGGAAATGAGAGCGATTCTGGCAGAAATGAAAAATGCTATGAATCAAATGTAGTCAAAACTAGATGCTCTGACGGCTAGGGTAAATGAGGCAGAAGAACAAATTAGTGAATTGGAGGATGGGTTGGTAGAAGAGAAAGTTAAAACAGAAACTTGGCTCAAAAAAAAATCCAATCTCAAGAATGTAGATTACGGGAGATTACTGACTCAATGAAATGTTCCAGTGTCAGAATCATCAGCATCCCTGAAGGGGTGAAGAAAGAGAGAGGTCTAGAAGAGATATTTGAACAAATTGTAACTGAAAACTTCCCTAGTATGGCAGAGGAAACAAGCATTCATGTCCAAGAGGCAGAGAGGACCCCTCCCAAAGTCAATCACAGCAAACCTACTCCACGTCACGTCATAGTGCAATTTGCAAATATTAGATCCAAGGATACAGTCTTGAAAGCAGCCAGGGCAAAGAGATTCCTTACGTACAGAGGTAAAAATATCAGAATATCATCAGACCTGTCTACACAGACCTGCCAAGATAGGAAGGGTTGGCAGGGTATTTTCAAAACTCTTTCCAAGAAGAACATGCAGCCAAGGATCCTTTATCCAGCAAGGCTGTCATTCAGAATGGATGCAGAGATAAGGACCTTCCAGGATTGGCAGAAACTGACCAAATTCATAACCACCAAACCAGCCCTACAGAAGGTATTAAGGGGGTTCTACAAAAGTAAAAAGGCCCAAGAGTGATACAAAACAGAAATTTACAATCTATAGAAACAAAGACTTCACAGGCAACATGACATCATTAAAATCATATCTTTCAATAATCACTCACACTGTGAATGGCCTAAATGCTCCCATAAAATGCCACAGGGTTGAAGATTGGATAATAAGACATGACCCATCCATTTGCTGTCTACAAGAGACTCATCTTGAATCTAAAGATACATCCAGACTGAACATGAAGGGAAGGAAAACCACTTTTCATGCCAACGGACCTCAAAAGAAAGCTGGGGTAGCAATTCTCATATCAGAAAAATTAGATTTTAAACTAAAGACTGTAGTTAGAGATACAGTAGGACACTATATTATACTTAAAGGATGTATCCAACAAGTGAATATGACAATTATAAATATCTATGTCCCCAACAACTTTCTCCAGAATAGACCATACACTGGGTCACAAAACAGGTCTCAACCAATACCAAAAGACTGAGATTATTCCTTGCATATTCTCAGACCACAATGCTTGGAAACTAGAACTCAATCACAAAATAAAATTTGGAAGAAACTCAAACACTTGGAAACTAAGAACCATCCTGCTCAAGAGTGATTCGTTAAACCAGGAAATCAAAAAACAATTTAAACAATTTATGGAGACCAACGTTAATGAAAACACAACAGTCCAAAACCTATGGGACACTGCAAAGGCAGTCCTAAGGGGAAAATACATAGCCATGCAAGCCTCACTCAAAAGAATAGAAACATCTAAAATGCAGTTTTTATATTCTCACCTCAAGAAGATGTACCTGGAACAAGAGAACAGGCCCAACCCATGCACGAGAAAGCAGTTGATCAAGATTAGAGCAGAGATCAATGAATTAGAAACCAGAAGCACAGTAGAGCAGATCAACAGAACTAGAAGCTGGTTCTCTGAAAGAATAAATAAGATCGATAAGCCACTGGCCAGGCATATTCAAAAGAATAGAGAAATGACCCAAATTAATAAAATTATGAATGAAAGGGGAGAGGTCACAACCAACACTAATGAAATAGGAAGGCTCATTAGCAATTTTTATCAACAGCTTTATGCCAATAAATTAAACAACCTGGAAGAAATGTATGCCTTCCTGGAAACCGATACACTACCAAGACAGAAACAGGAAGAAATTGATGATTTAAACAGACCAATTAATTATGACAAGATTGAAACAGTGATCAAAAACCTCCCCCAAAACAAGAGTCCAGGGCCTGATGGATTCCCCGGGGAATTCTACCAAACATTCAAAGAAGAAATAATACCTATTCTCCTGAAGCTGTTGAAAAAAAGAGAAACAGAAGGAAAACTACCAAACTCATTCTATGAGGCCATTATTACCTTGATCCCCAAACCAGGCAAAGACCCCATCAAAAAGGAGAATTACAGACCAATATCCCTGATGAACATGGAAGCCAAAATTCTCAACAACTTCCTTGCTAATAGGATCTAACAGTACATTAAAAGGATTACCCATCATGACCAAGTGGGATTCATCCCTGGGATGCAAGGGTGGTTCAACATTCACAAATCGATCAGTGTGATAGATCACATTAATAAGACAAGACACAAGAAACATATGATCCTCTCAATTGATGCAGAAAAAGCATTTGACAAAATACAGCATCCTTTCCTGATTAAAACCCTTCAGAGTGTAGGGATAAAGGGTACATTCCTCATTTCATAAAATCCATCTATGAAAAGCCTACAGCAATATCCTTCTCAATGGGGAAAAGGTGGAAGCCTTTCCCTTAAGATCAGGAACACGACAAGGATGCCACTCTCGCCGTTATTATTCAACATAGTACTAGAAGTCCTTGCAAAAGCAGTCAGACCAAAAAAAAAAGGGGGGGTTAAAAGGTATTGAAATCGGCAAAGAACAAGTCAAACTGTCTCTCTTTGCAGATGACGTGATACTCTACATGGAAAACCCAAAAGATTCCACCCCCAAACTACTAGAAGTTATAGAGCAATTCAGTAATGTAGCGAGATACAATATCAATGCTCAGAAAACAGTTGCATTTCTATACACGAACAATGAGACTGAAGAAAGAGAAATTAGGGAATCCATTCCATTTACAATAGCACCAAAATCATACGTTATCTCGGAATTAACCAGAGACGTAAAGGATCTCTATCCTAGAAACTACAAATCACTCTTGAAAGACATTGAAGAAGACACAAAAAGATGGAAAAATATTCCATGCTCATGGATTGGAAGAATTAACATAGCTAAAATGTCTATGCTGCCCAGAGCAATCTACACTTTCAATGCCATCCCGATCAAAATACCAATGACATTTTTCAAAGAACTGTAACAAATAGTCCTTAAATTTGTTTGTTACCAGAAAAGGCCCTGAATTGCCAAGGAATTGTTGAAAAGGAAAACAAAGCTGGGGGCATCGCAATGCCGGATTTCAAGCTGTACTACAAAGCTGTGATCACAAAGATGGCATGGTACTGGCACAAAAGCAGACACATAGACCAAGGAACAGAATAGAGAACCCAGAAATGAACCCTCGGCTCTTTGGGCAACTAATCTTTGATAAAACAGGAAAAAACATCCAGTGGAAAAACAACCGTCTCTTCAATAAATGGTGCTGGGAGAATTGGACAGCTAGTTGCAAAAGAATGAAATTTGACCACTCTCTCACACCATACACAAAGATAAACTCCAAATGGATTAAAGACCTCGATGTGAGACAGGAATCCATCAAAATCCTAGAGGACAACATAGGCCTCAACCTATTTGACATTAGCCACAGCAATTTTTTTCATGAGATATCTCCAAAGACAAGAGAAACAAAACAAAACACGAACTTGTGGGACTTCATCAAGATAAAAAGCTTCAGATAAAAGACTGGCATCCAAGATCTACAAAGAACTTCTCAAACTCAATATGCGAGAAACAGATAAACAAATCATAAAATGGGCAGAAGATATGAACAGACACTTTACCAATGATGACATACAAATGGTTAACAGACACATGAAAAAATGTTCAAAATCATTAGCCATCAGGGAAATTCAAGTCAAAACCACACTAAGATACCACCTTACGCCAGTTAGAATGGCAAATATAGACAAGGCAAGAAACAACAATTGCTGGAGAGGATGTGGAGAAAGGGGATCCCTCCTACCTTGTTGGTGGGAAGGCAAGTTGGTATAACCACTCTGGAAAACAGTGTGGAGGTCCCTTAAAAAGTTAAAAATTGAGCTACACTATGATCCAGCAATTGCACTACTGGGCATTTACCCCAAAGATACAGACGTAGTGAAGAGAAGGGCCATATGCATCCCAATGTTCATAGCAGCTTTGTCCACAATAGCTAAATTGTGGAAGGACCCGAGATGCCCTTCATGACCAAGTGGGATTCAGACTGGATTAAGAAGTTGTGGTCCATATATACAATGGAATATTACTCAGCTATCAAAAGAACGATTTCTCAACATTTGCTGCAATATGGATGGCACTGGAGGACATAATGCTAAGTGAAATAAGTCAAGCAGAGAAAGACAATTATCATATGGTTTCTCTCATCTATGGAACATAAGAACTAGGAAGATCTGTAGGGGAAGAAAGCGATAAAGAAGGGGGGTAATCAGAAGAGGGAATGAAGTATGAGAGACTATTGACTCTGGGAAACAAACTGAGGGCTTCAGAGGGGATGGGGGTGGGGGAATGGGATAGGCTGGTGATGGGTAGTAAGGAGGGCATGTATTGCATGGGCACTGGGTGTTATACGCAACTAATGAATCATCGAACTTTATATAAAAAACCAGGGAAGTACTCTATGGTGACTAACATAATGTAATAAAAAATTTTTATAAGTAAAACACAAAATAACAAAATTCCAATGACATTTTTCAAAGAAATGTAACAAACACCCCTTAAATTTGTGTGGAAGCGGAAAAGACCCCGAATCACCAAGGAATTGTTGAAAAGGAAAAACAAAGCTGGGGGCATCACGTTGCCAGATTTCAAGCTATACTAGAAAGCTTTGATCACAAAGACAACTTGGTACTGGTACAAAAACAGACACGTAGCCCAATGGAACAGAGTAGAGAACCCAGAAATGGACCTTCAGCTTTTTGGGCAACTAATCATTGACAAAGCAGGAAAAATCATCCAGTGGAAAAAAAGTCTCTTCAATAAATGGTGCTGGGAAAATTGGACAGCTACATGCAAAAGAATGAAACTTAACCACTCTCTCACACCATACACAAAGATAAACTCCAAATGCATGAAAGACCTTGATGTGAGACAGGAATCCATCAAAATCCTAGAGGAGAACATAGGCAGCAACCTCTACAACATCGGCCACAGCAACTTTTTTCAGGCCACATTTCCTAAGGCAAGAGAAACAAAAGAAAAAATGAACTTGTGGGACTTCATCAAGACAAAAATCTGCACAGCCAAGGAAACTGTCAGGAAAAACGAAGAGGCAGCCCACGGAATGGGAGAAGATAGTTGCAAATGACACTATGGATAAAAGATTCGTATCCAAGATCTACAAAGATCTTCTCAAACTCAATATATGGGAAACAAATAATCAAATCGAAAAATGGGCAGAAGATATGAACAGACACTTTTCCAATGATGACATACAAATGGCTAACAGACACATGAAAAAATGTTCACAATCATTAGCCATCAGGGAAATTCAAATCAAAACCACATTGAGATACCACGTTACACCAGTTAAAATGGCAAATGGACAAGGCAGGAAACAAGAAATGTTGGAGAGGATGTGGAGAAAGGAGATCCCTCTTACACTGTTGGTGTGAATGCATTTTGGTACAGCCACTTTGGAAAACAGTGTGGAGGTCCTTAAATAGTTAAAAATTGAGGTACCCCATGATCCAGCAATTGCTCTACTGGGTATTTACCCCAAAGATAGGGACATAGTGAAGAGAAGGGCCATATTCACCCCAATGTTCATAGCAGCTTTGTCCACAATAGCCAAATTGTGGAAGGAGCCGAGATGCCCTTCAACAGATGACTCAGTTAAGAAGATGTTGTCCATATATACAGTGTAATATGACTCAGCCATCAAACAGAATGATTTCACAACATTTGCAGCAACATAGACGGGACTGGAGGAGATCATGCTAAGTGAAATAAGTCAACCAGAGAAAGACAATTATCATATGGTTTCACTCATTTATGGAACATAAGAAATAGGAACATCGGTTGGAGCAGAAAGGGAAAAATGAAGGGGGTTAATTAGAAGGGAGAGTGAAGCATGGGAGACTATGGACTCTGTGAAACAAACTGAGGGCTTCAGAGGGGAGGGGGCTGGGGGATCGGGATAGTCCTGTGATGGGTATTAAGCAGGGCACATATTGCATTGTGCACTGGGTATTATACACAAGTAATGAATTATGGAACATTACATTAAAAACTAGGGATGTACTGTATGTTGACTAACATAACATAGTAAGGAATTATTATTAAAAAATATTAAAAAATGAAATCTTGTTTATCTGATATTAGTATGGCTACTCTGGCTTTCTTTTGACGTCCATTTGCGTGATAAATCTTTGTCTCCTCACTTTCAATCTGCAGATGTATTTAGGTCTAAAATATGTCTCTTGTAGGCAGCATATAGATATAGATGGGTCTTGTTTCTTTTATCCATTCTGACTTAGTACATTTACATTTAGATTGAGTATTGATAGCTATGAATTTAGTGACATTTATTACTTGTTTTGTTGTTTCTGGAGGTTTTCTCTGTTCCTTTCTAGTCTTTATCACTTTTGGTCTTCGTTTCCCACTCAGAGAATCTCCATTAATACTCATTTCAGGGCTGGTTTAGTGGTCACAAACTCCTTTTGTTTTTGTTTGTCTCTGAAATCTTTATCACTCCTTCTCTTCTGAATGATAGTCTTGATGGATAGAGTATTCTTGGCTGCATTTTTTTCCCATTCAACATGTTGAATATAATATGCCACTTTCTTCTTGCCTGCCACATTTCTGTGAATAAATCTGCTGCTGACCTTATTTGTCTTCCCTTATAAGTTTTTTTGTCTTGCTGCTTTATAGATTTTTTTCTTTATCTCTACATTTTGCAAAAGTAACTATGATATGTCTTGGTTTTGGCATGCTTTTGTTGATTTTGATGGGAATTCTGTGCCTCCTGGATTTCGATGTCTGTTTTCTTCCACAGATTAATGACGTTTTCAGCTATAATTTCTTCAAATAAGCCTTCTGCCCCCTTTACCTGCCCTTTTCCTTCTGGGATTCCTGCAATATGAATGTTATTCTTTATGAAGTTACTGAGATACCTTAGTGCACTTTCACGATCCAAGATTTTTCTCTCCCTCTTCTTTGCAGCTTCATTACTTTCCATAATTTTATCTTCCATATCACTTATTTTTTTCCTGCTTCTTCCATCCTTGTGGTCATTATATACAGCTGGTTTCAAATCTTGGTTATTGCATTTTTCATTTCATTTCATCCTGATCAATTTTTAGCTCTTTATCTCTGTAGTAAGGGACCATGTGATGTTTTCTGTTTCTTAAGCCCACCCTGTATCCTTATGACTGTTGCTTTAAATTTTCCATCATGCATATTACTTATATCTGTTTTGATTAGATCCCTAGCCTTGACTTTATATTGTTC
This sequence comes from Ursus maritimus, assembly GCF_017311325.1. Taxonomy (NCBI): domain Eukaryota; kingdom Metazoa; phylum Chordata; class Mammalia; order Carnivora; family Ursidae; genus Ursus; species Ursus maritimus. The sequence goes on from NW_024423319.1 coordinate 57,153,384, forward strand.
TTTCCTTTAGGATGAGTTCCTTCTCTTGGCATTATGTCTAGGTCTCTGTCTTCTCTGTGTTAGGAAATCCTGTTGTTTCCTGCTCCTGTGGGTAATGGCTTTATGAAGAAGAGGTCATATACTATCCAGGGCCTGGTGCTTCAGCAGATGTCTGTGGTGTATTCTGCACATACTCTGCTGCTGTATTGTGTCTACTGTATCCCTCAGGTCAGTCCTCTGTGGAGTTTCTCTTTGCCTCAGTGGGGAGTGTTTGGATCTTGGCCAGAATGTGGCAAGTTTTAACTAGGTACGCTCTGGTCCACTTATTAAAAGAGTCCTGATGCTATTTCTACTAGAGCTTAAGCTTTTCAGATCTCTATGGTCAGTGGACATGGTGCATTTGGGGGTATGTGCTGGTCTTCTCACAGTGGAGCCCACTTTGCTGGTTCCCAGGCACACATGCCCAAGATAAGCAGTACCAGGAGAGTGCAGGGGGTGGGGGTGCTTGGCCTAAGCAGTTTAGTCAACCAGTGTTGGCACTCTGCTGTTTACTGAAGTTAGTTTATGCTGGGGGATGGGGGCAGAAATGGCACCAGCCATCTCCTTAATTCCTGGAGGGGGGAATTTGCACTTGCTGCTGTCTGGGAAACCCTCCCAAAAGAGACGACCATTTCCCCTTGTGAATCCCAGTCATCCTTCAGATTGCTGCCTTCATACTGTCTGTGTCTGGGTTGCTTGCTCGCTTGGAGCAGCACAGTGCACATTGGGCTCAATCCTAGCCAGGCTGGCTGAGTTTTAAAACTCCAAACTTAAGGAACCTGGTGTGGTGGTGACCCACACTGGTCTTCTGGGGGAGGGTCTTGCTGTACTGGGACTGATGCAGGTTTGACCCAGAAGGGTGTTTGCACCAAAGTGCAGGAGCATGGCGTTTGGCATAAAGCACAGTAAAGAGCCAGTGTTCAGGTTAGCTGCCCTTGGCAGGTATCTCTGTGCCTATGCTGAGGACTAGGGGAGAGAAAGGCACCTTGCAGATCCTTTGTCCCAGGAGAGGCAATGTCACCTCTCTCAGATGCACTCCAAGACGGGGGAACCATCTCAACCAGTGTGTCCCATGGGATCCTCAGATTGTGCCTTCAGTCCCCAGGCTTTCTGCCTACCTTTTCTATAGGAGCACCATGGTGCCCTCGGGGGTCTATACCAGCCACACTGAGGACCTCTAAAACTCGTCTTTGAGCCCCGTTAGTTGCAAAACTTAGGAAAATGAGCTCCCTTCCCCCCCAGTCAATGGATTTGCGGAAGTGTTTTGTTTGTATGCTCCTCTCTCTCCTGCCTGTGACCAGGGCTCCCTCCCCTCTGCATCACCTGCAATCTTTTTCTCCCTTAAACAACATCTCCCCATCTCCTACTTTCCATGATGTTGCTTCTTCTCTCCCTCTAGTTCTGCAATTTGTTCTGTCAGTCCTCAGATTAATTTCTTGGGTATTCAGAATGATTTGATATTTAGCTGTGTCCAAAGGATGAGTCAAGCTTAGGGTCCTCCTACTACTCTACCATCTTATCTTTTCCACTTTCCAGTTCTATCTTAAAAACAAAAACAAAATCCCTTTCTAGACTAACTTCACTCCTTTGGAGCCACATTGTGACCATAGTAGTCTCCAAAGTGCCATTCACTTTTTATGATATCTCTATGTCGGTTCACCTATTTATTTTAAGAGTACTGTGATGATTAAAGATTAATAATTGATGGCCATTTGTGTGAAGATACTGGAGCATTTTGGGAGACAGGTGCTATAAATACAGGATATCTTGTTGCAGTTATTATTGTGGCTTACCAATTTACTGCATTTCCATCTCTTATGGACTTCATAAGGACTTAGGAGTTAATAGTAGTAGAGTATTTTGAGTTTCCTTTATTTGTTTTTGTTTTTTGTTTGTTTATTTCTAGGAACCTTTAATGACTCTTTAAAAGGTACTTTATAAATGCAATGCATCTCCATCAGTGAAAGTGCTTTGGTAGTGCACTCCAATTTTCTACAAGTGTTTGTGAACTTCAGTGTATTTTAAAAAAATATGAAAATTTAATAGTTGTAGAAACTTTAAAATCATGGAATTTTTGTGATCTGAGAAAAGTGAAGGTCAGTAATAAATGACTTTGCTAAAATAACTCTTAGGCAAATATTCTACTTAAAAAATAATAGTAATATGTTTTGAATGGGTATAGTTAGCAGGGATCATTTTTTAACAACTTCTTTGAGACAAAATTCATGTAGTATAGAATTCACACATTCAAATTGTACAGTTGAGTCATTTTTTTCACAGAGTTGTTCAAATAACACCACAACTAATTTTAGAATATCTTATCACCTCAAAAATTAACTACTAGCCATTAGCATGCCAAATCTCCCATCCCAGCACTAGACAATCACTAATCATTTTTCTGTCTCTATGAATTTACCTATACTGGATATTATTTTACATCTTTTTTTTTTTAAAGATTTTTTAAATTTATTCATTTGAAAAAGAGAGGGAGAGAGAGCGAGAGCACAAGTGGCGGGGGCAGTCAGAAGGAGAGGGAGAAGCAGGCTTCCCACTGAGCAGGGAGCCCAGTGCAGGGCTTGATCCCAAGACTCAGGGATCATGACTTGAGCTGAAGGCAGACACTTAACTGAGCCACCCAGGCACCTCCATTCTTCTTTTTTTTAAGATTTTATTTATTTATTTGACAGAGAGAGAGAGAGCACAAGCTGGGGGAGTGGCAGGTAGAGGGAGAGGGAGAAGCAGGCTCCCTGCTGAGCAGGAAGCCTGTTGCAGGGCTTGATCCCAGGACCCTGGGATCATGACCTGAGCCTAAGGCAGATGCTTAAACAACTGAGCCACCCGGGTGCCCCCCAGGTGCCTCTATTCTGGATATTATTTTAAATGGAATCATACAATATGTGGCCTTTTGTGACTGGCTTCTTTCAGTTAGCATGTTTTCAAGGTTTGTCCATGTTGTAATATGTATCAGCACTGCATTATTTTATGTTTCTCTATGATATTCACTTGTGTGTATATTGCATGTATGGTTTATCTGTTCATTAGTTAATGGGCATTTGGTTTCTTTCCACATTTGTTTTTTTATGAATAATGCTGCTGGGAGCATTCGTATACAAATTTTTGTGTGGACGAGTTTTCAAATCGCTTGGGTATATATCTGGGAGTGGATTTCTAATTCATATTGTAAATCTATGCTTAAAATTTTGAGAAACTGCCAAAATTTTTCCCAAAGTAGCTGTACCACTTTGAACTCCCACCATCATTGTATAAGGTGTCCAGGTTCTCCCCATATTGATCAACAATTGTTATGTCAGTCATTTTGATTATAGCCACTATCATTGGTGTAAAATATCTAATGGAATTTTTGATCTGCATTGCTCTAATAGCTAATGGTATAACCGTTTGATGCATATATTGGCCATTTGAATATCGTATTTGGAGAAATGTCTGCAAATAATTTGTCCTTTTTTTCATTTTTTTCTTTCTGAATTGTAAGAGTTCAATGATTTACATATTTTCTATACCAGTCCTTATCAGATATATGACTTGCAAATATTTTCTCCCACTTCATGTTTTACCATTCTCAAGGGAATTGTTCATACAGAAACATTTTTAATTTTGATGAAGTTCAAATTATCTATTGTTTCTATGGTGACTTGTACTTTTGGTGTTGTATCTAAGAGACTATTACATAAGCCAAAATAACAAAGACTGACTCCTATGTTTTTTTCTAAGGATTTTATACTTGTCTTTCTTACATGTAGGATTTTCATCTATTTTGAGATAGTTCTTGTGTATGGTGTGAGACAGGAGTTTATCTGGATTCTTTTGTGTATAGATATCCAACTGTCCCATCCTCATTTGTTGGAAAGATGATACATTCCCCATCGGATGGTCTTGTCAACCTTCTCAAAATCAATTGATCATACGTAAGAGTTTATTTCAGAATCTCAGTTCTACATCATTGATATATGTTTATCCTTATGCTAATACCACACTATTTGCTAGTACCATGCTATTTTTGTTGCTGTAACTTTGTGGTAAGTTTTGAAATTGGGAAATGTGAGTTTTCCAACTGTGTTCTACATTTTCTAAGTTATTTTGGCTATCCTGGATCCCTCAGATTTGTATATGAATTTTAGGTACAGCTTATCAATTTCTGCAAAAAAAAGCCAGCTAGAATTTTAATAGAGATAATGTTCAGTCTGCAGATCAATTTGAGTAGTTTTGCCATTTTATAATATTCTGTCTTCTGATCCATGAATATTGTATGCCTTTCCACTTATTACACCTTTTTAAATTTTTTAACAATATGTACTACTTTTTAGTAGATAAGGCTTGCGCTTATTTTGTTAAATTTATTCTTAAGTATATAACTTTTTTGATGCTATTTTAAATGGAATTTCTTAGTTAATTGTTGGATTTTTTTATTGACTTTTTGTATACTAAACTTATATCTTGAAAATGTGCTGAACTAAAGAATTATGATAAATACTAGTGGATTTCTTAGGGTTTTCTATATATACAGTGATGCCATTTACAAGCACAGATAATTTTACTTGTATAAAAACTGAATGCATTTTAAAAATAAAATTGCTAGTACGCTCAGTACAAGTTTGAATAGAACTGGTAAGACCAGATATCTTTGTCTTCTTGATCTTAGGTTGAAAACATTGTCTCTCACAATTAAATGTGGTATTACCTGTGGATTTTGTGTATATAACATTTATCAGGATGAGGAAATTCCCTTTCACTCCTGGTTTGTTGAGGGCTTTTATCATGAAAAGGTGTTGGATTTTTGTCAACTTAATTAGATATTCATGTACATTTTTAATTTATTCTATTAATATGGAGTATTTCACTGATAGGCTTTTTATTGTTTTGGTATTTTGTATAGACATATTTTTTCAGTTTTATTAAAATATAATTTACATAGAGCACTGTATAAGGTTAAAGTGCTCAGCATTAATTATTCAATTATATTGTGAAAGTATTACAAGAAGTTTAGTTAACATTCATCATCTCATGTAGATACATAAAAACAAAAATGTTTTTTTCCTTGTGATGAGAATCCCTGTTTACTACACTCTTAACTTTCAAATATACCAGTACAGCAATGTTAACTATAATCATGTTGTACATTATATTTCTAGTACTTATTTTTCTTATAAATGAAAGTTTGTATATTTTGACCACCTTCCTCCAATACCATCGTCCCCTTACCTCTACCTCTGCTAACCACAAATCTGATCTTTTTTTCTTTGAGGTTGCATTTTTTAAAGACACTACATGTAAGTGTGATCATATAGTAGTTATCTTTTTCTGTCTGACTTATTTCACATAGCATAATGACTTCAAGGTCCATCCATGTTATTGCCAATGGCAGGATTTCTTTTTTACGGCTGAATAATATTCTTCTCTTTCTGCGCACGTGTGTGTGTGTGTGTGTGTGTGCGTGTGTGTACCAGAATTTATTTCTCCATTCATCTATCAGTGGAAATTTAGGTTGTTTCTGTGTCTTGGCTATTGTAAAAAATAATGCTGCTGTGAATGTGGGAGTGCAGATATTTCTTTGACAAAGATTTTTAGTTTCCTTTGGATATATCCCAGAAGTGGAATTGCTGGATTATACAGTAGTTCTCCTTTTAATTTTTTGAAGAACTTCCATACTATTTTGGGTAGTGGCTGTATCAGTTTGCAATCTAACCAACAGTGCACAAGGATTGCCTTTTATCCACATCCACACCACTGTTTGTTATCTAGTGTCATTTTTTATGGTAGCCATTTCAACAGGCATGTGATATTTCATTGTAATTTTTATTTGTATTTCCCTTAATGCCTGGAATAGCCAGCAATCCCTCTACCAACAGATGAAAGATTACTCCAAACTTTGCTGTGAAAGTGAGAAGGCAAGGGGGTCAATGCTCAGAGGCAAAGACCCTGTGCTCTGCTTTGCTCCTGCTTTCATTGGTCCTTCAGGATAATCACAAATCCTTATCACTTTTTCTCAAGCACATTATGTGTGACAGGGGGTCTTACTGAAACTGGGAGGATCTGTTTACGGGAAAGATATGCTATGGTAATTTGCATGTTCTATGAGTTCTGCTAAACATAGCCTAAGGGATAATGCCTACATCTCTTAGATCACAGGGTGGGCTGTTTGGGCTAAGAAAGTTTCAGGAAGGCAGCTCCAAGCGGCATTCCAACGGCAGAGTGGTCATGCAGACCTCAGCATTCCAAAGGCCTATGCCCTTCCTGGAAACCTTCCCTGCCTGCAGTGGCCTCTGTGTTACATTTTAGCAAGCCAGATATGGCTGATTTCATGCTCTACATTAATCCCAACACCTTAAGATTAATGATGTTGAATAGCTTTTCACGTACATGTTAGCTATTCATATATCTTCTCCAGAAAATTTCTATTGAGGTCCTTTGCCCAGTTTTTAATCGGATTATAAGATTTTTGCTATTGCATTGTATGAGTTCTTTATACATTTTGAATATTAGTTGTTTATCAGATACATGCTTTACAAAATTTTTCCCCCATTCCATATATTGTCTTTACATTTTGTTGATCATTTCTTTGGATGTGCAGAAGCTTTTTTGTTTGTTGTAGTCCCACTTGCTTTTTTTTTTTTAAGATTTTATTTTTAAGTAATATCTACACCCAACATGGGCCTCAAACTCACAACCCTACGATCAAGAATTGCATGCTTGCAGAACCTGGGTGGCTCATCAGTTAAGCCTCTGACATCAGCTCAGGTCATGATCTCAGGGTCCTGGGATCAAGTCCCATGTTGGGATCCCCACTCAGCAGGTAGTCTGCTTCTCCCTCTGCCCTCCACCCTGCTCATTTTCTCTCTCCCTCTCAAATAAATAAATAAAATCTTAAAAAGTGAAATAAGTCAAGCAGAGAAAGACAGTTATCATATGGTTTCACTCATTTGTGGAACATAAGAAATAGCAGGGAGATCCTTAGGAGAAGGAAGGGAAAAATGAAGGGGTGGGGTAAACAGAGGGGGGAATGAACCATGAGAGACTATGGACTCTGGGAAACAAACTGAGGGTTTTAGAGGGGAGGAGTGTGAAGGGATGGGCTAGCCCTGTGAAGGGTATTAAGGGCATGTATTTATACACAGACAATGAATCATGGAACACTACATCAAAAACTAATGATGTACTGTATGGTGACTAACATATCATAATTAAAAAAAAAAAGAATCACATGCTTCACTAACTGAGTCAGCCAGGTGCCCTTAGTCCCACTTGTTTATTTTTTATTGCATTACTTGTGCTTTAGGTATCATACACACACACAAAAAAAATCATTGCCAAGACCCATGTCAAGGAGCTTTTTTCCTATCTTTTCTTCTAGGAGTTTTATGGCTTCTAATCTTACCTTTACGTCTTTAATCCTTTTTGCATTTATTTTTGTAATGAGCATAAGACAGAGGTCTCATTTCATTATTTTGCATGTGAATATACAGTTTTTCCAGCATCATTTATTGAGGAGACTTTGTTTTCTTCATTGAGTATCTTTGGCTTTCTTGTCAAATATTAGTTGACCATATATGTATTAACTCATTTCTAGAGTCTCAATTCTGTTCCATTCGCCTATGTGTTTTTATGCCAGGATCATATTGTTTCGATTATTATAGTTTTTAATATAGCTTGAAGTCAGGAAGTATAATGCCTCCTGCATTGCTCTTTCTCAGGATTGCTTTGGCTATTTGGGGTCTTTGGTGGTTCCATATAAATTTTAGGATTATTTTCTACTTTAGTAAAAAAAAAAAAAAGGCCACTGGAATCTTGATAGAGATTGCATTGAATCTATAGATGGATTTGGATAGTGTGGACATTTTAACAATATTAATTCTTCCAAATCATGAACATAGGATGCTGTTTTATTTATTTGTGTCTTTTCTCATGTCGTTCCTCAATGCCATGTCATATTTAGAGTAGAGATATTTTACCCTTTCGGTTAAGTTTGTTCCTAAGTATTTTATTGTTTTTGGTTCCAATGAAAATGGGATCATTTTCTTTATTTCTTTTCAAATAATTTGTTGTTAGTATATAGAAATATTACTAATTTTCGTATGTTAATTTTTTTTTTTTTGCAATTTTACTGAATTTGTTAATTGGATCTAGCAAATTTTTTTGTGTGGAGTCTTTAGTGTTTTCTATATATAGTATCATGTCCTCTCCAGATAGAGCCAATTTTATGTCTTCTTTTCCAATTCTGATGCCTTTTCCTTTTCTTACCTGATTGCTGTGGCTAGGACTTCCAGTACTAGGTTAAATAAGGGTGATGAGTGGGCACCACTGTCTTATTCCTGATCCTAGAGGAAAAGTGTCAAACAATTGACTATTGAGTATAATGTTATTTGTGATCTTTTCATATATGGCTTTTTAAAATGTTGAGATCTCTTCCTTCTATGCTAATTTGTTAAGACATTTTAGCATTAACAGATGTTGAGTTTTGTCAAATGCTTTTTCTGCATCTACTGAGATGATTATATGATTTTTCTCTTTCATTCTAATAATGAATTCATTGCATCACATTGATTGATTTGTGTGTGTTGAACCATTTTTGCATCTCAGGGATAAATCACACTTTATGGTGAAAAATACTTTTAACATGCCATTGAATTTGGTTTGCTAGTATTTTATTTTAGTTTATTTAAATTTTTGTATCTTGGACATTAAGATTTAAACTTAGGGCCTTCACCAGCCTCCCTCTTCTGTCCCTCAGTTTTTCTCAGACTGCCTTTTCTCGCCACTGAGGTGGGGTGGCTGCATGTGGGGTGGGGTGTGAGAGATCACATGCTGGCATTTGGAGATTTTTCTCTTACAGCTTAATTTTAATAAAATACAATTTATTTTTTTCTTTCATGGATTGTACTTTTTTTTTTTTACTGTATCTAAAAACTCATATCTAAACCCAAGGACCTGCAAATTTTCTTACATTTTTGTCTAGCTATACATGTGTGTATAATTAAGCCTGATCCATTTTGAGTTATTTTTTTATGCAAGGTGTTAGGTACATATTGTTCATTTTTAAAAAAAACAAGTGTCCAGGTGTTCTAGCAGAGTTTGTTAACAGAAAAAACTATCCTCCAATGAGTTACCTTTGTGAAACATCAGTTGTGTGAGTCTATTTCTAGGCTCTCTATTCTGTTCTACTAATCTATATGTCCATTCTTTAGCTAATGCCACACTGTTTTGATCACTGTATGTAAGTCTGGAAATTTGGTAATGTGAGTTCTCTGACTTTGTTCTTTTTCAGAATTGTTTTGCCTATTCTAGTGCCTTTGCCTTTCTATACTCTCTTAATTTTGAAGTCATTTTTGTCAATTTGTCAAAAACATTCAATTTTTTTGGGAGCTGTATTGAAACTATAGAACAATTTAGAAAAAATTATAATCTTAACTAAGGATCCATGAATAATGTATATTAATTCATTTATGTAGGTCTTTAATTTCTTATATCTCTTAGTATACACACCATTTATATCTTTTATTACTAATCCCTAAGTATTTCATATTTTTGGTACTCTTGCAAATGGTATTGATTTTTTGTTTTCAATTTCTTATTGTTTGTTGCTATTATATAGAAACACAGTTGGTTTTTGTATATTATTATTCCATATTCTTCCAAAAGTCACTCAGCTCCAATAGCCATTTTTGTAGATTCCATTAGATTTTCTACATAATCATGTTTTTTGTTAACATAGTTTTACTTTTTCCTTTCCAATCTGGATACCTTTTCTTTTTCTTGCCTAATTGCACTAATTTGAATTTCCAATAGAATGTTGGAGATGAGTGGTGAAAATGGACATCCATGTCTTGTCACTGATTTTAGGGGTAAAGTATTCAGTCTTTTACCATTAAGTATGATATTAGTTGAAATTTTTTGTAGATGACCTTTATCAGATTGAGGAAGTTCCCTTATATTTCTAGTTTGCTGAGAGTTTTTATTTTTTTCCTAAGATTTTATTTATTTATTTGACAGAGAGAGTGAATAAGAGAGCACAAGCAGGGGAAAAGGAGAGGGTGAGGGAGAAGAAGGCTCCCCCACTGAGCAGGGAGCCCAATGCAGAACTGAATTCCAGGACCCCAGGATCATGACCAGAGCCAAAGGCAGAAGCTCAAGTGACTGAGCCACCCAGGTGCCCCTTGCTGAGAGTTTTTATCCTGAAAGGATATTGGATGTTGTCAAAGCGATTTTTCTGCATCTCAGATAACTTTTAAAAGATTATTAATGTGGTAAATTACATTGATTTTTTTGTTTCAATTTTTTATTTAAATTCCAAGTAGTTAACATATAGAAACTAATATTAATTTCAGGAGTAGAATTCAGTGATTCATCACTTATATATAACACAGAGTGCTCATCACAAATGCCTTCCTTAATAATCATCACACATTTAACCCATCCCCCACTCACCTGCTGCCCAGCAGCCCTCAGTTTGTTCTCTATAGTTAAGATCAACCCCGCATTCCTGGAACAAGCCCCACATCATCATGATGCAATATTCTTCTACTATATTGTTGGATTTGATTTACTAAAATTTTGTTTAGAATTTTGCATCTGTGTTAAGTATTCATCTGAGTGTTCTTGTAAAGCCTCTGTGATTTATAAGAATAATGCCAACCTCATGAAATGAGTTACAGAGTATTCTTTCCTCTTCAATTTTTTGGTAAAAGTTTGTATATAGCTGGTGTTATTTCTTCCTCAGATGCTTGATACAATTCACTAATTACTCCATCTGTGTCTGGGGTTTACAGTGTGGAATTAAAAAAAAAATTATAATACGTTAGTCACCAACAGTACATCCCTAGTTTTTGACGTAAAGTTCCATGATTCATTACTTGCATATAACACCCAGTGCACCATGCAATACGTGCCCTCCTTAATACCCATCACTAGCCTATCCCATTCCCCCACCCCACCAAAGCCCTCAGTTTGTTTCCCAGAGTCCATGGTCTTTAATGGTTCATTCCCACTTCTGTTTACCCCCCTTTCTTCTTCCCTTTCTTCTCCTACCGATCTTCCTACTTCTTATGTTCTATAAATGAGTGAAACCATTTGATAATTGTCTTTGTCTGCTTGACTTATTTCGCTTAGCATTATCTCCTCCAGTCCCGTCCATGTTGCAGCAAATGTTGTGAAATTGTACTTTTTGTTGGCTGACTAATATTCCATTGTATATATGGACCACATCTTCTTAATCCAGACATCTGTTGAAGGGCATCTCAGCTCCTTCCACGATTTACCTATTGTGGACAATGCTGCTATGAACATGGGGGTGATTATGGTCCTTCAATTCACTACGTCTGTATCTTTGGGGTAAATACCCAGTAGTGCAATTGTTAGGTCATAGGGTAGCTCAATTTTTAACTTTTTAAGGGACCTCCACACTGTTTTCCAAAGTGGCTGTACCAACATGCATTCCAACCAACAATGTAGGAAGGATCCCCATTCTCCGCATCCTCTCCAACATTTGTTGTTTCCTGCCTTGTCAATTTTTGCCATTCTAATCAGTGTGCTTTTGATTTGAATTTCCCTGATGGCTAATGATTTTGAACATTTTCTCATGTGTCTGTTAGCCATTTCTATGTCTTCATTGGAGAAGTGTCTGTTCATATCTTCTGCCCATTTTTTAATTTGATTATTTGTTTCCCGTGTATTGAGTTTGAGAAGTTCTTTGCAGACCTTGAATACCAGTCTTTTATCTGTAGTGTCATTTGCAAATATATTCTCCCATTCCATGAGTTGCCTCTTAGTTTTTTTGACAGTTTGCTTGGCTGTGCAGAAGATTTTTATCTTGAAGAAGTCCCACGAGTTCATTGTTTTCTTTTGTTTCTCTTGCCTTTGGAGTTGTGTCATGAAAAAAGTTGATGTGGCCGATGTCAAAGAGGTTGCTACCTATGTTCTCCTCTAGGATTTTGATGGATTCCTGTCTCACATCAAGGTCTTTCATCCATTTGGAGTTTATCTTTGTGTATAGTATGAGAACGTGGTCAAGTTTCATTCTTTTGCATGTGGCTGTCCAATTTTCCCAGCAGCATTTATTGAAGAGACTGTCTTTTTTTTCCACTGGATGTTTTTTCCTGCTTTGTCAAAATTAGTTGCCCAAAGAGCCGAGGGTCCAATTCTGGGTTCTCTATTCTGTTCCGTTGGTCTATGTGTCTGTTTTTGTGCCAGTACCATGCTGTCTTTGTGATCACAGCTTTGTAGTACAGCTCAAAATCAGGCATTGTGATGCCCCCAGCTTTGTTTTTCCTTTTCAACAATTCCTTGGCGATTCGGGGCCTTTTCTGGTTCCACACAAATTTAAGGGCTGTTTGTCCCAGTTCTTTGAAAAATGTCCTTGGTATTTTGTTCGGGATGCCATTGAAAGTATAGATCGCTCTGGGCAGCATAGAAATTTTAACTATGTTAATTCTTCCGATCCATGAGCATGGAATATTTTTCCATCTTTTTGTGTCTTCTTCAATGTCTTTCAAGAGTGATTTGTAGTTTCTAGAATATAGATCCTTTACGTCTCTGGTTAATTCCGAGATAACGTATGATTTTGGTGCTATTGTAAATGGAATGGATTCCCTATTTTCTCTTTCTTCAGTCTCATTGCTCGTGTATAGAAGTGCAACTGATTTCTGAGCATTGATTTTGTATCCCGCCACATTACTGAATTGCTCTATAACATCTAGTAGTTTGGGGGTGGATTCTTTTGGGTTTTCCATATAGAGTATAAGGTCATCTGTGAAGACAGACAGTTTGACTTCTTCTTTGCCGATTTGGATACATTTATCCCTTTTTATTGTCTTATTTCTGTTGCAAGGACTTCTAGTACTATGTTGAATAATAATGGCGAGAGTGGGCAGCCTTGTCGTGTTCCTGATCTTAAAGGAAAGGCTTCCAGCTTCTCTCCATTGAGAATGATATTTGCTGTAGGCTTTTTATAGATGGTTTT
>NW_024423319.1:57166381-57167554 GCF_017311325.1 Ursus maritimus
CATCACTAGCCTATCCCATTCCCCCACCCCACCAAAGCCCTCAGTTTGTTTCCCAGAGTCCATGGTCTTTAATGGTTCATTCCCACTTCTGTTTACCCCCCTTTCTTCTTCCCTTTCTTCTCCTACCGATCTTCCTACTTCTTATGTTCTATAAATGAGTGAAACCATTTGATAATTGTCTTTGTCTGCTTGACTTATTTCGCTTAGCATTATCTCCTCCAGTCCCGTCCATGTTGCAGCAAATGTTGTGAAATTGTACTTTTTGTTGGCTGACTAATATTCCATTGTATATATGGACCACATCTTCTTAATCCAGACATCTGTTGAAGGGCATCTCAGCTCCTTCCACGATTTACCTATTGTGGACAATGCTGCTATGAACATGGGGGTGATTATGGTCCTTCAATTCACTACGTCTGTATCTTTGGGGTAAATACCCAGTAGTGCAATTGTTAGGTCATAGGGTAGCTCAATTTTTAACTTTTTAAGGGACCTCCACACTGTTTTCCAAAGTGGCTGTACCAACATGCATTCCAACCAACAATGTAGGAAGGATCCCCATTCTCCGCATCCTCTCCAACATTTGTTGTTTCCTGCCTTGTCAATTTTTGCCATTCTAATCAGTGTGCTTTTGATTTGAATTTCCCTGATGGCTAATGATTTTGAACATTTTCTCATGTGTCTGTTAGCCATTTCTATGTCTTCATTGGAGAAGTGTCTGTTCATATCTTCTGCCCATTTTTTAATTTGATTATTTGTTTCCCGTGTATTGAGTTTGAGAAGTTCTTTGCAGACCTTGAATACCAGTCTTTTATCTGTAGTGTCATTTGCAAATATATTCTCCCATTCCATGAGTTGCCTCTTAGTTTTTTTGACAGTTTGCTTGGCTGTGCAGAAGATTTTTATCTTGAAGAAGTCCCACGAGTTCATTGTTTTCTTTTGTTTCTCTTGCCTTTGGAGTTGTGTCATGAAAAAAGTTGATGTGGCCGATGTCAAAGAGGTTGCTACCTATGTTCTCCTCTAGGATTTTGATGGATTCCTGTCTCACATCAAGGTCTTTCATCCATTTGGAGTTTATCTTTGTGTATAGTATGAGAACGTGGTCAAGTTTCATTCTTTTGCATGTGGCTGTCCAATTTTCCCAGCAGCATTTATTGAAGAGACTGTCTTTTT
>NW_024423319.1:57167564-57169044 GCF_017311325.1 Ursus maritimus
CCATCTTTTTGTGTCTTCTTCAATGTCTTTCAAGAGTGATTTGTAGTTTCTAGAATATAGATCCTTTACGTCTCTGGTTAATTCCGAGATAACGTATGATTTTGGTGCTATTGTAAATGGAATGGATTCCCTATTTTCTCTTTCTTCAGTCTCATTGCTCGTGTATAGAAGTGCAACTGATTTCTGAGCATTGATTTTGTATCCCGCCACATTACTGAATTGCTCTATAACATCTAGTAGTTTGGGGGTGGATTCTTTTGGGTTTTCCATATAGAGTATAAGGTCATCTGTGAAGACAGACAGTTTGACTTCTTCTTTGCCGATTTGGATACATTTATCCCTTTTTATTGTCTTATTTCTGTTGCAAGGACTTCTAGTACTATGTTGAATAATAATGGCGAGAGTGGGCAGCCTTGTCGTGTTCCTGATCTTAAAGGAAAGGCTTCCAGCTTCTCTCCATTGAGAATGATATTTGCTGTAGGCTTTTTATAGATGGTTTTTATGAAATTTAGGAATGTGCCCTCGATCCCTACACTCTGAAGGCTTTTAATCAGGAAAGGATGCTGTATTTTGTCAAATGCCTTTTCTGCATCAATTGAGAGTGTCATATGGTTCTTGACTCTTTTCTTATTGATATGATCTATCACACTGATCGATTTGCAAATGTTGAACCACCCTTGCATCCCAGGGATGAATCCCACGTGGTCATGATGGATAATCCTTTTAATGTACTGCTGGATCCTATTAGCTACGATCTTGTTGAGAATTTTGGCATCCATATTCATCAGGGATATTGGTCTGTAATTCTCCTTTTTGATGGGGTCTTTGCCTGGTTTGGGGATCAAGGTAATACTGGCCTCATAGAATGAGTTTGGTAGTTTTCCTTCTGTTTCTATTTTTTGAAACAGCTTCAGGAGAATAGGTATCATATCTTCTTTGAATGCTTGGTAGAAATCCCCGGGGAATCCATCAAGCCCTGGAGTCTTGTTTTTCAGGAATTTTTTGAACACTGCTTCAATCTGTTTGGTCTGTTTAAAAAATCAATTTCTTCCTGTTTCACTCTCGGTAATTTATCTGTTTCCAGGAAGACATCCATTTCTTCCACGTTCTTTGATTTATTGGAATAAAGCTGTTGATAAAAGTTGCTAATGAGCCTTCCTATTTCATTGGTGTTGGCTGTGACCTCTCCCTTTTCATTCATAATTTTATTAATTGGGTTCCTTTCTCTATTCTTTTGAATAAGTCTGGCCAGTGGCTTATCAATCTTATTTATTGTTTCAAAGAATCAGCTTCTAGGTCTGTTTATCTGCTCTACTGTGCTCCTGGTTTTTAATTCATTGATCTCTGCTCTAAGCTTGATCAACTGCTTTCTTGTGCATGGGTTAGGCCTGTTCTTCTGTTCCTGTTCCATCTTCTTGAGGTGAGAATGTAAAAACTGCATTTTAGGTTTTTCTATTCTTTTGAGTGAGGCTTGGATATC
>NW_024423319.1:57169054-57169648 GCF_017311325.1 Ursus maritimus
CCATCTTTTTGTGTCTTCTTCAATGTCTTTCAAGAGTGATTTGTAGTTTCTAGAATATAGATCCTTTACGTCTCTGGTTAATTCCGAGATAACGTATGATTTTGGTGCTATTGTAAATGGAATGGATTCCCTATTTTCTCTTTCTTCAGTCTCATTGCTCGTGTATAGAAGTGCAACTGATTTCTGAGCATTGATTTTGTATCCCGCCACATTACTGAATTGCTCTATAACATCTAGTAGTTTGGGGGTGGATTCTTTTGGGTTTTCCATATAGAGTATAAGGTCATCTGTGAAGACAGACAGTTTGACTTCTTCTTTGCCGATTTGGATACATTTATCCCTTTTTATTGTCTTATTTCTGTTGCAAGGACTTCTAGTACTATGTTGAATAATAATGGCGAGAGTGGGCAGCCTTGTCGTGTTCCTGATCTTAAAGGAAAGGCTTCCAGCTTCTCTCCATTGAGAATGATATTTGCTGTAGGCTTTTTATAGATGGTTTTTATGAAATTTAGGAATGTGCCCTCGATCCCTACACTCTGAAGGCTTTTAATCAGGAAAGGATGCTGTATTTTGTCAAATGCCTTTTCTGCATCA
>NW_024423319.1:57169796-57179272 GCF_017311325.1 Ursus maritimus
AGGATCTTGTTGAGAATTTTGGCATCCATATTCATCACGGATATTGGTCTGTAATTGTCCTCTTTGATGGGGTCTTTGCCTAGTTTTTTGGTCAAGGTAATACTGGCCTCATAGAATGAGTTTGGTAGTTTTCCTTCTGTTTCTATTTTTTGAAACAGCTTCAGGAGAATAGGTATCATATCTTCTTTGAATGCTTGGTAGAAATCCCCGGGGAATCCATCAAGCCCTGGAGTCTTGTTTTTCAGGAATTTTTTGAACACTGCTTCAATCTGTTTGGTCTGTTTAAAAAATCAATTTCTTCCTGTTTCACTCTCGGTAATTTATCTGTTTCCAGGAAGACATCCATTTCTTCCACGTTCTTTGATTTATTGGAA
The DNA here is from genome assembly GCF_017311325.1 of Ursus maritimus. Classification (NCBI taxonomy): domain Eukaryota; kingdom Metazoa; phylum Chordata; class Mammalia; order Carnivora; family Ursidae; genus Ursus; species Ursus maritimus. Next base: position 57,170,171 of record NW_024423319.1, read on the forward strand.
TAAAGCTGTTGATAAAAGTTGCTAATGAGCCTTCCTATTTCATTGGTGTTGGCTGTGACCTCTCCCTTTTCATTCATAATTTTATTAATTGGGTTCCTTTCTCTATTCTTTTGAATAAGTCTGGCCAGTGGCTTATCAATCTTATTTATTGTTTCAAAGAATCAGCTTCTAGGTCTGTTTATCTGCTCTACTGTGCTCCTGGTTTTTAATTCATTGATCTCTGCTCTAAGCTTGATCAACTGCTTTCTTGTGCATGGGTTAGGCCTGTTCTTCTGTTCCTGTTCCATCTTCTTGAGGTGAGAATGTAAAAACTGCATTTTAGGTTTTTCTATTCTTTTGAGTGAGGCTTGGATATCTATGTATTTTCCCCTTAGGACAGCCTTTGTAGTGTCCCATAGGTTTTGGACCGTTGTGTTTTCATTCTCATTGGTCTCCATAAATTGTTTAAATTGATTTTTGATTTCCTGGTTTATCAAATCATTCTTGAGCAGAATGGTTCTTAGTTTCCAAGTGTTTGAGTTTCTTCCAAATTTTTCCTTGTGATTGAGCTCCAATTTCAAAGCATTGTGTTCTGAGAATATGCAGGGTATAATTTCAGTCTTTTGGTATCGGTTGAGACCTGTTTTGTGACCGAGCATATGATCTATTCTGGAGAACGTTCCATGTGCATTCGAAAAGAATGAGTGTCCTGTTGTTCTGGAGTGCAGTGTTCTATATATATCTATGAGGTCCATCTGGTCTAGGATAGCATTCAAAGCTCTTGTTTCTTTCTTGATTTTCTGCTTAGGTGATCTATCTATTGCTGATAGTGGAGTGTTGTGGTCCCCTACTATTAACGTATTTTTATCTATATGTGTCTTTATTCTGGTTAAGTGTTGGCTTGTGTATCTTGCTGCTCCCCTGTTGTGGGCGTAGATATTTATAATTGTCATATCCACTTGTTGGATACATCCTTTAAGAATAATATCGTGTCCTGCTGTATCTCTAAGTACAGTCTTTAGTTTAAAATCTAATCTGTCTGATATGAGAATTTCTACCCCAGCTTTCTTTTGAGGTCCACTGGCATGAAAAATGGTTTTCCATCCCTTCACTTTCAGTGTGGATGTATCTTTAGTTTCAAAATGAGTTTCTTGTAGACAGCAAATGGACGGGTCATGTCCTTTTATTCCAATCTGCAACCCTGTGACATTTTATTGGAGCATTTAGGCCACTCACATTGAGAGTGATTATTGAGAGATATGATTTTAATGATGTCATGTTGCCTATAAAGTCTTTGTTTCTATCGATTGTGACTTTCTGTTCTGTATCACTCTTGGGGCCTTTGTACTTTTATAGAACCCCCCTTAATATCTCCTGTAGGGCTGGTTTCATGGTTACGAAATTGGTCAATGACTGGCGATTCTGGAAGGTCTTTATTTCTCCATCAATTCTGAATGACAGCCTTGCTGGGTAAAGGATCCTTGGCTGCATGTTTTTCTCTGAAAGACCTTTACAAATGCCCCCCCCTTTCTCTCATTCCAGGTCTGTGTAGACAGGTCTGACGTAATCCTAATATTTTTGCCTTTGTATATGAGAATTTTCTTTGCCCTGGCTGCTTTCAATACTGTATCCTTGGATCTAATATTTGCGAAATGCACTATGACGTGACGGGTGTAGGTTTGTCGTGGTTGAATTTGGGAGGGGTCCTCTCTGCCTCTTGAACACGAACGCTTGTTTCCCTTGTTAGATTAGGGAAGTTTTCAGCTACAATTTGTTCAAATATCTCTTCTAGACCTCTGTTTTTCTCCATCCCCTCGGGGATGCCGATGATTCTGACATTGGAACGTTTCATTGAGTCAGTAATCTCCGTAACCTACATTCCCTGGCGTCGATTTTTGAGTCAGATTCTATTTTAGCTTTTCTTCTAGTAACCCATCCTCCAATTCGCTGATACGTTCTTCTGCCTCATTCACCCTGGCCGTCAGAGCCTCTAGTTTTGACTGACATTTGGCTCATAGAATTTTAATTTCTGCCAGATTCACTCTCATTTCCGCCCTTAGAGATTCTATATTCTGTTAATATTTTCGTTAATATTTTTCAAGTCTACATGTCATTTTGACCATTGTTACTCTGAACTCCATTTCTGATAATTTGGTTATATCCATATCCATCAGTTCTGTGGCAGAGAGCCACAGACTCATCATCTTTCTTTGCTGGGGGCAATTTTTCCTTCTTGTCATTCTGATGAGGAGAGAGGTTGTGGGGTTGCCTAGAGCCCAATTATTGACCAGGACCCAGGCAGTGTGCACTTGTTTTATAGGGACCTTAGGGATGTGGGCTTCTTGATTTTTCAGCCTGCATTCTGGGAGGGTGCGTGCTGCGCTGATATTCAGGCAACCCCTGTTTGGGTAAGTCACCCTGTCCCCTGGGAGGGATGGGGATGGTACAATGTGAACTGGTATTTTTCATTCTGTTGTTCTCCTGGCAGCTTTCCCTGGCAGTTTTCTGTAGCTCTTCTGAGAGTCAGAGCAGCAGTGGCCAAATCATTAACCTCTGTCTCAACACAGAGATTTTTAGTCCACTCCACAGAGCTCTCTTGGCCTCTTTAACTCTGTTTCTGTTGGTGCTGCTTAAAAAGCCTGCAGCGTCCCGGGTTGTGCGCCCCACGCCAGCATCCCATCCCTCACTTCCAGGGCCAGCACGTCTCTGTCCTTTGTGTTTGTAACACTCCCAGGCGCCAGTCGCCTCCGTGTGCTCCCAATCTCCCTGTTTCAGTGTGATTCCCATGCACTCTGGAGCTCTGGTTTTAGTTTGGACGCGCCACGCAACCCAGGATCACGGTCTCAGTCGCTCTCTGGCGAGTGCCCGTTCGAGACCTGCTGCTCCCCAGTGCAGGGTGGCTACCCCTTCCGGCGCCCAAGCATGGCGGCTCCCTCTCCCTTCGTTTGTCTTCCGATATCTGTGTGCGGATTCATACGGCTCCCTGCTTGTACCTCAATACTCAGTGCTGAGATGTTCATTTGTGGAGATCCAGATGTATCTTCCTGAGTCTCAGGCTGATTCCGTGGGTTTTCAGGATGGTCTGGTACCTATCCAGCTTGACTCAGGGGACTAGCTGAAAAAAAAAACAGTAGTGGAATTTTAATTTATTCAATATAGGACTACTCAGTTTGTTTCTTATTGAATGAGCTTTAATAGTGTTTTGGTGTTGTTGTTTATTGTGGTATAAACATAACATAATATTCATAATATTACCTATTATTACATGTACAGTTCTAGATTGTTAATTTTATTCACACTGTTATGCATCAGGTCTCTAGAAATTTTCATCTTCAAAAACTGAAACTCTATACCCATTGAACTAAAATTCCCCATTTCCTCTCCCACTATCCCCTGGAAATCACCATTGTACTTCTTGTTTCTATGAGTTTGAATACTTTAGGTTCTTCATATAAATGGAATCATACAGTATTTGTCTTTTGTGACTGGTTTATTTCATAGAGCATAAAGTTATCAATCTTCATCCATGTGGTAGAATGTGGCAAGATTTCCTTCTTTTTGAACTCTATAGTATACAGATACTACATTGTCTACTATAAACAACATTTTCTTTATCCATTCAACCAAAGATGGAAATTTGTTTACTTCTCTTCTTTAGCTAATTGTGAATAATTCTGTAATGAATATATCAGGCAAATATCTCTTCAAGATCCTGCTTTTAATTCTTTTGGATATAAACCAAGCAGTGGGATTAGATTGCTGGATCACTAAAAGTACTTCAATTTTTAATTTTTTTGTGGAATTGCCATAATGTTTCCCATAGCAGTTACACCATTTACATCCACCAATAAGGCACAACAGTTCCAGTTTCTCCACATCTAACAACTGTTTTTTAAGTGCCCCCACAGTCCGTGTGAGGCAATGCCTCATTGTGGTTTTTGATTTACATTTCTGTAATTATTACTAATGTTAAGCATCTTTTCATATCCTTGTTGGTTTGCCAGTATTTTAATGAGAATTTGTGCATTTATATTTATCAGGGTATTGGCTTGTGGTGTTCTTTTCTGGTAGTTCCCTTTTTTGTCTTTGGTATCAGGGCAATGTTGCCCATATGAAATGAGTTTTGGAGTGTTCCCTTCTCTTGGACTTTTCAGAAGATTCTGAGAAGAATTGCCATTAATTCTTCTTTAAATGTTTGCTTAAAGTTACCAGTGAAATCATTTGGTCTTGGGATATTTTGTTGTTGTTGTTGGGAGATTTTGAATATAGATTCAATCTCCTTATGAGTAATTGGTCGTTCAACTTTTACATTTATTCCTAATCGAGTCTAGGTAGGTTGTGTGACTCTAAGAATTTTCTATTTCTTCTAAGTTGTTGAGTTTGTTAGTGTATAGTTGTTCATAGTAGTCTCTTATTACCTTCACATTTCTGTGGTGTCAGTAGTATGTTTTATTTTTCACTTATAATTTTGTTAATTTGGGGCCTTACTCTCACTTCTGTATTAATCTAAGTAAAGGTTTGTCAAATTTGTGAGTGGCTCAGTCGTTAAGCATCTGCCTTTGGCCCAGTGCATGATCCCAGGATCCTGGAGATCGAGCCTGCATCGGGCTCCCTGCTCTTCTGGGAGCCTGCTTCTTCCTCTCCCACTCCCCGGCTTGTGTTCCCTCTCTCTCTGGCTGTTTCTCTCTCTGTCAAATCAATAAATAAAATCTTAAAAATTTTTTTTGTCATTAAAAAACCCACAAAACTCTTAGGTTTGTTAATCTTTCCTGATTTTCCTGTTTTCTATACCATTTATTTCTATTCTTTTCATTATTTCCTTCCATCTGCTACCTTTGGGTTCAGTTTGTTCATTTTCTAACTCCTTGAGGCATAGAAATAGATTAAGTGGGATCTCTTATTTTTGTAATATAAGCATTTGTTGCTATAAATGTTGTTTTTCAAAATGGCCTTTGCTGCATCCTATATATGTTAGAGTCTTGTAGTTCCATTTTTTGCTGGTCTCATGATTTTTCCCTTTAAATTTTCTTTGATCCATTGGTGATTCAAAAAGTATTGTTTAAAAAAAATTTTAAAAGATTTTACTTATTTATTTGACAGAGAGAAGCCAGCCAGCGAGAGAAGGTAACACAAGCTAGGGGAGTGGGAACGGCAAGCAGGCTCCCAGTGGAGGAGAAACCTGATGTGGGGCTCAATCCAGGACTCTGGGATCACACCTGAGCGAAGGCAGACACCTAACAACCAAGCCACCCAGGCCCCCTCAAGAGAGTATTGTTTAATTTCCATGTATATATAAGCTTACACTTTTCCTCCTATTATTGATTTCAGTTTCATACCATTGTGGTGAGAGAAGATACTTGGTTTTATTTCAGTCTCTTTGAATTTACTAAGACATGTTTGTGGCTAACATATGGCCTGATGTGGAAAATGTTCCATGTGCACTTAGGAAGAATGTGTGTTGGGCTATTGTCAAATACGTGCTCTGTTAGGTCCATTTCATCTATATTGTAGTACAAATCTTCTGTTTTTATTGCTTTCCAGTTGAGATGATCAACTATACTCTCAAGAAAGAGTATAGTATGAAAGTCCCCAGATGAGAATATATTAGCTGTGGGTTTTTCCTATATGGGCTTTTTTTGTTGTGATATGTTCCTCTAACTCCACTTTTAAAAAATCATGAATGGATGTTTTACTTTGTCAAATGCTCTTTTCTGCCTCTATTGAAATGATTATATGGCAAGTTTTTAGTTACATTCTACTGAGTTAACCTACAGTGTAGTATTAGTTTTAGATGTACAATTAGGTAATTCATCACCAACTGCCCTCCTTAAGTGACCTCACGTGTTTAACACATCCCCCACACCCACCTACCCTCTAGTAACCATCAGTTTGTTCTCTATACTTAAGAGTTGGTTTCTTAGTTTGTCTCACTTTTTATTTCTCCCGTGTTCGTTTGTTTTGTTTTCTTAAATTGCACACATGAGTGAAATCATATGGGATTTGTCTTCCTCTGTCTGACTTATTTGCTTATCATAATACTCTGTCACTCCATTCATGTCATTGCAAATAGAAGAATTCCATTCCTTTTAATGGCTGAGTAATAGTCCATTGTATGCATATACCAGTTTTTCTTTAGGCATTCCTCAATTGATGGTCATTTGGGCTATTTCTATAATTTGGCTATTATAGATAATGCTGCTATAGACATCGGGATGCATATTTCCCTTTGAATTAGTATTTTTGCATTTTTGGGTAAATACCTAGTAGTATATATGAAGAATCATAGGTAGTTCTACTTTTAACTTTTGAAGAACCTCCTTACCAGATCTTCAGAGTAGCTGCACCACAGAGCATGCCCGTGCAGTGTGAGGGTGTTCCCCTTTTCCTACATCCTTGCAAAGACATGTTCTTTCTTATGTTGTTACTTATTTGTTTCCGTTGTTTCAGGAGATATAACTAGTAAGTTATTACTGCTGATGTCAGAGAGGTTATTGCCTGGTTCTTCTCTAGGATTTTTAATGGTTTCCTGTCTCACATTTAGGTCTTACATCCATTTTGAATTTATTTTTGTGTATGGTGTAGTAAGTGGTCCAGTTTCATTCTACTGAATGTTCCTGTCCCCAGCCCCATTTGTTGAAGATACTGTCTTTTTTCCATTGGATATTCTTTTCCTGCTTTGTCAAAGATTAATTAACCATATAGTTGTGAGTTCATTTCTGGGTTTTCTATTCTTTTCCGCTGATGTATGTCTAGCTTGAGCCAGGACACAGTCTCGATGACTACAGCTTTGTAATACAGCTGGAAATCTGTAATTGTTATGCCTCTACCTTTGCTTTTCTTTTCAATGTTGCTTTGGCTATTCAGTCTTCTTTGATTCCATACAAATTTGAGGATTGTTTATTCTAGCTCTATGAAAAATGATGTTGATATTTTTGATAAGGATTGCATTGAATGTGTAGATTGCTTTGGGTAGCATAGACATTTTTAACAATATTTGTTTTTCCAATTCATGTGCATGGAATTTTTTCCATTTTTTGTGCCTATCTTCAATGTCTTTCATCAGTGTTTTACACTTTTCAGAGTACAGTTCTTTTACTTGTTTGGATAGGCTTATTCCTAGGTATCTTATTGTTTTGGTAGCAATTGTAAATGGGATTGATTCCTTGATTTCTCTTTCTGCTGCTTCATTATTGGTTATTAAAAAAATGCGATAAATTACGTACGATGATTTTGTATCCTGAAACTTTCTTTGAATTCATGTATCAGTTGTAGTGATTTTTGGTGCAGTGTTTTGGGTTTTCTGTATAGAGTATCATGTCACCTGCAAATAGTGAAAGTTTGATTTCCACCTTGCCTATTTAGATGCCTTTTATTTCTTTCTATTTTCTGATTGCTGTGGCTCACGACTTCCAATATTATGTTAAATTACAGTGATGAGAGTGTACATCCCTGTCTTATCCTTGACAATAGAGAAAAAGTTCTCAATTTTTCTGCATTGAGAATGAGATTAGCTGTGTGTTTGTTGTATATGGAATTTATTTTGTTGATACGTTCTCTCAGTACTATTTTGTTGAGGGTTCTTATCATGAATAGATGTACTTTGCCAAATGTTTTCCTACATCTATTGAGAGGATCCCTATAGTTCCTATCACTTCTTTTATTAATGTGGTGTATCATGTTGACCGATTTGTGAATAGTGAACTGCCCTTTGCAGCCCAGGAATAAATCCCACCTGATTGTGGTGAATGATTATTTTTAGTGTATTGTTGGATTTGGTATGGTAGCATTTTACTGAGAATTTTGTGTCCATGTTCATCAGGGATATTGGCCTATTGTTCTCTTTTTAAGTGAAGTCTTTATGTATCCAGTTTTGGTATGAGGGTAGCACTGACCTCATAGAATGAATTTGGAAGTTTCCTTCCCATTCTATTTTTGGAATAGTTAGAGAGACAGGTATTAACTCTTATTTAAATATTTCTAAAATTCACTTGTGAAGCTATCAGCCCTGACTTTTTTTGTTGGTAAATTTTCAATTCCTAATTGAATTTCTTTGCTGTTATTGGTCTGTTCAAGTTTTCTATTTCTTCCTATTTCAGTGTTGGTGGTTTATATGTTTCTAGGAATTTATCACGTTTTCTAGGTTTTCCAATTTTTGCCATATTTTTAATAATATTCTCTTATAGTTGTTGCATTTCTGTGGTGTTATTTTGCTATTTCTCCTTGCTCATTACTAGATTTTTATTTATTTGGGTCCTTTCTTTTTCTGTCAAGCTTTGCCTATGGGTTTACCAATTTCATCAATTTTTTCAAAGGACCAGCTCCTTGTTCATTGAGCTTGTCTGTTTTCGTTTCTATATCATTTATTTTTGCTCTAATCTTTTATTATTTCCCTCCTTCTCCCACTTTAGGCTTAATTTGTTGTTTTTCTTCCTAGCTCCTTTAGTAGTAAGGTTCAGTTATTTGAGATTTCTCTTGCTTCTTGAGGTGGGCCTATATTGCTATATACTTACCTCTGAAGAACACGTTTGCTGTATCCCAAAAGGTTTTGGACTGTTGTGTTTTCAATTTCTTGTTTTTACACTGTTGGTGGGAATGCAAATTAGTGCAGCCACTCTGGAAACAGTATGGAGGTTCCTCAAAAATTTAAAAATAGAGCTACCTTATGGTTCAGTTATTGCATTACTAGGTATTCCCAGATTACAAAAATACTAATTCAAATGATACATGCATCCTGAAGTTTATAGCAGCATTATCAACAATAGCCAAATTATGGAAAGGCCCAAATTCCATCAACTGATACATGGATAAAGAAGTGGTATATATATGGTATATACAACAAAACAAATGATCATAGGGAGAAGGGGGGAGAGGCAAACCATGAAACAGAGTTGTTTTTTTTTAATTCAAGTTAGTTAACATATGGTGTAGTATTGGTTTTTAAGAGTAGAATTTAGTGATTCATTACTTATTATAACACCCAGTGCTCATCCCAACAAGTGCCCTCCTTAATGCCCATCACCCATTCAGCCCAACCCCCACCTCTCCTCCAGCAACCTTCAATTTGTTCTCTATAGTTGAGAGTCTGTTTTATGGTTTGCCTTCCTCTCTATTTTATCTTATTTT
>NW_024423319.1:57179297-57180158 GCF_017311325.1 Ursus maritimus
TCTTGTTAATATTTTCGTTAATATTTTTTTCAAGTCTACATGTCATTTTGACCATTGTTACTCTGAACTCCATTTCTGATAATTTGGTTATATCCATATCCATCAGTTCTGTGGCAGAGGCCACAGACTCATCATCTTTTCTTTGCTGGGGGCAATTTTTCCTTCTTGTCATTCTGATGAGGAGAGGTTGTGGGGTTGCCTAGAGCCCAAATTATTGACCAGGACCCAGGCAGTGTGCACTTGTTTTATAGGGACCTTAGGGATGTGGGCTTCTTGATTTTTCAGCCTGCATTCTGGGGGAGGTGCGTGCTGCGCTGATATTCAGGCAACCCTGTTTGGGTAGAGTCACCCTGTCCCCTGGGAGGGGGGATGGGGATTGGTACAATGTGAACTGGTATTTTCATTCTGTTGTTCTCTGGCAGCTTTCCCTGGCAGTTTTCTGTAGCTCTTCTGAGAGTCAGAGCAGCAGTGGCCAAATCATAACCTCTGTCTCAACACAGAGAGATTTTAGTCCACTCCACAGAGCTCTCTTGGCCTCTTTAACTCTGTTTCTGTTGGTGCTGCTAAAAAGCCTGCAGCGTCCCGGGTTGTGCACCCCACAGCCAGCATCCCATCCCTCACTTCCAGGGCCAGCACGTCTCTGTCCTTTGTGTTTGTAACACTCCCAGACGCCAGTCGCCTCCGTGTGCTCCCAATCTCCCTGTTTCAGTGTGATTCCCATGCACTCTGGAGCTCTGGTTTTTAGTTTGGACGCGCACGCATACCCAGGATCACGGTCTCAGTCCGCTCTCTGGCGAGTGCCCGTTTGCGAGACCTGCTGCTCCCCAGTGCAGGTGGCTACCCCTTCCCGGCGCCCAAGCA
>NW_024423319.1:57180168-57229418 GCF_017311325.1 Ursus maritimus
GGTTTCATGGTTACGAAATTGGTCAATGACTGGCGATTCTGGAAGGTCTTTATTTCTCCATCAATTCTGAATGACAGCCTTGCTGGGTAAAGGATCCTTGGCTGCATGTTTTTCTCTGAAAGACCTTTACAAATGCCCCCCCCTTTCTCTCATTCCAGGTCTGTGTAGACAGGTCTGACGTAATCCTAATATTTTTGCCTTTGTATATGAGAATTTTCTTTGCCCTGGCTGCTTTCAATACTGTATCCTTGGATCTAATATTTGCGAAATGCACTATGACGTGACGGGTGTAGGTTTGTCGTGGTTGAATTTGGGAGGGGTCCTCTCTGCCTCTTGAACACGAACGCTTGTTTCCCTTGTTAGATTAGGGAAGTTTTCAGCTACAATTTGTTCAAATATCTCTTCTAGACCTCTGTTTTTCTCCATCCCCTCGGGGATGCCGATGATTCTGACATTGGAACGTTTCATTGAGTCAGTAATCTCCCGTAACCTACATTCCTGAGCGTCGATTTTTGAGTCCAGATTCTATTTTAGCTTTTTCTTCTAGTAACCCATCCTCCAATTCGCTGATACGTTCTTCTGCCTCATTCACCCTGGCCGTCAGAGCCTCTAGTTTTGACTGCATTTGGCTCATAGAATTTTTAATTTCTGCCAGATTCACTCTCATTTCCGCCCTTAGAGATTCTATATTCTCGTTAATATTTTCGTTAATATTTTTTTCAAGTCTACATGTCATTTTGACCATTGTTACTCTGAACTCCATTTCTGATAATTTGGTTATATCCATATCCATCAGTTCTGTGGCAGAGGCCACAGACTCATCATCTTTTCTTTGCTGGGGGCAATTTTTCCTTCTTGTCATTCTGATGAGGAGAGGTTGTGGGGTTGCCTAGAGCCCAAATTATTGACCAGGACCCAGGCAGTGTGCACTTGTTTTATAGGGACCTTAGGGATGTGGGCTTCTTGATTTTTCAGCCTGCATTCTGGGGGAGGTGCGTGCTGCGCTGATATTCAGGCAACCCTGTTTGGGTAGAGTCACCCTGTCCCCTGGGAGGGGGGATGGGGATTGGTACAATGTGAACTGGTATTTTCATTCTGTTGTTCTCTGGCAGCTTTCCCTGGCAGTTTTCTGTAGCTCTTCTGAGAGTCAGAGCAGCAGTGGCCAAATCATAACCTCTGTCTCAACACAGAGAGATTTTAGTCCACTCCACAGAGCTCTCTTGGCCTCTTTAACTCTGTTTCTGTTGGTGCTGCTAAAAAGCCTGCAGCGTCCCGGGTTGTGCACCCCACAGCCAGCATCCCATCCCTCACTTCCAGGGCCAGCACGTCTCTGTCCTTTGTGTTTGTAACACTCCCAGACGCCAGTCGCCTCCGTGTGCTCCCAATCTCCCTGTTTCAGTGTGATTCCCATGCACTCTGGAGCTCTGGTTTTTAGTTTGGACGCGCACGCATACCCAGGATCACGGTCTCAGTCCGCTCTCTGGCGAGTGCCCGTTTGCGAGACCTGCTGCTCCCCAGTGCAGGTGGCTACCCCTTCCCGGCGCCCAAGCAGGGCGGCTCCCTCTCCCTTCCGTTTGTCTTCCGATATCTGTGTGCGGATTCATGGCTCCCTGCTTCGTACCTCAATACTCAGTGCTGGAGATGTTCATTTGTGGAGATCCAGATGTATCTTCCTGAGTCTCAGGCTGATTCCGTGGGTTTTCAGGATGGTCTGGTACCTATCCAGCTTGACTCAGGGGACTAGCTGAAAAAAAAAAACAGTGTGGAATTTTAATTTATTCAATATAGGACTACTCAGTTTGTTTCTTATTGAATGAGCTTTAGTAGTGTTTTGGTGTTGTTGTTTATTGTGGTATAAACATAACATAATATTCATAATATTACCTATTATTACATGTACAGTTCTAGATTGTTAATTTTATTCACACTGTTATGCATCAGGTCTCTAGAAATTTTTCATCTTCAAAAACTGAAACTCTATACCCATTGAACTAAAATTCCCCATTTCCTCCTCCCACTATCCCCTGGAAATCACCATTGTACTTCTTGTTTCTATGAGTTTGAATACTTTAGGTTCTTCATATAAATGGAATCATACAGTATTTGTCTTTTTGTGACTGGTTTATTTCATAGAGCATAAAGTTATCAATCTTCATCCATGTGGTAGAATGTGGCAAGATTTCCTTCTTTTTTTGAGACTCTATAGTATACAGATATACATTGTACGTATAAACAACATTTTCTTTATCCATTCAACCAAAGATGGAAATTTGTTTACTTCTCTTCTTAGCTAATTGTGAATAATTCTGTAATGAATATATCAGGCAAATATCTCTTCAAGATCCTGCTTTTAATTCTTTTGGATATAAACCAAGCAGTGGGATTAGATTGCTGGATCACAAAGTACTTCAATTTTTAATTTTTTTGTGGAATTGCCATAATGTTTCCCATAGCAGTTACACCATTTTACATCCCACCAATAAGGCACAACAGTTCCAGTTTCTCCACATCCTAACAACTGTTTTTTTTTAAGTGCCCCCACAGTCCGTGTGAGGCAATACCTCATTGTGGTTTTGATTTACATTTCTGTAATTATTACTAATGTTAAGCATCTTTTCATATCCTTGTTGGTTTGCCAGTATTTTAATGAGAATTTGTGCATTTATATTTATCAGGGTATTGGCTTGTAGTGTTCTTTTCTGGTAGTTCCCTTTTTGTCTTTGGTATCAGGGCAATGTTGCCCATATGAAATGAGTTTTGGAGTGTTCCCTTCTCTTGGACTTTTCAGAAGATTCTGAGAAGAATTGCCATTAATTCTTCTTTAAATGTTTGCTTAAAGTTACCAGTGAAATCATTTGGTCTTGGGATATTTTGTTGTTGTTGTTGGGAGATTTTTGAATATAGATTCAATCTCCTTATGAGTAATTGGTCGTTCAACTTTTACATTTATTCCTAATCGAGTCTAGGTAGGTTGTGTGACTCTAAGAATTTTTCTATTTCTTCTAAGTTGTTGAGTTTGTTAGTGTATAGTTGTTCATAGTAGTCTCTTATTACCCTTCACATTTCTGTGGTGTCAGTAGTATGTTTTATTTTTCACTTATAATTTTGTTAATTTGGGGCCTTACTCTCACTTCTGTATTTAATCTAAGTAAAGGTTTGTCAAATTTGTGAGTGGCTCAGTCGTTAAGCATCTGCCTTTGGCCCAGTGCATGATCCCAGGATCCTGGAATCGAGCCCTGCATCGGGCTCCCTGCTCTTCTGGGAGCCTGCTTCTTCCTCTCCCACTCCCCCGGCTTGTGTTCCCTCTCTCTCTGGCTGTTTCTCTCTCTGTCAAATCAATAAATAAAATCTTAAAAAAATTTTTTTTTGTCATTAAAAAAACCCACAAAACTCTTAGGTTTGTTAATCTTTCCTGATTTTCCTGTTTTCTATACCATTTATTTCTATTCTTTTCATTATTTCCTTCCATCTGCTACCTTTGGGTTCAGTTTGTTCATTTTCTAACTCCTTGAGGCATAGAAATAGATTAAGTGGGATCTCTTATTTTGTAATATAAGCATTTGTTGCTATAAATGTTGTTTTCAAAATGGCCTTTGCTGCATCCTATATATGTTAGAGTCTTGTAGTTCCATTTTTGCTGGTCTCATGATTTTTTTCCCTTTAAATTTTTCTTTGATCCATTGGTGATTCAAAAGAGTATTGTTTTAAAAAAAATTTTAAAAAGATTTTACTTATTTATTTGACAGAGAGAGAGCCAGCCAGCGAGAGAGGTAACACAAGCAGGGGGAGTGGGAGACGAAGAAGCAGGCTCCCAGTGGAGGAGCCTGATGTGGGGCTCAATCCCAGGACTCTGGGATCACACCCTGAGCCGAAGGCAGACACCTAACAACCAAGCCACCCAGGCGCCCCTCAAGAGAGTATTGTTTAATTTCCATGTATATATAAGCTTACACTTTTCCTCCTATTATTGATTTCCAGTTTCATACCATTGTGGTGAGAGAAGATACTTGGTTTTATTTCAGTCTCTTTGAATTTACTAAGACATGTTTTGTGGCCTAACATATGGCCTGATGTGGAAAATGTTCCATGTGCACTTAGGAAGAATGTGTGTTGGGCTATTGTCAAATACAGTGCTCTGTTAGGTCCATTTCATCTATATTGTAGTACAAATCTTCTGTTTTTTATTGCTTTCCAGTTGAGATGATCAACTATACTCTCAAGAAGAGTATAGTATGAAAGTCCCCAGATGAGAATGATATTAGCTGTGGGTTTTTCCTATATGGGCTTTATTTTGTTGTGATATGTTCCCTCTAACTCCACTTTTTAAAAAATCATGAATGGATGTTTTACTTTGTCAAATGCTCTTTTCTGCCTCTATTGAAATGATTATATGGCAAGTTTTTAGTTACATTCTACTGAGTTAACCTACAGTGTAGTATTAGTTTTAGATGTACAATTAGGTAATTCATCACAACTGCCCTCCTTAATTGACCTCACGTGTTTAACACATCCCCACACCCACCTACCCTCTAGTAACCATCAGTTTGTTCTCTATACTTAAGAGTTGGTTTCTTAGTTTGTCTCACTTTTTATTTCTCCCCGTGTTCGTTTGTTTTGTTTCTTAAATTGCACACATGAGTGAAATCATATGGGATTTGTCTTCCTCTGTCTGACTTATTTGCTTATCATAATACTCTGTCACTCCATTCATGTCATTGCAAATAGCAAGATTCCATTCCTTTTAATGGCTGAGTAATAGTCCATTGTATGCATATACCAGTTTTTCTTTAGGCATTCCTCAATTGATGGTCATTTGGGCTATTTCTATAATTTGGCTATTATAGATAATGCTGCTATAGACATCGGGATGCATATTTCCCTTTGAATTAGTATTTTTGCATTTTTTGGGTAAATACCTAGTAGTATTATATGAAGAATCATAGGGTAGTTCTACTTTTAACTTTTTGAAGAACCTCCTTACCGTCTTCCAGAGTAGCTGCACCACAGAGCATGCCCACGTACAGTGTAAGGGTGTTCCCCTTTTTCTACATCCTTGCAAAGACATGTTCTTTCTTATGTTGTTACTTATTTGTTTCCGTTGTTTCAGGAGATATAACTAGTAAGAAGTTGTTACTGCTGATGTCAGAGAGGTTATTGCCTGGTTCTTCTCTAGGATTTTAATGGTTTCCTGTCTCACATTTAGGTCTTACATCCATTTTGAATTTATTTTTGTGTATGGTGTAAGTAAGTGGTCCAGTTTCATTCTACTGAATGTTCCTGTCATTTTCCCAGCCCCATTTGTTGAAGATACTGTCTTTTTTCCATTGGATATTCTTTCCTGCTTTGTCAAAGATTAATTAACCATATAGTTGTGAGTTCATTTCTGGGTTTTCTATTCTTTTCCGCTGATGTATGTCTGCTTTTGAGCCAGGACCACAGTCTCTTGATGACTACAGCTTTGTAATACAGCTGGAAATCTGTAATTGTTATGCCTCTACCTTTGCTTTTCTTTTTCAATGTTGCTTTGGCTATTCAGTCTTCTTTGATTCCATACAAATTTGAGGATTGTTTATTCTAGCTCTATGAAAAATGATGTTGATATTTTGATAAGGATTGCATTGAATGTGTAGATTGCTTTGGGTAGCATAGACATTTTTAACAATATTTGTTTTTCCAATTCATGTGCATGGAATTTTTTTCCATTTTTTTGTGCCATCTTCAATGTCTTTCATCAGTGTTTTACACTTTTCAGAGTACAGTTCTTTTACTTGTTTGGATAGGCTTATTCCTAGGTATCTTATTGTTTTGGTGCAATTGTAAATGGGATTGATTCCTTGATTTCTCTTTCTGCTGCTTCATTATTGGTGTATAAAAATGCGATAGAATTACGTACATTGATTTTGTATCCTGAAACTTTGCTGAATTCATGTATCAGTTGTAGTGATTTTTTGGTGCAGTGTTTTGGGTTTTCTGTATAGAGTATCATGTCACCTGCAAATAGTGAAAGTTTGATTTCCACCTTGCCTATTTAGATGCCTTTTATTTCTTTCTATTTTCTGATTGCTGTGGCTACGACTTCCAATATTATGTTAAATTACAGTGATGAGAGTGTACATCCCTGTCTTATCCTTGACAATAGAGAAAAAGTTCTCAATTTTTCTGCATTGAGAATGAGATTAGCTGTGTGTTTGTTGTATATGGAATTTATTTTGTTGAGTACGTTCTCTCCAGTACTATTTTGTTGAGGGTTCTTATCATGAATAGATGTACTTTGCCAAATGTTTTTCCTACATCTATTGAGAGGATCCTATAGTTCCTATCACTTCTTTTATTAATGTGGTGTATCATGTTGACCGATTTGTGAATAGTGAACTGCCCTTTGCAGCCCAGGAATAAATCCCACCTGATTGTGGTGAATGATTATTTTAGTGTATTGTTGGATTTGGTATGGTAGCATTTTACTGAGAATTTTGTGTCCATGTTCATCAGGGATATTGGCCTATTGTTCTCTTTTTAAGTGAAGTCTTTATGTATCCAGTTTTGGTATGAGGGTAGCACTGACCTCATAGAATGAATTTGGAAGTTTCCTTCCCATTCTATTTTTTGGAATAGTTAGAGAACAGGTATTAACTCTTATTTAAATATTTCCTAGAATTCACTTGTGAAGCTATCTGGCCCTGACTTTTTTTTTTTGTTGGTAAATTTTCAATTCCTAATTGAATTTCTTTGCTGGTTATTGGTCTGTTCAAGTTTTCTATTTCTTCCTATTTCAGTGTTGGTGGTTTATATGTTTCTAGGAATTTATCACGTTTTTCTAGGTTTTCCAATTTTTTGCCATTAGTTTTTAATAATATTCTCTTATAGTTGTTTGCATTTCTGTGGTGTTGTTTGCTATTTCTCCTTGCTCATTACTGATTTTATTTATTTGGGTCCTTTCTTTTTTCTGTCAACTTTGCCTATGGGTTTACCAATTTCATCAATTTTTTCAAAGGACCAGCTCCTTGTTTCATTGAGCTTGTCTGTTTTTCAGTTTCTATATCATTTATTTTTGCTCTAATCTTTTATTATTTCCCTCCTTCTCCCACTTTAGGCTTAATTTGTTGTTTTTCTTCTAGCTCCTTTAGTAGTAAGGTTCAGTTATTTGAGATTTCTCTTGCTTCTTGAGGTGGGCCTATATTGCTATATACTTACCTCTGAAGAACACGTTTGCTGTATCCCAAAGGTTTTGGACTGTTGTGTTTTCAATTTCTTGTTTTTACACTGTTGGTGGGAATGCAAATTAGTGCAGCCACTCTGGAAAACAGTATGGAGGTTCCTCAAAAATTTAAAAATAGAGCTACCTTATGGTTCAGTTATTGCATTACTAGGTATTTACCCAAAGATTACAAAAATACTAATTCAAAATGATACATGCATCCTGAAGTTTATAGCAGCATTATCAACAATAGCCAAATTATGGAAAGGGCCCAAATGTCCATCAACTGATACATGGATAAAGAAGTGGTATATATATGGTATATACAACAAAACAAATGATCATAGGGAGAAAAGGGGGAGAGGCAAACCATGAAACAGAGTTGTTTTTTTTTAATTCAAGTTAGTTAACATATGGTGTAGTATTGGTTTTAAGAGTAGAATTTAGTGATTCATTACTTATTATAACACCCAGTGCTCATCCCAACAAGTGCCCTCCTTAATGCCCATCACCCATTCAGCCCAACCCCCCACCTCTCCTCCAGCAACCTTCAATTTGTTCTCTATAGTTGAGAGTCTGTTTTATGGTTTGCCTTCCTCTCTATTTTTATCTTATTTTTTAAATTTTTTCCTCCCTTCCCCTATGTCCATCCGTTTTGTTGCTTAAATTCCCCATGTGACTGAAATCTTATGATATTTGTCTTTCTCTGACTGACTTATTTCGCTTAGCATAATATACTCTAGTTACATCTATGTTGCTTCAAATGACAAGATTTCATTCTTTTTGATGGCTAATATTCCATTGTATACACACACACGTGTGTGCGCGCGCACACACACACACACACATATATATATATCACATCTTCTTTATCCATTTATCAATTTATGGACATTTGGGCTCTTTCCATAATTTGGTTATTGATGATAGTGCTGCTGTAAACAATGAGGTACATGGGCCCCTTTGAATCAGTATTTTCGTATCCTTTGACTAAATTCCTAGTAATGCAATTGCTGGGTCATATGGTAGTTCTATTTTTAACTCTTTGAGGAACCTCTATACTCTTTCAGAGTGGCTGCAGCAGTTTGCATTTCCACCAACAGTGTAAAAGTGTTCCTTTTCAAGAAAGAGACTAACTATAGAGAGTAAACTGATGATTACTAGATGGGATGTGGTTGGAGGTTGGGTTAAATAAGTGATGGCTATTAAGTACACTTGTGATGAGCTCTGAGTGTTGCATCTAAATGTTGAATCACTAAGCTGTATATCGGAAACTAATATTACACTGTATGTTATCTTACTGGAGTTTAAATAAAAACTTAAAAAGTGTAAAGTCAGCAACCATGACTGTATTACTGTTTGTCTTTTACCTCTTTTAATTCTTACTTTATATATTTAGGTCCTCTGATGTTGGACACATAAACATTTACAATTTTGATATTGCATTGGTGGATTAGACCCCCTTATCATTGTATAATGACCTCCTTTGTCTCTTTTTACCCTTTTTAGTGTAGTCTAATTTGTCTGATGTAATTATAAATATTCTTTCTTTCTTTTACAGTGTTTTTGAAATATTTTTCTGTCTCTTCACTGTCACTCTGTGTATGTCTTTAAGGCTAAAGTGAGTCTTTTGTAGGCAGCATATTACTAGATCATGTTTTTTCATCCATTGAGCCATTCTGTTTCTTTTACTTTTATCCCCCCCATATTTTAGGTTATAGATGTTGCAGTTTACATATTTACAATATGTTACAATAACACATTTTGTTACTTACAGTTATTTTTTTTACTATGTGTTTTAACTTTTAAAGTATAGGTATAAGCAAATTATACACCCCCACTTCCATATTATAGAATCTAACTTAGACTGTATATTTACAATTACCAGGGAGTTTTATTCTACCTTTAAGTGTTTTTATGGTGTTAGTTAGCATCTTTTTAATTTCATTAGTAGATTTCCCTTTTGCATTTCTTGTAAGGCAGGTTTTGTGTGGTGAACTTCAGCTTCTGTTTACCCAAGAAAATATTTCTGAAGGACATTTTGCTGGGTAAGGATTCTTGGTTGACAGTTCTTTTTTCTTTTCTTTTCTTTTTCTAAAGATTCACTTATTTGAGAGAGAGTGAAAGTGACAGAGGGAGTGCATGAATGAAAGGAGGGGCAGAGGGAGAAAATCTTCAAGCAGACTCCCACTGAGCACAGAGCCCAACACAGGGCTCAATCTCATGATCCATGAAATCATTACCTGAGCTGAAACTAAGAGTCAGATGCTTAAGTGACTGAGCCACCCAGGCGCCCAAGTTGTTTTTTGTTTTTGTTTTTCCTCAATATTTTGATTGTATCATTCCATGATCTTCTGGCCTGAAAAGTTTCTGTTGAGGAATCTGCTTATAATCTTGTAAGAGTTCCCTTGTATGTAACTTCTTTCTTCTCTCTTGCTACTTTCAAAATCTTTCTTTGTCTTTGACTTTTGACAATTTAGTTATAATGTATCTCAGTATAGCCCTGCTCAGGTTTAAACTATTTGGGGTTCTTTGGGCCCCATGGATATGGATATTCATTTTTCTTCCCACGTTTGTGAAGTTTTCAGGCATTATTCCTTCAGATATGCTTTCTGTCCTATTCTCTTTCTCTTCTTCTTCTGGCATTCTGATAATGTGGATATTGTTTTTTTTTTTTATCATGTCCCATAAATTTCATCAGCTTTCTTCCCTCTTTTTCATTCTTTTCTTCTTTTTGCTCTTCTAACTGTGTAATTTCAAATGGTCTGTGTTGTAGGTCTCTGATTCTTTGTTCTGCATGACAGAGCCTGGTTTTGAAGCTCTCCATTGAATTCTTGAGTTCAATCATTGTATTTTTCAGATCTAGGCTTTCTGGTTGTTGCTGTTTTTGTTTTCAGTGGTTTCTATTTCTTTGTTGAACCTCTCTTTCTTTTCATGCAATGTTTCTCTAATTTCATTTAATTGTGTGTCTTTGTGTTCTTATAAGTCTACTAGTTCACTTTTTAAAAGGGGATTGTTTTAATTCTTTTTTTAACTGTCATAGATCTAGCAGTTCATAGAACTGCTTTAGGGGCAGTTATTGAAATTTTATTAGTTTCCTATGGTGGTGTCATGCTGACCTGATTTTTCATGATCCTTGATTGTTTACTTTAGTGCCTGGACATTTGAGTAAACAGTCTCTTCTTCTAGACTTTACACATTCTCTTTGGAAGAGACAGTTCTTCACCAGTCCTCTCACACCGGGTTTCTGAATATGTGTGCTGGTAATGTCCTTGGGAAGGCAGAACTTATCACAATTTGGTTTGGGTCAAGGTCACTGACTGAGCTCTGAGTTTTATTGGGTTTCCTCTGGCTGAGAACAGCTGGACAGGGCTTCTCTTTTGCTTCTCTGCACAAGCAAGTCACGTTATCTCTTAGGTTGTGTTCCAAAATTACCTGGGTTCCCTGGATAGGCTTCTTAAATAGTTAAGTCTGGGTACTATACTCAGTAATAGTTGGTGCTTTGGAATTGTTCAGTGTGATAGAACAGGCCCCAGGTTCTTCATATCTCCTTGTTTGGGGATTTAAATCAGGCAAGACTATGTACTGAATTCCTTGGACAGATAGGGCCACCAATTTTCCATGGGTTCTGCTTTCTGTTTAAGATTCAATGTAAGCAGGGCTGTTGGATGAGCTGTGCAACTTTCCATGTGCTCTTGTTAGGTTCCCTGGTTGGTTAGACAGAAGGCTGTATTCAACAATGGGAAGGGGTACAAATTCATTTGTCTTCCTGGGTGGAGCAGGAAAACCATTTTCAAGGCTAGAAAGGCTCTTTGTTTTGGTCTTGACTCAAGTCAAACCATGCCAAGTTACCTGGCTTAGTGGGGCACTGGGTTTGCTCTGTGGATAATCAGTTTTCCTGCCAGATTCTCCACACAAGCATTGCTGGGCTATGAAGCTCTCCAGGTGTTTCAGCCAGGCTTTCTTGTCATGTGGTACTGGGAGCTACACTTAGCAGTGTGTATGGTAGGAAGTAGCACCCCCCTGAGTAAACAGAATAGCCACCCCCAAGCAGCCTCCCATGTATTCCCCGTCAGAGTGTCTGGTCCAGAGGGGTTTGGAGCTAAGCTCATTGATGAGGGGGATTATGAATTAACTCCCCTATCTGGGCAGAACAGGTAAACTGACTCCAAGCTGGGAAAAGCTCTTTTTATTTATGGTCTTGATTCAAGTTGACCCACTTCATTAGTTGAACAGTGCCACTGGCTATGTTCTGTGGATTATCAACTTTACCTCCCACACTCTGATTTAGTGCTGCTGAGTTATGCAGCTGCTTCCAGGCATTCTGGCTAGCCTTTCTGGTTATGAATGGCTAGGAGCTACACTCAGCAGTAGGTTGGCTATGACTTAGCAACCTTAGGGCAGATGAGGCTGCAGAGCTGGAAAGCTCTTCATTTGAGGACCCAAACAAGGCAGACCTATACCTTGCCAAGTTCCCTGGTCAGACTGCACAACCATGTTGGCTCTGCAGATAAGACATACCACTGGGTGGGCCTACTACTTGGGCATGCAGTTAGGAATTTGGGCTGCCCATATCTGAGTGCTGGTTGTTGTGAGCCCCTGTGTGTAATGAGTCACTTTTGCTGCTTTCAAGATTCTTTCCTTGTATGTGTTTTTTGATAGTTTGATTATAATGTTTCTCCATGTGAATCTCTTTGAATTTATCCTAGTTAGAGTTTGTTGAGCTTCGTGGATTTGTATGTCAATGACTTTCCTCAGATTTGGGAAGTTTTCAGCTATTATTTATTCAAGCCATTTCTCTGCCTCTTTCCCTTTTTCTCCTCCTTTCAGGACTTCTATAATGCACAAATTGGTCTGCTTGTTAATGTCCCATACGTTTCTTAGACACTGTTTACCTTTTTTCATTCTTTTTACTTTTTGGTCCTCAAACTTGATAATATAAAATACTTTCCTGCAACTCCACTAATTCTCCTACCTCTTCCCATCTTCTGTTAAACTCTTTCAGTTAATTTTTCAATTCAATTATTGCACTTGTCATTTCCAAAGTTCCTGTTTGGTTCTTTTTATAATTTCTATCTCTTTGACAGTATTATCATTTTGTTCATATATGTTCTTCCTGTTTTCCCTTAGTTCTTTGTCCATGTTTTCCTTTAGCTCTTTGAACATATTTAAGATAGTTGTTTTAACATATTTGTCTAGTAAGTCTGATGTCATTTTTTTCAGGGATATATTCTTGAGAGTTTTTCCTTTGAATGGGCAATGTCTTCCTGTTTCATTCTGTATATTGTGATTTTTTTTAACTGAGCATTTGAAAAACAACAGTCTTCCAGTCCTTGCAGTCTAGGTCTTTGCAGTTCAAGACCTTCACTAATTTGCCTGGTATAAAGGCTTAAGGTCTTTGCATACTTTTTCCTTTGCATGTGTTTCCCCTGGTCCCATGTGCATGCTTTTTACTGATTATCTTATTAAAGGTCTTAATTTCTCAGAGAGTATCACTTCTGCTTCTCCTGGAGCTCTTGGTTGGTCCATTGTATCCCTCAATCGATAATCTTTTTCTGCAGATATATGCAGGTCTGTGGTGGCCTTGCAGTTTTCTTGAGTCTTGCTGGCTGCGTCCTGCTATTTCCCCTAGGCTGAGATGTGATTCATGCCACTTTTAGCTATCTGAGCTCGAGGTTAGGTGTTTAAGAGATTAATCACTCAGGCAGCCCAAATCCAGATTAGAATGCTGTAAATTCAGTCTGATCCATTCTCTGCTTCACATAAGAGAACTGGAGACCAGGCCAGCACTTTCCCTGAGCTACATAATGCTGCACCAGAGGGGAGTATAAGATCAAGTAAAAAATGCCATGAAACTTCCTACCATTTACAGTGTGGAATTTTTTTGATTGGGCTTTTGCCTGATTGCTGTAGATCTTTGATTTCTAAAGCTACCATAATGTTATTCTTGTCAGTCTCTAGTTTTTAGTATTTCCATAGGGGATGAGACTGGAACTGTTTAGCTCTTTATCTTGCTGGCATCTCTCTGTCATTTGTTTTTTAAATTACAGGGTGAATGTAGCAGTCCATATAGTGTTATTGCAAAGGACATCCAGAGTATTTGATTTATTTTACATGCTTATCTTTTGGTTTAACAAGGAACCATGTGCAAAGCAAAGACTTGGAACTGTGATTCATATTAAGAACGCTGGTCCAGCCTAGCAAGGATTGTAGCTTAATAAGAGCTATAAATCTTTTCCTGTTGTTTAAGGAACTGGTCTCTGAATATACCTGTAATAAAACATTTCATTTCAGTTGTATATTTAAAACATAAAGCTACCATTTGACTATTTTCTGAAGTTCATAAAGAATTTACATTTTTTATTATTTATAAAATTTCTTTTCATATGAGTAAAATTAAGATAATATTTTAAAATATCTTAGAGTATAATTTCAGGGTATCCAGATTTGTAAATGTATACTCCCCAGGGCCATTGAATCAGAAATAATCATTCCACATATTAATTTATATTATTTTCTTAGTATCCTTCCATTTTTTTCACAAACAGTATCTCTCAAATCCGTATGGTGAAATCATTAGTTATGTTATGTCTGAGTACTTTTTATAATTTCATTGAAACATCTTGGAATTTGAGTTTCCCTGATTTCAGTCTCTTGTCTTTTATGAAATTTACTGAAATTATGTAAGAAAAAGAAAAGAAATCCCAAAAAGCATCTTGGTTTTTGATTGCAAGAAATTTTCAGGATGGTAATATTTTCCAAACACAAAATTTTTATCACTTAAAAGAAGATAAATTCGTATGCTTAAATAAGGTGTTAGTTGCTTGGGCAAAAGTTGTAGTATGGGAATTTCAATTTGTAAAGCTTATTTTATTTCTGAAAACTTTTCCTGACTTGGTAGAGAGATGAGGGGGGAAGTATTATTTTTTAAAGATTTTATTTATTTATTTGACAGAGATAGAGACAGCCAGTGAGAGAGGGAACACAAGCAGGGGGAGTGGGAGAGGAAGGAGCAGGCTCATAGCGGAAGAGCCTGATGTGGGGCTCGATCCCATAACGCCGGGATCACGCTCTGAGCCAAAGGCAGACGCTTAACCGCTGTGCCACCCAGGCGCCCCGAGGGGGAAGTATTTTTAAATAAGCCAGTAAATCTTTTCTTCTTTGCTCCAGAACACATTGTTCTCTATCGGAAGCTAGTTTTTCCCTCCTCCCAACCGCTTACCCCCATGTAATGGTCTTAGTAAATTTCTACTCTTGGCCTTTTGTTGAATTTCAGCAAGTGAAGCAAGTGTATAGTGATGGTACATGTTAATTCAGTCAATCAATCAGCATATATTTACTGATTGCCTACCACATGCCTAGCAGTGTCTTCTACATTCTGTACCTTATAATTTAAAAACATCTAGGAAGCTTTGCTGATTAAAGCAGAATGATTGATAGGTTTTATTGTTCAACTGATATCAAAACAACTGATGGAAAGCTAAAATATTGGTTTATGAATCTATTACTGCTAAAGTTTGCTGATAGATAATGGTTATTGTCTGATTATTTCAGTTCATCCATTTTTAAATAGAATATCCAGCATATGTGTAGAATTGTCTTCTTTTCTTTTTTAGAGAAAGAAGGAGAGAGAGGGAGATGGGGTAGAGGGAGAAGGAGAGAGAATCTGAAGCAGGCTCATGGAACCTGATGCAGCACTTGATCTCACAACCCTGAGATCATGACCTGAGCCGAAATCAAGATTTGGATGCTTAACTGACTGAGCCACCCAGGGGCCCTTAGAATTGTCTTTATAACAGAAAGATTTTTAAAATAAAATAAATGCTTTTCTTTTATATATTCATGTGTGACTATATACAAATAATTAGACTAAATCATTTTAAGTGTGATACCTTGCCCTTAAGAATCTCACAGTCTAGCAGAAATATTCAGCAGAGTCATATGTAGGGTCTAAATTTCATAAAATAAAACGTAGTAAAAATTGCTTAAAAAATCTCTTAAATCATCTATAAAAGTAACTATATACATGCCTTCCTGTGAATGTATAATTATGTACAGTAATATATATATATATATACAAATAATATATAATCAATATTCTGATATGTAGTACCTATGTTAAATATAATTTTCCATGAGAAAAGTATGTATGTTATAGTTGGTTTCACAAACCTTAACTCTCCATATGATGTGACTCCAGTTTACATTCAAATAACTGTAGTACTCCTTCAGTGTATCCACTTTCAGCCATGAGAAGCAGATTTCCAACATTAGGCACTTCCTTGCATTCACATCCAAAATTGTGACTCTCCAACTCTCTATTTGTTTGAGTAGGCCAGCCATTTGGAGAAGCAGTTTTATGAGGGCCATAAAAAACTATTCCAGTAATTTCCAGACTGTCTAGTTCTCTTCAATCTTATGCACAAGACCTATCTTTTGAAGTGTGTTTTATATTCCACTTCTGAATTACTACCTTCCTTAACTTTGTTCCAAGCCTGGATTGCCTCTTGCCTAAACTATTGGAAGTTTCCATACAAAAATAAAAATAAGTTTCCACACTTACTCAATTTACTGTACACATTGAGTCAAATCCATCATTTTAATGTATAAAAATACATTCTGACTGTACAACTCATTTGCTTAAAAACTTTCAATGGTTCCCTATTTTCTACTGAATTAGATGTAAGTATACTTTGGTATTCGTGGCCTCCACAAAGTAACCCCAATTCCATTTTGAGTTCTAGTTGAACTAACCATTCCCAGACACATCTTATCCTTTTATTCCACTGTGCTCATGCCATTCTTTCCCCCTGGAATGCTCTTTGTTATTTCCATAAAAATTCTGCTCATTTTTTTCAAGATTCAGCTGAGATATAAATTCTCAAGTTTGATGTAATTTTGCTGTAACTTGAACTCCTATTGCATTTCATTTGTTGTACTTTTCTTATGACACTTATCATAGTATTCTTACATTAAAGTCATTCGTGTTCCTTTCTTATCTTTCCCTCTCATATAATAATTCTTGCCCTCCAGGAAATTATGTTTTACACATCTTTTTTTTTATTTCCTATGACACCTAAAACAGCAGCTACTTTAGAAGAGATGCCTGATAAATATTTGAACAGAATTCAATTAGTTACTTTGGAAAGTTATTTATACTTATTTCAATAATGTTTAATCTGTCAAGTTATTGAAGTTCTTCTACAATTGCTTTAAGGGCCTGTGAGATTTTTTTAAATGCTTTTATTGGTAGCAAATCTTCATCATTTGAGGGAGAATTTGATTTTGGAAAATAGAATTTATTCTGAGTTACACTTAGTGAATAATATTGGTGCTCAATTTGGGCTTTTATATTTTCAGTTAAAACAAAGGGAATATGAGATAATGAGACAGAGTATCTGGGTGTTATGAATTGCCAACTCCAAAAGAAAAGTTCCCAAAATGTTTTCAACAATGGCAACATCATTGTAATGACTTTATAACTTCCCAAGATTTCTACTTTGAAACATACAGTACTCATTTGGATGTTCAAGTTCGAATGTATTTGTTAAATCAGTCTTGTCTCTTTGTCAATTAATTTTGCAGTTTTCCAAACCAGGGTGTTGAAAAATGTTTGGAATTTAAATATCATTTAAATGATAAGTATATTATGCTGCTCATTTGAAATACTATTTTATAGCTTCTGGTGAGGGAGAAACCAAGTCATCACTATTGACCAAACAAAACTTCCCAAATTTGAATATGTTTATACAGTATTATTCAAAAAAACATACAAGTTTAGCTGCTATGGTTGGCTTTCCTGAGTTTTACCAGAAACATAAGGAACTGAAAAAAGATTTGAAGTAAACAGGAGAAGGTATTTGAATATAGCATCTGAGTATTATGTAACTGGTGTCACAGAATTATAAAACAAAAATGTGAAACTTCATCTCTTCCCAGTGCACATGGAATTGATAATATTTGTATGTGAATGTGCTTATAGGAGTTTTCTACTTTCTTGGTTACATACAACTGACTTAAGCAGAAAACCACATTGAATTAATTAATTAATTAATTAATTAATTTTAAGAGAGAGAGTGAGCTTGAGTGGGGGGCACAGGGAGAGAATCTCAAGCAGCCTGACATGGGGCTCAATTCCATGACCCAGAGATCAAGACCTGAGCCAAAATCAAGAGTCAGACACTTAACCAGCTACATCACCCAGGCACCCCAGAAAACCAATTTTATATTCTTAGAATGTATAATGCCCAATTTTAAAGACATTCAATTACCATGTATATTGTATGTATCCTTTTTTATTTCACATACAACTTTTTAGTACTTACTGCTTTAAGGGGGGGAGTTGTGATTTGCTTGGTTTAACATGTTTTCTTTAGCAACTTTATATAGCCAGTTTTAAATTATCCTAACAGGTAGAAGCACATGCACAGATAATCAAAAATAGTTGGATATCTCTCTTTTTTCAAGAATACATTATGTGATTATTGTAGTAGTCTTACCTCCTTCATTGAGCTAGCAACCAATTTACATTACAAACATACCAAGTACTGATGGAAGGCATAGAAAGGATACGTTTTGAAGAATTTTTTCCATAGAAATTTCATAATCACTCAGTTTACCATTTTATATTTATTTATTTATTTGCCATTTTAAGAATCAATTACTCAAACTTTTCATGATCCTCAAGCATTGCAGTTTGTTGCCATGTTACTGTAATGGGATTTTAACTCAAGTAAAATTATTTTTATTTTCTTCCCTTAAAAGTATTTTTTGCTGTTTATATCATTAATTTTTCTTAGCCTATCACTAGTATAGTGGTATATTTTGAACTCAAAATTTCAGATCCAGTGGCCAGGGGCACTAATAATTTACCTGAAGTTTGGATAACTAAGTATATTACTTTACTATTTTCATTGAATGTTTGGTTATCGCTTCTTATCAGTAGCATAATACTAATTCATAGGTCATCACTAAATGTAATTTTATCAAAAACAATAAAAGTTCAATTGAATGCCATATTCTCAGCATCACCATTTAGCAAGGCTGATTTGACTTGTCCGTCTCTCAGGAGGTATGTGTTTGGGAGGGAATGAGAGGGCAAGAGGACAATTTGGAGTCTTCCCCAAAACTTGTGAATCCCAGGAAAAGGTATGGTTACATTTAGGCTACCCTGTACTGTAGCTCACAGGACTACCTTGGTCTCTGTAAAGAGTCCCCAAAATCCAACTGGAGTAGCATTTATCTCCTTGTGGGCCAATGCTGCAGTAATTAGGTTTGGCTGGCTATTTATCTTAGTTTCTACTTAAAAAGGAAATTGCAGTTATGTAGGCTAAGTCTAGAGAACTAATATATAGCCTGATGACTTTAGTTAATAAGTTAGTTATTGTAACTTATGTATTCTACAGAGTCCTGAAATTTTACTATAAAAATTATCTTTTTTCAAGACTTTAAATTATTCTTTTCAGAGAGAGCACAACCAGGGGTGGAGGGGCAGAGGGAGAGGAGAGGGAGAAGCAGGGAGCCCAAAGCAGGGCTTGATCCCGGGACCCCAAGATTATGTCCTGAACTGAAGGCAGATGCTTAACCGACTGAGCCACCCAGGCTCCCCTATAAAAATTTCCTTGTCCACAGAATTTTAAACCATACTTCCAGGCCCCAACAATGCCCTAGAAATTTTCTTGAATTTCCAGGAGAACTGCACCACTTCTAAAGGAAGGCCCTTTAAATCTGTTGTGTTCAATAAGGAAATGACATTGTCCATGTGGGGGATACGCTCTAAGTGCAGAACTATCTTGACATCTTGTATGAATTTTTTGCTGTTGATCATTATTCCAAGTAGTGTCAATGCATACCTTACTGAAATTCCATTTGTTATTTCCACAGATTTCAGGAAACCTTACTGTGCCTTGGATTACAGGGTGTTCTAGAAAAAGAGCAGTAAGTAATCTTTCATTTAAAGCAGTAAGTGGGATTTTCCCCTGTATTGTTAATAAGAAACCATTGAGAAAATTGTCATGATATTTGGAAAGTTGGCAAAATTGAACCTCAGTAAGACTGCATTATCTCAAAAGACATAGTCTGAGATCATAATATTTATATATATTATCAATATAACCTTAAATAAAATGTAGCAATCAGTACACCATTTAATCTTTGAGCAGGTTTTTGGAGCTTTAAAAAGCACTCAGTGTTAATTAATAGGATAGGTAAAATAGATAGAGGGGATTAAGAAGTACTTTCACCATAATGAACATTGAGTAATGTATAGAATTGTTGAAACATTATGTCATACACCTGAAACTAATATAACACTGCACATTAATTATACTTCAATGAAAAGATAATAAAATACCATAATGTTTTTACATCTAATTATCCCAGTTAATTTGATCATATAATTGAGTCATGATTGATACAAATATCTCAATCAAAATTAAGAAATTCACGTTACTATTTATTATTAGTGCATTTCGGTATTTATTTTTTATGGTTGTAAAAGGCTTTACACACAATATGTTTTTTTGTTTAGATTCAATTATCCAACGTATAGTACATGATTAGTTTTTGGTATAATGTTCAACGATGCATTAGTTGCCTATAACACCCAGCGCTCATCACATCACCTACCCTCCTTAATGCCCATCACCCAGTTATCCAACCCCCCATCCCCCTCCCTTTCTGCAACCCTGTTTGTTTCCCAGAGTCAAGAGTCTCATATGGTTTGTCTCCCTTTCTAATTTCTTCCCATTCAGTTTTCCTCCCCTTCCCCTATTGTCCTCTGCAATATTCCTTTGTTCCACATAGAGTGAAATCATATGATAATTGTCTTTCTGACTGACTAATTTCACTTACAGTTTTCCTCCAGTTCCATCCATGTCAATGTAAATGGTAGATATTCATCTTTCCTGATGGCTGACTAATATTCCATTGTATATATGAACCACACCTTCTTTTTTTATTTTTTTAATAATAATTTTTATTATGTTATGTTAGTCACCATACAGTACGTCCTTAGTTTTTGTTGTAGTGTTCCGTGATTCATTATTTGCGTATAACACCCACTGCTCCATGCAGTATGTGCCCTCCTTAATACCCATGACTGGCCTATCCCAATCCCCCACCCCTCTCCCCTCTGAATCCCTCAGTTTGTTTCCCAGAGTCCATAGTCTCTCATGGTTCATTCCCCCTTCTGTTTACCGCACCCTTCATTCTTCCCTTCCTTCTCCTACCTATCTTCCTACTATTTTTTATGTTCCATAAATGAGTGAAACCAAATGATAGTTGTCTTATTCTGCTTGACTTATTTCACTTAGCATAATCTCCTCCAGTCCCGTCCATGTTGCTGCAAATGTTGGGTAATCATTCTTTCTGATGGCTGAGTGATATTCCATTTTATATATGGACCACATCTTCTTAATCCAGTCACCTGTTGAAGGGCATCTCCGCTCCTTCCACAATTTAGATATTGAGGACAATGCTGCTATGAACATTGGGGTGCATATGACCCTTCTCTTCACTACGTCTGTATCTTTGGGGTAAATACCCAGTAGTGCAATTGCTGGATCATAGTGTAGCTCTATTTTTAACTTCTTAAGGGACCTCCACACTGTTTTCCAAAGTGGCTGTACTGAACCACATCTTTATCCAATCATCTATTGAAGGACATCTCAGCCCCTTCCACAGTTTGGCTATTGTGAACATTGCTGCTATGAACATTGGGGTGCGTGTGCCCCTTCTTTTCACCACGTCTGTATCTATCAGGTAAATACCCAGTAGTGCAATTGCTGGGTCCTAGGGTAGCTCTATTTATAAAGTCTTGAGGAAACATCATACTATTTTCTAGAGGGGCTGTACAAGCTTGCATTGCAACCAACAGTGTAATAGGGTTCCCCTTTCTCCACATCCCCTCCAACATTTGTTGCTTCTCGCCTTGTCAATTTTAGCCACCTTGTAAGGTGGTATCTCAATGTGGTTTTGATTTGAATTTCCCTGATGGCTAATGATGTTGAACATTTTTTCATGTGTCTCTTAGCCATTCGTATGTCTTCATTGGAAAAGCGTCTGTTCATATCTTCAGCCAATTTTTTGATTTGATTGTTTCTTGGATATTGAGTTTGAGAAGTTCTTTATAGATCTTGGACACCCACCTTTTATCTGTCGTGTCATTTGCAAATATCTTCTCCCATTCCGTGTGTTGCCTCTTTGTTTAGTTGACTGTTTCCATTGTGTGCAGAAGCTTTTTATCTTGATGAGGTCCCAAAAGTTCATTTTTGCTTTTGTTCCCCTTGCCTTTGGAGACGTGTCATGAAAGAAGTTGCTGTGGCCAATGTTGAAGAGGCTACGGCCTATGTTCTCTATGATTTTGATGGATTCCTGTCTCACATTGAGGTCGTTCATCCATTTAGAATTTATTTTTGTGTATGGGTTGAGAGAGTTTCATTCTTCTGTATATAGCTCCAATTTTCCCAGCACCATTTATTGAAGAGACTGTCTTTTTTCCACTGGATGTTTTTTCCTGCGTTGTCAAAGATTAGTTGACCATAGAGTTGAGGGTCCATTTCTGGAGTCTCTATTCTGTTCCACTGCTCTATGTGTCTGTTTTTGTGCCAATGCTATGCTGTCTTGGTGATCACTTATTTGTAGTATAGCTTGAAATCTGGCAATGTGATGCCCCAGGTTTGTTTTTCAACATTTCCTTTGGCGATTCGGGGTCTTTTCTGATTCCACACAAATTTTAGGACTGCTTGTTCCAGCACTTTGAAAAATGTCATTGGTATTTTGATCGGGATGGCATTGAATGTGTAGACATTTTACCTATGTTTATTCCTCCAATTCATGAGCATGGAATGCTTTTCCATCCTTTTTGTCTTCTTCAATGTCTTTCATCAGTGTTCTGTAGTTGCTAAAGTATACAGATCCTTTACTTCTCTGGTTAAATTTATTCCGAGATATCTTATGGTTTTGGGTGCTATTGTAAATGGAATTGATTCCTTAATTTCTCTGTCTTCGGTCTCATTGTTCGTGTCTAGAAATGCAACTGATTTCTGAGCATTGGTTTTGTATCCTGGCACATTACTGAATTGTTGTATGAGTTCTCTTAATTTGGGGATGGAGTCTTTCGGGTTTTCCACATAAAGTATCATGTCATCTGCGAAGACAGAGATTTGGACTTCTTCTTTGCCAATTTGAATACTTTTTATTCTTTTTTGTTGTTTGGTTGCTGTTGCTAAGACTTCTAGTACTACGTTGAACAATAAGCATCCTTGTGGTGTTCCTGATCTTAAGGGAAGGGTTTCCAGCTTTTCCCCATTGAGAATGATATTTGCTGTAGGCTTTTCATAGATGGATTTTATGAAATTGAGGAATGTACCCTCTATCCCCATACTCCGAAGGGTTTTAATCAGGAAAGGATGCTGTATTTTGTCAAATGCTTTTTCTGCACCAACTGAGAGGATCATATGGTTCTTGACTCTTTTCTTGTTGATGTCATCTATCACACTGATCGATTTGTGAATGTTGAATCACCTTGCATCCCAGGGATGAATCCCACTTGGTCGTGATGGGTAATCCTTTTAATGTACTGTTGGATCCTATTTGCTCGGATCTTGTTGAGAATTTTGGCACCCATACTCATTAGGGATATTGGTCTCTAATTCTCCTTTTTGATGGGGTCTTTGTCTGGTTTTGGGAGAAAGGTAATATGGCCTCACAGAAGGCATTTGGAAGTTTTCCTTCTTCTTCTATTTTTTGAAACAGCTGCAGTAGAATAGTATTATTTCTTCTTTGAATGTTTAGTAGAATTCCCCAGGGAATCCATCAGGCCCTGGACTCTTGTTTTTTGGGAGGTTTTTGATCACTGCTTCAATCTCTTCACTGTTTATTCATCTATTTAGGTTATCAATTTCTTCCTGTTTCAGTCTTGGTAGTTTATAGCTTCCAGGAAGGCATCCATTTATTCCAGGTTGCTTTATTTATTGGTATATAGTTGCTGATAATAGTTTCTAATAATTGTTTCTATTTTCTTGGTGTTAGTCGTGATCTCTCCCCTCATTCATAATTTTATTAATTTGGGCCCTTTCACTATTCTTGAATAAGTCTGACCAGTGGCTTATTGATCTTATTAATTCTTTCAAAGAACCAGCTTCTAGTTTTGTTGATCTGCTCTACCATAGTTCCTGTTTCTAATTCATTGATCTTTGATCTAATCTTCATCAGTTGTCTTTCTGTGCCTGGCTAAGGCCTGTTCAATCTCCAGCTGTTTAAGGTGTGAGTATAAGGACCTGATTTTATATTTTTCTGTTCTTTTGAGTGAAGCTTGGATGTCTATGTATTTCCCCCTTAGGACTGCCTTTGCAGTACCCCATAGGTTTTGGACTGATGTGTTTTCGTTCTCATAGTTTCCATAAATTGCTTAAGTTCTTCAATTTCCTGGTTTACCCAAACATTCTTAAGCAGGATGGTCCTTAGTTTTCAAATGTTTGAGTTTCTTCCAAATTTTTTCTTGTGATTGAGTTCCAGGTTCAAAGCATTGTGGTCTGAGAATATGTAGGGAATAATCTCAATCTTTTGGTATTGGCTGAGACCTGTTTTGCGACCCAGTATGTGGTTTATCCTGGAAAAAATTCCATGTGCATTTGAAAAGAATGAGTATTCTGTTGTTTTAAGGTGGAGTGTTCTGTATATATCTATGAGGTCCATCTGTTCCAGTGTGTCATTCAAAGCTCTTGCTTCTTTGTTGATTTTCTGCTTAGATGATGTGTCTATTGCTGGGAGTGGAGTGTTGAGGTCCCCTACTATTGACGTATTATTATCCATATGTCTCTTTATTCTGGTTAAGAGTTGGCTTGTGTATCTAGCTGCTCCCCTGTTGGGGGCATAGATATTTATAATTGTTAGATCCTCTTGTTGGATACAGCATTAAGAATAATATAGTGTCCTTCTGTATCTCTCAGTACAGTCTTTAGTTTAAAATCTAATCTGTATGATATGAGAATTGCTACCCCAGCTTTCTTTTTTCTTTTGAGGTCCATTGGCATGAAAAATGGTTTTCCATCCCTTCACTTTCAGTCTGGATGTATCTTTAGGTTCAAAGTGAGTCTCTTGTACACAACATATGGATAGGTCATGTCTTTTTATTCAATCTGCAACCCTGTGTAATTTATGGTTGCATTTAGGCCATTCACATTGAGAGTGATTATTGAGAGATATGATTTTAATGTTGTCATGTTGCCTTTGAAGTCTTTGTTTGTATAGATTATAAATTTCTGTTCTGTATCATCTTTGGGGTCTTTTTACTTTTCTAGAACCCCCCCTTAATATTTCTTGTAGAGCTGCCTCGGTGGTCACATATTCTTTCAGTTTCTGCTGGTCTTGGAATGCCCTTGTCTCTCCATCCATTCTGAATGACAGCCTTGCTGGATAAAGAATCACTGGCTGCATGTTCTTCTCACTTATTACTCTGAATATGTCTTGCCAGCTTTTTCTGGCTCGCCAGGTCTCTGTTGACAGGTCTGATGTTATTCTGATGTTCCTCCCTTTGTATGCGAGGAATCTCTTCCCTCTAGCTGCTTTCAAGATTGTTTCCTTGTATCTAAGATTTGCAAATTGTGCTATTATGTGACGTGGTGTTGGTCTGTCTCATTAATCTTTTTTTTAAAGATTTTATTTATTCATTTGACAGAGAGAGACAACCAGCAAGAGAGGGAACAGAAGCAGGGGGAGTGGGAGAGGAAGAAGCAGGCTCCCAGAGGAGGACCCTGACGTGGGGCTCGATCCCAGAATGCCAGAATAACGCCCTGAGCTGAAGGCAGACGCTTAACGACCAAGTCACCCAGGCGCCCCCTGTCTCATTAATCTTGGGAGGGGTCCTCTCTGCCTCTTGGACACAAATGCTTGTTTCCTTCACCAGATTAGGGAAGTTCTCAGCTACAATTTGTTCAAATATCTCTCTAGACCTTTCTATTTCTCCACCCCCTCAGGGATCCCGATAATTCTGACATTGGGATGTTTCATTGAGTCAGTAATCTCCTGTAGCTTTTATTCATGAAATTGGAGGTTTTTTTCCTATGCCACCTCTTTTTCCTTCTTTTCTATCATCTCATCCTCTCACTAATTCATTCTTCTGCCTTGTTTACCCTGGCAGTCAGAGCATCCAGTTTAGAATGCATTTCATTCAAACTTTTTTAGGTCCACCAGATTAGTTCTCATTTCAGCCCTTGGGGATTTCAATGAGAACCGGTTTTTTGGGGCTTTTGTTCTCTGGCAGCTTTCCCTGGTGGCTTTCTGTGTTTCTTCTGAGAGTCAGAGCTGCAGTGACAGTATCCAAACCTCTGTCTCAGAACAGAGAGATCACAGTCTGCTCTTCACTGACCTTCCAGGCCACAGTGACTGCGTTTCTGTCAGTGCTGCTAAAAACCCACAGTGTCCTGGTTTATGTGCCCCATAGCCACTCTTCCAGTCCTTGCTTCCAGGTCTGGGCACGTCTCTGCCCTTTGTGCTTCTAAAACCACCAGCCACCCCCGGTTCACACTTTTTTTCCCCAAGCTCCAGGTTTCAGTCTGGTTTCCCTGCTGCTATCATCTGCTAATCTGGCCTGCTCCCCAGCACAGGAGGCTTCTGCCTTCCTGGCCCCCAAGCATGGTGGCTCCCTCCCCCTTCTGTTTATCTTCTGATATCTACCCACAGACTCTTGGCTCCCCAGTTCATACCTTGAGACCAAGCGCCGGAAATGTTCTGCTTGTAGAGATCCAGATGTATCTTCTTACACCTCAGGCTGATTTTGTGGGTGTTCAGGATGGTCTGGTAGATATACAGCTTGATTCAGGGGATTGGTTGAAATAGGGATCCCTACTCCTCCACCATCTTTCCCTCTCCCATAGTCTAGATTTAATATGAAGAGAGGTATTAATGAAACAATCACATAATAATATAAAAAATGTCATTGTGACAAGGGACCGTGTTGGTCACTTTCTAGCTTCTTCTGGAAGTGAACTTTACTCACACAATGAAATATAACAACAGTCTCTGAATATTTTTCCACTCACTTCTAAAATCTTACCAGTGTCATTGCCTCTCAGCCAAAATCAACTAAGAACACACCAGTAAATAAGTTGTGTTTATTATTTATTGTAGCAAAGGACAACATAACCCATGAAAAACCATGGTAGGTCTCAGTGAGAGAATGTTAGAAATAACTTAGTAGAGGATTTTGGCTTTGGGTTACTTTAGGGGTGGGTATAAGGAAATGAGGGTTTCCTCTAGATTGGGGACTGTGAGAAAGTGGGGGTAATTCTATCATTGTATTTTTTGTGTGACATAGCAGTCTTGTTTTTTTCTGTGTTTAGACAAAATTATGAAGTAGCCTTGTTTTGTTTTACTTTATCACGGTGACAGAGTAATCTTGTCTTAGATTATAGTTTGTGAAATGATGTCCAACAAGACAACAAAATAGCCTATCTATGATTGTCAGGCCAGCTTGTAACAATATTGAGGTCTTGCTCTGAACATCAGATCAGTTTTGGATGACAGTGTCTGCTTTTATTTTCTTTCTCCTCAGTGTACATCTAGACATCATTATGCACATTGTGTTTAACATTCTATTCATATAATAGCTACTGTCCACACACACCATCTTGAAAGGTCATTTTTGTGAAACTGATTGTTAAATGAACAGTTTGTATCAGTAAGGGTCCAAGCAGGAAAACAGAAAACACACCAGAGGAATTTAATACGATAAATTGTTTAGACACGTTTTAGAGAATTTTTAAAATCGAAGAGGAAACTTTGAAGCAACTGGAGTGTAAATGCAGGTGGTAGCTATCACCCCTAGGACTAAGAAGGGACAGTGACCTTTAGATTTTCAGAAACTACAAAATTAGAGGAGGTGGTTCTGCTGAGCTAGGACTCTGATTTCTGAGTATTGGTACCCAGCCATCTAATGATGGTACTTCTTGGGGCACAAGAAAGCTGATTTTGGTAGTGTGGGAAAAAAGAAACTGACTGCTACTATTACTAGCAATCAGTGCCAGAATGAACAGCTATTCCTAGGGTGATGCTGACAGAGGTAGAAAACAAAATGGAGGGAAGGAGCATCTTTTCTTCTCCAGCCATCCAGTCTCCCTCTACTGCTCTCTATTGGCAAAATCTTGTTCAAAGACAGTTGGAGGGCACCTGGGTGGCTCAGTTGGATAAATGTCTGCCTCGGGCTTGGGTAGTGATCCCAGGGTCCTGGAATGGAGTTCTGCATCAGCCTCCTTGCCTGCTTCTCCCTCTGCCTCCCTCTCTTTGTGTCTCTCATGAATGAATAAATAAATAAAGTCTTTTAAAAAAGACAGCCAGTAAAGCAGAAATGTAGTTTGCAGAAAGCATCAGATATTATTGAAGACTGTGTTTGGAAATGAGAAAATGAGGTTAATTTCCAATATGGAAAAATAATGAGGAATTTCATGGGCTTTAGTTTCTTGTATTAACCAAACTGTATGAGTATATGCTGCCACCTGTGGAATGATAGTAGGTCTGTATAAATTAGGGAATTAAAATAGAATTTTAAAAGTCTGGATGCTGTATTTTTGAATTTTATGAGCTACAAAATTATTCTTCTTATTATAATAACAAACTGTGTATGAAAATACTACTTGTATTAGATTTTGGCTCTTCATTAGTAAAAATAATACTATCATATGTATAGTATTTTATAGTTTAAAAGTACAATTGACCCTTGAACAACATGGGTTTGAACTGCATGGGTCCACTTATATGCAGATTTTCAAATACAGTAAAGTACTGTAAATGTATTTTCTTTTATACTTTTATTAACATTTTCTTCTCTAGCTTACTTTATTGTAATACTATATATATTTATATAAATATTTATATTTATATATACTTACATATAATATATATTTATTACATATATATTTACACAAAATATTTGTTAATCAGCTATGTCTTTGGTAAGAGTTCTAGTCAACTGTAGGCCCTTAGTACTTAAGGTTTTGGTGAATCAAAGTTATACATAGATTTTTGACTATGCAAGTGTCAGTGCCCCTAACCTCCATGTTATTCAAAGGCCAACTGTATTTTAATGTTCTCTCACTCTAATCTGTGCAAAAATTTTAAAATGTAGATAGGGCAGACATTTCTATTTAGATTTCATTGGTGAAAATACTAAAAACAGAATGGCTAAATGATTTGAATATACTGTGTATCTAGGAAAAGATTAAACTTTGATTATATCTCAAGTCTCTTCTGCCTTGTGGTCTAACAATCTTTGGTATTTGTCTTGTAGTAGAATCAGCAAAGTGAAAAAGCTATTTTTTGTAGGAGTCCTCAGCTTTTCTTTCTAGTAGGATCACCTATTTATTTTTATTTCTTTGGAGTCTTGGCTTGCTTAGGACAATGTTTGAACTACAAGGAGAGTGGAAGAAAGCAGATGGGTAACCATTTCGGTCAGATTTGGAAAGATATGGAGGTTTAACTTTTTAAGCCTGTGATTGAAAATGGGTACCAATAGAAATTCTATTCTCTTCAGTCCCTGGAATGTAGGGCACGCCTGGAGAAAGCAGTCAGTAACTTGAGGATCTGTCAAGTCAGTATACCATTTCCCAACCTTGCCTGATAATCAGAATCACTGGAGTGTGTGTGTTGAGGGTGGGTGTGCCCTCATAAAAATAGCTGTCTGGATACTACTCAAGATCTAGTAAATCAGAATCTCTAGGGGAAGACCTGAAAATAGTATTCTTATTAAATGGCCAGGTGGGGGCGCCTGGGTGGCTCAGTCAGTTAAGCATATGCCTTTGGCTCAGGTCATGATCTTAGGGTCCTGGGTTTGAGCCCCATGTTGAGCTCCCTGCCCAGTGGGGAGTCTGCTTCTCCCTCTCTCTCTGCTCCTGCCCACTGCTCGTCCTCTTTCTCTCTCGCTCTGCTTTCTCTTTTTCTCTCAAATAAATAAATAAAATTGTTAAGAAAAATAAATGGCCAGGTGATTCTTATGATGAGTCAAGGTTGTGAAACATTGTCCTGGTTCTGCTGGTTGGGGTACACTGATCAGACTCTGGGAATAATTAAGCCATATTATGAAAATTAACCTTACCAAATTTTTAAGTGACTTTTTTATTCCCAAAAGGACTATAGGTCTATGAAACCTGCTTGATTTACTCATAATTTCATTTGAATTATAATTTTCCATTACTTCTATGTATACCCTGAGATTTTCTTAAAATATATTCTCATAACCTTCAGCAGAAAGAAGAAATTTACAAACTTCTACTCACTTAGGTCAATTGCAATGTATTTTAAGTTCTTCTAATAACAAATTTACATG
This sequence comes from Ursus maritimus, assembly GCF_017311325.1. Lineage (NCBI taxonomy): Eukaryota > Metazoa > Chordata > Mammalia > Carnivora > Ursidae > Ursus > Ursus maritimus. Next base: position 57,209,685 of record NW_024423319.1, read on the forward strand.
ATTTTAGGATTTATAAAAGAAAACTGAAAGCCAAAAAGCACCACAATATTTTAAATATGTAATACAATTTAAAACCACCAAAATACAATTGCATTCTTTTCAGAAAAAAGAGTAATAGGTGAGAGTCATATAAACTATAAACTAATCATTAGGCTAAACCTTTGAAACTCTATTTTAATCTTTAGGAAAGAATAATGGGAGTAACATCAGCAAGATGGTAGAATAGGAAGTCCTGGACTCCTTCCCCCCACAGACATATGAATTCCACAGCAATACACAGATAAGTTATTTTTGAGAAATCAAGAAACAAGTTAGAGGTTCCTGCACCCAAGGCAAGTGTGAAACTAGTCATATTAAAACTGGTAAGAAAATTGGAGAAACTCTTTCATTATAATCCCCACCCTTGGCATAACACCATACTAGTGGGAGGAAACGCCTGGATTCCAGCTACTTCCTGAAGAGGGTAAGAGATGTACCAAATATCCAGTATCCCAACTTTTTGAGGAGCTGCCAAGAAACTGGCTTCTACCTCCCCTATCTCAGAGTGCTAATAGAAACCTACATACACTAGATGTATGAAAGATGTAAAAAGCAAAGGCAAGAACATGCCCAATCTCATTTTTAGAGGCCAGCATTACCCTGATACAAAGTCAGACAAACACACTATAAGAAAACTACAGACCAATATCCCTGATGAATACAGATGCAAAAATCTTCAAACAAGTAGTAGCAACCTGAATTAAATAGCATATTAAAAGATTCATAAATTGTGACCAAGTTGGATTTTTCCTGGGATGCAAGGTTATTGGGGGGGGGGTTCTAAATACCTATTTTTTATCTTATTTTTATTTCTTTTAAGTTTTTATTTACATTACAATTAGCATACAGTGTAATATTAGTTTAGAGTGTACAGTTTAAAGATTAAATACTTACAACACCTAGTGATCATCACAAGTGCACTCCTTAATCCCCATCACCTATTTAAACCATTCCCCCACCCACCTCCCTTCTAGTAACCATCAGTTGTTCTCTATAGTTAAGAGTCTGTTTCTTGGTTTGCCTCTCTCTTTTCTTTTCTCTGTGAAAATCAATTACTGTAATACAGCACATTAAAACCATAAAGGATAAAAATACCGTATGATTTCACTCATATGTAGAATTTAAGAAACTAAATGAAAGAAGAAAAAGGAGACAAACCAGAATAATGGACTTTTAACTATAGACAAACTAATGGTTACAAGAGGGGAAGTGGGTTGGGGAATGGTTAAAATAAGTGAATGGGGATTAAGAGTACACTTAACATGATGAGCACTGAGGAGTATATAGAATTGTTGAATCACTATATTGTACACTGAAACTAACATAACACTGTACTTTATACTGGATTAAATAAAAAATAAATTTTTAAAAATCACATGATTATCTTAATAGATGCAGAGAAAGCATTTGACAAAATTCAGCACCCCTGCATGATAAATACCCTCAGCAAACTGGGAATAGAAGTATAGTACCTGAACATGATAAAGGCCATATATGAAAAGCCATCAACTAACATTATACTCAATGGTGAAAAACTGAAGGTTTTTCTACTAAAATGAGGAGGAACAAGGCAAGGATGCTCACTTTCACCATTTCTATTCATTATGGTACTAGAAGTCCTAGCCAGAGAATTTATAATACCCTCAGCAAACTGGGAATAGAAGTATAGTACCTGAACATGATAAAGGCCATATATGAAAAGCCATCAACTAACATTATACTCAATGGTGAAAAACTGAAGGTTTTTCTACTAAAATGAGGAGGAACAAGGCAAGGATGCTCACTTTCACCATTTCTATTCATTATGGTACTAGAAGTCCTAGCCAGAGAATTTAGGCAAGAAAAAGAAATAGAAAATATCCAAATAATCTGTTTGCAGGTAACATGTTCTTATATGTAGAAAAACCTAAAGACTACACACACACACACACACACACACACACACACACAATTCTAGAATAAATGAATTCAGTAAAGTCACAGGATACAAAAATTTGGTGTGTTTCTCTACACTAATGAACTATTTGAAAAAGAAATTATGAAAATAAACCCATTTGCAGTAGCACCAAAAAGAATAAAATATTTGGGAATAAACCGAACTAAGGACATAAAACAAACTGAAAACTACAAAACATTAAAGAAAGAAATTAAGGAAGACAAACACAACTGAAAAAGTCCCATTTTCATGGCTTGGAAGACTTAATGTTAATATGCCCATACTATCCAAAGCAATCTACACACACAGTGCAATCCCTACCAAAGTGTCAATGACATTTTCTATATATATCAGAAAAAAAAAACTCTAGAATTCATGTGGAACCACAAATAACTATGAATAACCAAAAATTCTTAGGAAGGACACATCTGAAGGTCTCACACTTCCATGTTCAAAATATATTACAGAGCTACATTTAGAGCTTGTGTTGTGTTCTTACCAAAAGATAATAATTATAAAAACTAAAGATACAAATAATATTGGGAAATGATCCCTTAAATATCTTTGAAATTTTTTACTATTTCAGGATATCAGAAGGCATAAAAAACAAGACCCATCTATATGCTGCCTACAAGAGATTAATTTTAGACCTAACTACACCTACAGATTGAAAGTGAGGGGTTGGAGAAATATTTATTATGCAAATGGGCATCAAAAGAAAGCCAGAGTAGCAATACTTATATTGGACAAACTATACATTAAAACAAAGACTGCAATAAAAGATGAAGAAGCACACTATATCATAATAAAGAGGACAATCCCTCAAGAAGATCTAACAATTATAAATATTTATACACCCAACATGGGAGCACCAAATATATACGAGTATTAATAACAAAAATAAAGGAACACATTGATTATAAAATAATAATAGTAGGGGATTTTAATACCTCCCTTGTATCAATGGACAGATTATCTACACAGAAAATCAACAAGGAAACAATGGCTTTGAATGACACACTGGACCAGATGAACTTAACATACATTCAGTACATTCCATCCTAAAACAGTATAACACACATTCTTTTCAAGTGCACATGAGACATTTTCCAGAACTGATCACTCATTAGATCATAAATCAGGCCTCAACAAATACAAAAATATTCAGATCATATGATGCATATTTTCTGAAAACAACACTGTGTAACTCGAAGTCAATCATAAGAAAAAAATCTAGAAAGACAACAAATATACAGAAGGTGAACAATGTGCAACTAAACAATGAGTGTGTTAACCAGGAAATCAAAACAAAACAAAAATACATGGAAACAAGTGAAAATGAAAATACAATGGTCCAAAACCATTGGGATGCAGCAAATGAAAATAAAAACTTAACATTCCAAAACCTTTGTGATGCAGCAAAAGCTGTCATAAGAAGGAAGTATATAGCATTACAGGCCCACCTCAAGAAGCAAGAAAAATCTCAAATGAACAACATAACTTTACACCTAAAGAAGGTAGAAAAAGACAACAAATGAAGCCCAAATTCAGCAAATGGAAGGAAATAATAAAGGTTAGAGCAGAAATAAATGCTATAGAAACTAAAAAAAAAAAAAAATAGATCAATGAAACTAGGAGCTGATTCTTTGAGTAGTTTAATAAAATTATAAAACCTCTAGCCATATTTATCAAAAAAAAAGAGAGAGAGAGCGAGAGAAAGAAAGAAAGGAACCAAATACATAAAATAATACATGATCAATGAGAAGTAACCAACAACACAGAAAAACACACAATTACAAGAATATGAAAAATTACATGCCAACAAATGGACATCCAGGAAGAAATGGATAAATTCCTAGAAACATAAACTACAAAAAGTGAAACAGGAAGAAATAGAAAATTTAAACTGATAACCAGAAAAAAATTGGATCAGGAATAAAAAATCTCCCAACAAAAAAGTCCAGGGCCAGATGGCTTCACAGGTGAATTCTGCCAAGCATTTTTTTTCTACCAAATATTTATTTTTTTATTGTTATGTTAGTTACCATATGGTACTTCATTAGTTTATGATGTAGTGTTCCATGCTCCATTGTTTGTGTAAAAAACCCAGTGCTCATTGCATATGTGCCCTCCTTAATACCCATCACTATGCTAACCCAAATATTTAAAAAAAAAGTTAATACCTATTCTTCCCAAACTATTCCAAAAAATAGAAAAGGAAGGACTCCCACTAAAAACATTCCATGCTCATAGATTGGAAGAAAAAATATTAAAATGTCTATACTACCCAAACCAATCTACACATTTAAAGCAATCCTATTAAAATACCACCAGCATTTTTCACAGAGCTAGAAAAAATAATCCTAAAATTAGTGTGGAACCATGAAAGACCTCACATAGTCAAAGCAACCATGAAAAAGAAAAGCTGGAGGCATCACAATTCTGCACTTCAAGTGATATTACAAAGTGGTAGTGATCAGAATAGAATGGTACTGGCACACACACAAAAAATACATAGACTAATGGGACTGAATAGAACATCCAGAAATGAACCCACAAATGTACAGTTAATTAATCTTTGATAAAGCAGGAAAGAATATCCAATGGGAAAAAGTCTCTTCAACAAATGGTGGGAAAACTGGACAGCAACATGCAAAGGGATGGAGCTGGCCCGCTATCTTACACCATGCATGAAAATAAATAGAAAGTGGATTAAAGAGTGAAATGTGAGACCTGAAGCCATTAAAATCCTGGAGAAGAACAGAGGCAGTAACCTCTTTGAATTTGGCTATAACAGCTTCTTACTAGATATGTCTCCTGAGACAGGGGAAACAAAAGCATAATTAACTGTTTGGATGTCATCAAAATAAAAAGCTTCTGCACAGTGCAGGGCACAATGAACAAAACTAAAAGGCAACCTATGGAATGGTAGATGATTTTTGCAAATGACTTATCTGATAAAGGGTTGGTATACAAAATATACAAAGAATTTCTAAAGCTCTACACCCAAAAAACAAATAGTCCAATTAAAATATTGGCAGAAGACATGAATAGACATTTTTCTAAAGAAGATATCCCAATGGCCAACAGACACATGAAAAGATGTTCAACATCACTCTTCATCAGGGAAATACAAATAAAAACTACAATGAGATATAATCTCACACCTGTCAAAATGGCTAAAATCAACAGAACAATAAACAGGTGTTGGATTAAGATGTGGAAAAAGTGGAACAGTCCTACACCATTGGTGGGAATGCAATCTGATGTAACCACTCTAGAAAACAGTATGGAGGTTTCTCAAAAAGTTAAAAATAGAACTACCCTATGATCCAGCAATTGCACTACTAGGTATTTACCCAAAGAATACAAAAATACTATTTCAAAGAGATACATGCACCATCATGTGTGTAGTACAAATTATGGAAACAGGCAATTGTCCATCCACTGATGAATGTATAAAGCAGAAGTGAGATATGCACATACACGTACACACACACACACACACACACACACACACACACACACACAATGGAATATTACTCAGCCATAAAAAAGAATGAAATGTTGGCATTTGCAATGACTTGGATAGAGCTAAAAAGTATAACTCTCAGGGAAATAAGTCAGTCATAAAAAGACAAAAGCAATATGATATCACTCATATGTGGACTACAAGAATTAAAACAAACATTTGGGGCCGCTGGGTGGCTCTGTTGGTTGTATCTGCCTTTGGCTCAGGTCATGATCTCAGGGTCCTGAGATCGAGTCCACATCAGGCTCCCTGCTCAGCTGGGAGCCTGCTTCTCCCTCTCCCTCTGCTGCTCTCTCTCTCTTTCAAATAAATACAAATCTTAAAAAAAAAAAAAAGAAAGCAGTAAAGAATACCCAATGGGAAAAAGGCAGTCAGGCTCCCTGTTCAGGAGGGAGCCTGCTTCTCCCTCTGCCCCTCCTTTCTCACTGGCTCTCTTTCTCTCTCTCAAATAAATAAATAAATAAATATGTTTTTTAAAAAAACATAAAAAAACAAAGCAAAAAAAAGAGAATTAAAACAAAGGATGATAGGGAAAAGAAAGAGAGGCAAACCAAGAACCAGATTCTTAACTATAGAGAACAAACTGATGGCTGCCAGAAGGGAGGTATTTGGGGGGATGAGTTAAATCTGTGATGGAGATTAAGGAGTGTACTTGTGATATATGGAATAAAGTAGTAAATCAGTTGTTTAATTTGATATGTAAAAATAAAGCATTCTGAGTTAAGATTATAAATCCAAAGACTAAAGTTTTACAATGCTCTTCCATGCACAATAGTTAAAGCATTGTCTTAGTTGCCTCTTGTTTAGTCTATTTTGTTATTAACTTTGGCATGTCTTATATCTCGAAAATGTAAAATCGAAGCTCTATACCTTTCTAAAAATACCTATCCACATTTGGAGATATATATATATATATATATATATATATGAATATTTGTATAGGGATATTTATGTTTGTGTATGTGTCTCATTATTCAAGTCCTAGGTTGAATGTCACCACGTTTGGAAGAGATTTTTTACTGTCTTATGTTAAAAAAAAAAAAAAAGAAAAGAAACCTCTTCTCTAGCCCTAGGCACTCTCTATTCTGCTACCCTATTTTTCTCTGTAGCACATAACATTATCCCAAAGTAGCATATTTATTGGTTTATTTGATGTTTATCACCACCAGATTTTAAACTCCATCATAATGAACTTTGCATATCTATTGGTCACAGTGTGTCATTTAGTTAATATTAGTTGTATTAATTATATTTACTGTAATGAGCCATCTGTCATATGCTGGACCTACATTGCTCACCAGGTAGAATCTGAAATTTTTAAAAAGTTAGTCACCTAGGGGCTCTTGGGTGGCTCAGTTGGCTAAGCATCTAACTCTTGATCTCAGGGTTGTGAGTTCAAGCATGATGTTGGGTTCCACACCTGGCATGGAGCCTACTTTTAAAAAAAGTCACCTAGACAGGGTAATTTGAATATTAAATTTAAAGAGGTCACTTGAACATGGGTTTCATGTATTCATGTATGCATGTGGTCCATTGTTAATACTGTGGGCTTTTTAGATTTAAAACCATGTCCCCCTGCTCACTATCTGTAAATTTAAACAAGTTACTTATCCTCTTTGAACACCAATTCCCAAATCTGTACAAATCCAAATAATAGATTGTACAATCCATGATTATTTTGAAGTGTAAATGATATAAATTTTAAAGTGCTCACTAATGGCATATGTTATTGCTGTTGAATATTTTTTTTTAGGTTTACTAATCATGGTTTTGGATTAGAGTCCAGTTTATTTACTTTTCTTTTTTATTAAGTTTTTATTTTAATTCCAGTATAGTTAACATAGTGTTACATTAATTTGAGATGTACAGTATAGTGATTCAATAATTCCATTAAATAGCTAGTGCTCATCACTACAAGTGCACTCCTTAATCCCTGTCACCTATTTCACCCATCCCCCCACCCACCTCCCATCTGGTAACTGTCAGTTTGTTGTCTATATTTAGGTATCTGTTTCTTTTTTTCTTTTTTATTCCTTTGATTCCTTATTTTGTTCTTATATTCCATATATGAGTGAAATCATATGGTATTTGTCTTATTCTGACTGACTTATTTCACTAAGCAATATACTCTTTAGCTCCATCCATGTTGTTGCAAATTGCAAGATTTCTTTCATTTTAGGCTGAATAATATTTTGTTTAATATATATACCACCTCTTCTTTATCTATTCATCTATCCATAAACACGTGGGTTGCTTCCATATTTTGCGTATTGTAAATAATGCTGCAATAAACATAAGGATTCACGTATCCCTTTGAATTAGTGTTTTTGTATTTTGGGGATAAATACCCAGTAGTGCAATTACTGAATTGTAGGGTAATTTTGATTTTAACTTTGAGGAATTCCATACTGTTTTCCGCAGTGGCTGCACCAGTTTTCATTCCCACCAACAGTGCACAGATGTTTCTTTTACTCCACATCCTTGCCAACACTCATTACCTGTGTTTTGGATTTTAGCCATTCTAACAAGTGTGAGGTGTTATTGTAGTTTTGGTTTGCATTTCCGTGATGATGAGTGATGTTGAGCATCATTTCATGATTCTGTTGGCCATCCAGAAGTCTTCTTGGAATAAATGTCTGTTCGTTTCTTTTGCCTATATTTTAGTTGGATTATTTGGGTTTTGTTTTGTTTTGTTTTGTTTTGTTTTGTTTTGTTTTTTTGAGTGTTGAGTTGTATCACTGCTTTATATATTTGGATACTAATGTTTTATCAGGTAAGTCATTTCTAAATATCTTCTCCCATTCAGTAAGTTGTCCTTTAGTTTTGTTGATTGTTTCCTTCACAGTGCAGAAATTTTCTATTTTGATGTAGTCTCAGTACTTTATTTTTGTCTTTATTTTCCTTACCTTAGGAGATATATTTAGAAAAATGATGCTATGGCCAATGTCAGAGACATTACTGCCTGTGCTCGCTTCAAGGATTTGAATGGTTTCAGATCTCATATTTAGGTCTTTAATCCATGTTCAATTTGTTTTTTTGTATGGCATAAGAAAGCAGTCCAGTTTCATTCTTTTGCATGTAGCTGATCAGTTTACATAACTCCATTTGTTGAAGAGACTGTCTTTTTCTCATTGGATTTTCTTTCCTGCTTTTTTGAAGATTAATTGAACATAGAGTCTGCATTTTCTATTCTGTTCCATTGATCTATTTGTCTGTTTTTTCTGCCAGTGCATACTATTTTGATTATTACAGCTTTGTACTATAGCTGTAATATCACTGGAATTATGATACCTCCAGCTTGCTTTCATTTTTCAAGATTGCTTTGGCTCTCTAGGGTCTTTTGTGGTTCCATACACATTATAGGATTGTTTGTTCTAGTTCAGTGAAAAATGCTGTTGGTATTTTGATAGGGATTGTATTAAATGTTTAGGTTGCTTTGAGTGGTATAGACATTTTAACAGTATTTGTTCTTCCAATCCATGAGCATGGAATGTCTTTCCAATTCTTTGTCTTTTTCAATTTCTTTTTTCACTGTTTCATAGTTTTCAGAGCACAGATTCTTTTACCTCTTTGTTTAGGTTTATTCTTAGGTATCTTATGGTTTTTCATGTAATTGCAAATAGGATTGATTCCTTGATTTCTCTTTCTGCTGCTCCATTATTGGTGTACAGAAATGCAACTGAATTCTGGACATTGATTTTGCATCCTGCAACTTTAGTACCAGTTTTTTGGTGGAGTCTTTTTGGTTTTCCATATAGTGCATCATGTCATCTGCAAATAGTGAAAGTTTTACTTCTTCTTTGCTGGTTGGATGCCTCTTATTTCTTTTTGTTGTCCGATTGCTGAAGTTAGGACTTCCAGTACTATGTTAAATAACAGTGGTGAGAGTGGACATCCCTTTTGTGTTCCTGACCATAGGGGAACAGCTCTCAGTTGTTCCCCATTGAGGATGATATTAGCTCTGCATTTGTCATCTATGGCCTTTATTATGTTGAGCTATATTGCTAAACCTACTTTGTTGAGGGCTTTTATCATGAATGGATGCTGTACATTGTCAAATGCTTTTTCTGAATCTGTTGAAATGATCATATGGTTTTTATCCTTACTCTTATTGATGTAATGTATCACATCAATTGATTAGCAAATATTGAATCACCCTCGTAACCCAGAAATAAATCCTACATGCTCATGATGAATGTTTTTTTTTTTTTTAACTTACTGTAGGATTCTGTTTGCTAGTATTTTGTTTACAATTTTTACATCTAGGTCCATCACATATTGGCCTGTAATTCTCCTTTTTGGTGTTGTCTTTTCTGGTTTTGGTATCCTTGTAACCCTGGCCTTATAGAAATAATTTGGGAGTTTTCCTTTCTCTTCTGTTTTTTGGAATATTTTGAGAAGAATAGGCATTATATTTTCTTCAGTGTTTGGTAGAATTCCCTTGTGAAACCATCTGGTCCTGGACTTTTGTTTATTGGGAGTGTTTTGAGGACTGATTAAATTTCCTTATTGGTATTGGTATGTTCAAATTTTGTATTTTTTCCTGCTTCAGTTTTGGTAGGTTATATGTTTGTATAAATGTATCCATTTCTTCTAGGTTGTCCAGTTTTGATGGCATAAATTTTTTATAATAGTCTCTTAAAATTATTTGTATTTCTGTGGTGTTGGTCATTATTCCTCCAATCTCATTTGTAATTTTGTATGAGTATTTTCTCTTTGTTTATTTATTTAATTAATTTTTTTTCTTGATGGTTCTACCTAGAGGTTGATCAGCGTTTTTTTGTTTTGTTTTGTTTTAATTTTTTTCAAAGAATCAGCTCCTGGTTCCATTGATCTCTTCTATTGTTTCTTTAGTTTCTATATTATTTATTTCCTTCCTTGTACTAGTTTGGGGTTCTGTTTGTTGTTGTTCTATCTCCTTTAGGTGTAAGTTTAGTTTGTGAGGTTTTTCCTGCTTTTTTTTGTAGGCCTGTATTACTATAAACTTCCCTCTAAGTACCACGTTTGCTGCAACCAAAATATTCTGGAAATTTGTGTTTTCATTTCCATTTTCATTTCTTTCCATGTACATTTTTATATGTTCTTTGATTTCTTGTTCCACCCCTTTGTAGTTTAATAGCATGTTATTTAACCTCCATATATTTGTGGTCTTTTCAGAAACTGGACAGCTACCTGCAAAAGAATGAAACTGGGCCCCTTCCTTATAGCACACAAAAAAAATACATTCAAAATGCTTAAAAGACCTAAATGTGAAACCTGAATGTATAAAAATCTTAGAAGAGAGCAGAGGGAGTAACTTCTTTTATATTGGCTGTAACACCTTCTTTGTAGAAAAGTCTCTTGAGACAAGGGAAAGAAAATAAAAAATGTAAACTATTCAACCTTCATCAAAATAAAACACTTCTGCACAGCAAAGAAAACAATCAACAAAACTAAAAGTCAACCGGTGGAATGGGAGAGGGTATTTGCAAATGACATTTTTGATAAAGGGTTACTATCAAAAATATGTAAGGAACTTATAAAACTGAACATCCAAAAAAACAAATAATCCAGTTTAAAAAGGGGCAGAACCCATGAATAGACATTTTTCCAAAGAAGGCATACAAATGGCTAACAGAAACATGAAAATATGCTCAATATCACTCTTCATCAGGGAAATACAAATCAAAACTACAATGAGATATCACCTCACAGCTCTCAGAATGGGTAAAATTAACAACACAGGGAAGAACAGGTTTTGGGAGGATGTGGAGAGAGGTGATCCCTATTACACTGTTGGGAATGTAAACTTGTGCAGCCACTCTGGAAAATAGTATGGAGTTTCCCCAAAAAATTAAAAATAGAACTACCTTATGATCCAGCAATTGCACCACTAGGTATTTACCCCAAGGATACAAAAATACTGTTGAAAGGATACATGCAACCAATGTTTATAGAAGTGTTATCAACAATAGCCAAATTATGGAAACAGCACAAACGTCCATTGACTGACAAATGGGTAAAGAAGATGTGATATATATATACACACACAACGGAATGTCCTTCAAAGTTTTTGTTGAAAATCCCGTTAGACTTATGGGTTTTCTCTTGTATATAAGTGTCTTCTCTTTCTACTTTTACGATTTTTTTTTAAATCACTGCTTAGTGCTATTTTAACTACTATGTGTCTTGGTGTGGATCTGCTTTTGTTGTTGTTTTGTTTTGTTTTTGTTTTTGTTTTTGTTTTTCTTCTTTAGGCATCTCTGTGCTTCATGAATCTGGAAATCTGTTTCCTTCCCTGGATTGGGAACGTTTTCAGCTATTATTTCTTCAAGTACATTTTCTGCCCCCCTTTCTCTCTCTTCCTCTTCTGGTATCCTTATAATGTGAATGTCATTATGAGTCACTGAGTTACCCAAGGGTATTCTCAATTTGCATAATTTTTCTTCTCATTTGGTTAGCTTCATTATCTTCCATTTTACTCTATTTTCCAGGTCATTAATTCTTTTGTTTCCTTCATCTAACCTCCTAATTTTTCTATCAAGTTTATTTTTAATTTCATTTATTGTGTTCTTCATCTCTGATTGCTTCTTTTTTATATTTTTGTTAAGAGTTTCACTGAAGTGCTCTTGTTTCTCAAGTCCATTGATTACCTTAATGATCATTACTTTAAATTCTCTGTCACACATATTATTTATATCTCTTGCTGTGGTTTGATCCTATTTCATTTGGGACATATTTCTCTGTCTCCTCATTTTTTATAATCTCTATTTCTCTGTGTTAGGAAAGTCAGCTGTATCTCTTACTCTTGGCGATATGATAATGGCCTTCTGAAAAGAGGTCCTGGAATGTTCTGCAGTGCAGTGTCCCCTGTTCCCCAGTACCTTCAGGGAGTGTCTTGTGTGTGTGTGTGTGTGTGTGTGTGTGTGTGTGTGTTGCATGTGTCCTGTTGTATTCTTGCCTCTTTTCCTTTCCGTTCAGTTTTCTTCAGAGGCTTTCATTGCCTGTTGTGGCTAATGTTTAGTTCCCAGCAGGTGTGGGGTGTGTTTTAACAAAGTACAGGTTGATCTCCTTATGAAGGAGAGCTGCTGCCACCTCATCCAGTACTGAGTTCCCACAAAATGGGCTGGTCAGTAGATGAGGTGTTGGTGGGATTTGTGATGATCTTCTGGGGGATTGGACCTATGGGGACTTAGGCAAGGGTGACTGGGGATAAGGGATACAACTATACATAAGTATGTGTGTGGCTTGGTGTAAATAAGTTAGGTAAGAAGTGTTCCCTTTATGCTGGCTTCCTCAGGTGGCTATGTGTTTATGATGATGGATGGGAGGTGGAAATGACATATGCTAGCTCTTTTGTTCCTGGAAGGTTCTCCTCATGATCTCTGCCTGTCTGGGCCATGCTGTGAGATGAGTAAATCACTCTCCCTCCCGTCTGCTCCTGGTGTTTTTCAAACTGCTAATTTTATGCTGTATCTCCATGGGCTGTTTGTTGTGCTCTCTCTTTAAGGATAGGGACTCTGCTTCTTAATGCCTTCCTTGCTCTCAGAGCCAAGCCCACTGATTTTTAGAATTCCAAGTTTAAGTCCTACTGGTTGTAAGAACTCACGAAATTTGGCCCTTCTCACTTTCAAAGCCGAATGCTATGGGGATTCATCTTCTTTGTGTGGGCTCCCTGTGTGAATGTCTGTCTTTTTCCCTTCTCTGTACCCCCAGTTCCATTCCCACTGTGGACAGCCACAGTCCATTTATTTGATGCAGCCTCTTCTTTACCTTTAGTTATGGATTTTTGTGGGTTTTTTTTCCTGTTAGTCCTTAGATCATTTTCTGTGTTATTTATTCTGATGTGAGTGTTATCTAGTTGTATCCATGGAACAAGGCAAGCTGAGGGTTCTCCTACTCCACCATCTTCCAGGATACCCCCTGAATATAGTTTATTGAAAAAAGATCATAGTTGATATTTCATAACAGTTTGGCACCAATAGAAGAAAAAAACAGTTTCTCAAAATAGATTAAAAGCATTCCCTCATACTTTGTAAAAATATACACTCTGTCAGGGTCTCAATCCATAGTTCTGAAATAGGAAAGCAATAAAAAATATCACAAATCAAGACCCTACAGTTATCAAACTGAGGCTCCAAGGAAGTGATAGTACATTTACAACAACTAACCATGCAATAGTCTTTAATCATTACAAAGTAAAAATACAGTTAAAAGATATTTTTTATTCAGTTCATGTCACTTTTGCAAGGCATTTCTTCTTTTCTGCTCACATCTATTTAGGTGCCTTTTAAAAGTATTTAAAAATATGAAGAGAGAGAGTTTGACATCTTCTTAGCCAATTTGAATACCTTTTATTTATTTTTGTCATCTGATTGCTGACACTAGAACTTCTAGTACTATGTTGAACAATAGTGGCAAAAGTGGGCATCCTTGTCTTGTTCCTGACCTTAAGGGAAAAGTTCCCCCATTGAGAATGATACTCGCTGTGGGCTTTTCATAGATGGTTTTTATGAAATTGAGGAATGTTCCCTCGATCCCTACACTTTGAAGAGTTTTAATCAGGAAAGGATGCTGTATTTTGTCAAATGCTTTTTCTGAATCAACTGAGATGATCATATGATTCTTGTCTTTTCTTTTATTGATGTGCTCTACCATGTTGATTGATTTGCGAATGTTTAACCACCCTTGTATCCCAGGCATAAAACCCATTTGGTCCTTTTGAATAATCCATTTAATGCATTATTGAATCCTATTGGCTAAGATCTTGATGAGAATTTTGGCATCCATATTCATCAGGGATATCGGTCTGTAATTCTCCTTTTCGATGGGGTCTTTGTCTGCTTTTGGGATCAAGGTGAAGCTGGCCTCATACAACGAGTTTGGAAGTTTTCCTTCTGTTTCTATTTTTTTAAACAGCTTCAGGAGAATAGGTGTTATTTCTTCTTCACCCCCAAATTACTAGAATTCCTACAGCAATTCAGTAATGTGGCAGGATACAAAATCGATGCATAGAAATCAGTTGCTTTTCTAACACTAACAATGTAACAGTAGAAAGAAATTAGGGAATTGATTCCATTTACAATAGCACAAAAAAACCATAAGATACCTAGGACTCTTATAAACCTAACCAAAGAGGTAAAGAATCTATACTCTGGAAACTAAAGAACTCTTATGAAAGAAACTGAGGAAGACACAAAAAGAAAAACATTCCATGCTCATGGATTGGAAGAACAAACATTGTTAAAATGTCTATGCTGACGAAGGCAATCTATACTTTCAACGTCATTCCAATCAAAATGCCATTAGCATTTTTCAAAGAGCTGGAACAAACAATCCTAAAATTTGTATGGAACCAGAAAATACCTGAAATCACCAAGGAAATGTTAAAAACAAAACAAAACAAAACCGGGGGCATCATGTTGCCTGATTTCCTGCTATATTACAAGGCTATGATCACCAAGACAGCATGGTATTGGCAAAAAAACAGACACATAGATCCATGGAACAGAATAGAAACTCCACAAATTGACCCTCAACTTTATGATCAACTAATCTTTGATAAATCAGAAAAAAATATCGAATGGAAAAAAGACAGTCTCTTCAATAAATGGTGCTAGGAAAATTGGACAGCCACATGAAGAAGAATGAAACTGGACCATTCACTTACAGCACACACAAAGAGAAACTCAAAATGGATGAAAGACCTCAATGTGAGACAGGAATCCATCAAAATCCTAGAAGAAAACATAGGCAGTAACCTCTTCAACATTAGCCACAATAACTTCTTTCAAGACACATCTCCAAAGGCAAGTGAAACAAAAGCAAAAATGAGCTTTTGGGACTTCAAGATAAAAAGCTTCTGCACATCAAAGGAAACAGTCAACAAAACTAAGAGGCAGCCCACAGAATGGGAGAAGATAGTTGCAAATGACATTACAGATAAAGGGCTGATATCCAAGAACTATAAAGACCTTCTCAAACTCAATACTCAAAAAAAAAAGTAATCAGTCAAAAAATGGGCAGAAGGCATGCACAGACACTTTACCAAAGAAGACATACAAATGGTTAACAGACACATGAAAAAATGCTCAACATCTTTAGCCACCAGGGAAATTCAAATCAAAACTGCATTGAGATACCACCTTACACCAGTTAGAATGGCAAAAATTAACAAGGCAGGAAACAACAAATATTGGTGAGAATGTGAGAAAGGGGAACCCTCTTCACTGTTGGTGGGAATGGAAGTTGGTACAGCCGTTTTGGAAAATAGTATGGAGGTTCCTCAAAAAGTTAAAAATAGAGCTACCCTATGACCCAGCAATTGCACTACTGGGTATTTACCCCAAAGATACAGAAGTAGTGAAAAGAAGGGGCACATGCACCCCAATGTTCATAGCAGCCATGTCCACAATAGCCAAACAGTGGAAGGAGCTGAGATTCCCTTCAACAGAAGAATGGATAAAGAAGATGTGGTCCATATATACAATGGAGTATTACTCAGCCATCAGAAGGGATGAATACCCAACATTTGCAGCAACATGGATGGAACTGGGAGGAGATTATGCTAAGTGAAATAAGTCAAGCAGAGAAAGACAATTATCATATGGTTTCACTCATATGTGAAACATAAGGAATAGCATGGAGAATATTAGAAGGAAGAGTAAACTGAAGGGAGGGAAATCAGAGGGGGAGACCAACCATGAGAGACTATGGACTCCAAGAAACCAGGAAACAATATGAGGGTTTCAGAGGGGAATAGGGTGGGGGAATTAAAGAGGGCACATGTTATAATGAGCTCTGGGTGTTATACGCAAACAATGAATCATGGAATACTACATCAAAAATAATGATGTACTGTATAGTGACTATCACAACATAAAAAAATACACATTTAAAATATGAAAACTATTTCAAAAAAGAAGATATTGGTCTGGTCCATAGGAGGTTGAAATTTGTCTCATGTAGAATATGTAGAAATTCTAGGAAAATTAATTTGGACTAGTTATATTTGTATTTTTAAAACTTGAATGACTTCATTCATCTAAATTTCTGGATTGAAATTAAGCTCTTCTTTTCTTTTCTTTCTTTTTTTGGGGGGGGGTCTAAGGTTTTGTTTTGTTTTGTTTTCATTTTTTAAAATTTTATTATGTTAGTCACCATACAGTACATCATTAGTTTTTCATGTAGTGTTCCATGATTCATTGTTTGTGTATAACACCCAGTGTGGAATTAAGCTTTTCTAAAAAGAATAGCTAGATTATTGACAGAGTTTGACTTGAAATCAAAATTCTTGTTGCTTTGTAGCTCTTTTTGTATTTTTATTTATTTTTTATAATAATATTTTTATTATATTATGTTAGTCACCATACAGTACATCCCTGGTTTTTGATGTAAAGTTCCATGATTCATTAGTTGCGTATAACACCCAGTGCACCATGCAATACGTGCCCTCCTTACTACCCATCACCAGTCTATCCCATTCCCCCATCCCCCTCCCCTCTGAAGCCCTCAGTTTTTTTCTCAGAGTCCATAGTCTTTCATGCTTTATTCCCCCTTCTGATTACCCCCTTTCTTTATCCCTTTCTTCTCCTACTGATCTTCCTACTTCTTTTTGTATTTTTAGAATATTTGCTATAGACCAATGTTTTCAACTGAACTTACTTTTTTCTGTTCATTTTTACATAAAATTAGTACAGGTAAAATGTCAATTCATTGAGTATTATTGCATTAAACGTTTCATATAATATGTATGCAATATGCATTTTTTTTACAACACAAAACCTAGTGGAACAAGTGTATGCTTCATTCTTTGCCTATTTAATTGCCTTTCTGTATTGAGAAAATGAACAATGCTATGCACTTTTCATAAGGGAAAGATCTCTCTTTCTCTCTCTCTCTCTTTTTTTTTTTTTTTGGTTGTGAACTAATAGTTAATTCTTATTTTTTTCTACCTTACACACCTCTTCTTTTAACTTCTCATTGAAACCAAAGTACTTACTCAAGAAACTTGGAAAATAAATGTAACTAAAATTATAAATATCTAGTTCAGATTATTTGTTTCTTCCTGTTTCAGTTTTGGTAGTTTGTATGTTTCCAGGAAGACAGCCATTTCTTACAGGTTGCTTAATTTGCTGGCATATAATTGCTGGTAATAATTTCTTATAATTGCTTCTATTTCCTTGGTGTTAGTCGTGATCTCTCCCCTTTCATTCATGATTTTATTAATTTGGGTCCTTTCTCTTTTCTTTTGAATAAGTTTGGCCAGTGGTTTATTGATCTTATTAAATCTTCCAAAGAAGCAGCTTCTTGTTTCATTGATCTGTTCTACTTTTTTTTCTGGTTTCTATTTCATTAATCTCTGCTCTAATCTTTATTATTTCCCTTTCCCGCTTGGTTTAGGTTTTATTTGCTGTTCTTTCTCCAGCTCCATTAGGTGTAGGGTTAACTTGTGCATTTGGGATTTTTCTGATTTTTTGAGAGAGGCTTGGGTGGCTATGTATTTCCCCCTTAGGTCGGCCTTTGCAGTATCCCATATGTTTTGGATTGATGTGTTTTCAATCTCATTATTTTCCATGAATTGTTTAAGTTCTTTAATTTCCTGGTTGACCCAATCATTCTGTAGGAGGATACTCTTTAACTTGCAAGTGTTTGAATTCCTTCCAAATTTTTTCTTGTGATTGAGTTCCGGTTTCAAGGCATTGTGGTCTGATAACATGCAGGGAATAATCTCAATCTTTTGGTAACGGCTGAAACCTGATTTGTGACCCAGTATGTGGTCTGTTTTTGAGAAAGTTCTGTGCACATTCGGGAAGAATGAGTATTCTGTTGTTTAAGGTTGGAATATTCTGTATGTATCTACTAAGTCCATCTAGTCCAATGTGTCATTCAAAGCTCTTGTTTCTTTGTCGATCTTCTGTTTAGATGATCTGTCCAATACTGAGAATGGAATGTAAAAATCTCCTAATATTAATATCTTATCGTTGATTTGATTCTTTATTTTGGTTAACACCTGGCTTATGTAGTTGGCTGCTTTCATATGGGGGCATAGATATTTACAATTGTTAGATTTTTCTTGTTGGCTAGAGCCTTTAAGAATGATACAGTGTCCCTTTGGATTTCTTATTACAGTCTTTAGTTTAAATTCTGATTTGTCTGATATAAGAATTGCTACCCCAGCTTTCTTATGAGGTCCATTGGCATAGAAAATGGTTCTTCATCCCCTCACTTTCAGTCTGGAGGTGACTAGGTTCAAAATGAGTGTCTTGTAGACAGCATATGGATAGGTCTTGTCTTTGTATCCAATCTACAACCCTGTGCCATTTCATGGGAGCATTTAGGCTGTTCATGTTTAGAATTACTACTGAAAGATATGTATTTATTGTCATCCTATTGTCTGTATGGTCCCTCTTTCTATGGATTGTCTCTGTAAATTTCTGGTCTATATTACTCTTGGGGTGTTTCTTCTTTTATAGAATTCTGGAAGCTCTGTCTCTCCATCCATTCTGAATGACAGCCATGCTGAATAAAGTATTCTTGGCTGCATATTCTTCTCATTTAGTACTTTGAATATGTCTTCCCAGCCCTTTCTGGGTTTCCTTCATAGAATAGGGAAGCTCTCATCTATGATTTGCTCAAATATAACTTCTAGTCCTCTCTCTCTCTCCACCCCTCAGGGATCCCAGTAATTCTGACATTGGAACATCATGGCGTCATTGATTTCCCTAAGTCTGCTTTCATGGATTGTAAGCTGTTTGTCCCAGGCCTCCTCCTGTTCCTTCCTTTCTATCAGTTTATCTTCTAGATCACTAATTTGTTCTTCTGCCTCATTTACTCTAGCTGTCAGAGTATCCAGTTTAGACTGCATCTCATTCATAGATTTTTTAAGTTTGGCCTGATTAGCTCTCATTTCTGCCCTTGAGAGTCTATGTTGCCACTAATGGTTTTCTCAAGCCTAGCTATTATCTTTGTAATTGCTACCCTGAAGTCTATTTCTGACAATTTCCTTATATCTATATCCATTATGTCTGCAAGAGAGGGCATTGTCTCTGGTTCTTTCCTTTGTTGGGAGTTTCTCCTCCTAGTCATTCTGTTGAGAGGTGGTTGAGGGGATGTACGGAGTCGAAAATATCAACCACAGTCCAGGCTGGATGCACCCTGGGAATGTTTGGAGTGGTCAGAGGTCACTACTGACAAAACACAGCCAAAATAAAACCCAAGAATAAGATTTATAAAGTTAAAAAAAAAA
>NW_024423319.1:57229443-57235751 GCF_017311325.1 Ursus maritimus
AACCTGGTGCTCATCGCAATGCACTCCTTAATCCTCAGCACCTATTTAACCCATCCCCCAATGAGTTCCCTTGAAATAATCAGTTTGTTTTCTATAGTTAAGAGTCTGTTTCTTGGTTTCTCTCTCTTCTTCTTCCCTTATGCTGATTTGTTTTATCAAAATACAAAAGCTTCTTTACAGTGAAGGAAACAATCAACAAAACTTAAAGGCAATCTAGGGAATATAGAAGATATTGAGCAAATGAAATATCTGATAAAGGGTTGTATCCAAATCTACAAAGAATTTATCAAATTCAATGCCCCAAAATGAATGACATCAATTAAAAATGGGCAGAGAAGACATGAATAGGTATTTTTCAAAGAAGACACTAGATGGCCCATAGACACATGAAAAGAAGCTCACCATCACTGATCATCAGAGAAATACCAAAAGCTACACGTATGAGCCATCACCTCACACCTGTCAAAATGGTAAAATTAACAACATAAAAAACAACAGGTGTCGAGCAAGGATGGAGGAAAGTGTTGCACTGTTTGTGGAACACTCAGCTACAAACACTATGGAAACAGTATGGAAGTGCCTCAAAATGTTAAAAAATAGAACCATCCTATGACCCAGAAGTTTGCGTATACTATGTATTTACCTGAAGAATACAAAATATCTCATTCAAAGGGAAAGATGCAGGCCAACATGTTCATAGCAGCATTATCTACAATAAGCCAAATTATGGAAACAGCCCAGTGCACCATTGACTGATGAACGCGAATAATATTGACCGGTCATAGAAAAGAATGAAATCTTACCATTTGCAGTGATGTCAGTGTGGCTGGGAGTATTATGTTAAGTGAATTAAGGTCGGAGAATACCATATGATTTCCATCATATATGGAATTTAAGAAACAAAACAAATAAGCTTGTGTAAGTTTTGAGTATATATACGCTTTCTTCTTTTGGGTATATATCTTAGAGTGGAATTGCTTGGGTCCTATGATAACTCTATGTTAAAAATTTTGAGACTACTTTTCCAATGCTGGTTAAAACATTTTACATTTCCACCAGAAGTATATAATGGTTCCAATTTATCTACATCCTGCTCAACACTTCTTATCATCTGTCTTTTTATTATAGACATCATATTAAATATGTCTTCAAATTCTTTGCCCATTTTTAATTTCATTATTTGCCTTTTTATTATTAAGATGTAAACTTTCTTTATATATGCTGAATACAAGTTCCTTATCAGATATGTGATTTGAACATATTTCCTCAATTCTGTGGATTATCTTTTCACTTTATTGATGTTCTTGTTTACAGCACCTCATGCAATTTTTTAAAGCTTTCATTTATGACACTCTTCACCCACAACATGAAAATTATTGAAAATGTCTTACCCGAACTATTTCATTGATCAACATTTAATTCAGTTGCAACTGCTTCAATTTTCTCTCTACAGACAGAACTAAGGCTGGTCATCCATTGTCCCAGTACTTCTTAGGGTGGCTAAGTCTCGGTCACTGAACTGAGTGCGATCTTGTAGCTGTTAAAACAGATTTAAAATAATTAGAATAATCAAAGGAAAGAATATTATAGAAAGGACTAACTGGGTGATATTTGCTAGGTTACTTTCAACACATAACAGTAGCTAAATTAATTTCATAGTTCTTTTTAAAATTAATTTATTTATTTGAGAGAGAGAGAGTGGGAGTAGGGGTAGAGGGGGAAAGGGAGAAAGAATCTTAAACAGGCTCCATGTTCAGTGCGGGCCTGAAGCTGACTCAATCTCATGACTCTAAGATCATGACCTAAGCTGAAACCAAGAATCAGCCAGGCTACAACAAGGCGAGTGTACATCCTGTGTGCACTTAATAATATTGTTTAGGCCTGTCCATGATATTTCTTCCTGTAAGCATGCTAAGTAAAATGAGTAAAAAAATTTTTAACTCTTAGAAATTAAGCAGTATTGATTTTAAATGGTTGTAATCATTTAAGTAATACATTACCATTGTGGAAAATACAGATAAATTTAAAGGAATTTAAATCCCACAATTCTGGAAATAGCACTTGTTAACATTATAATGTGTATTTTCTCAAGCATTTTCTATGATACACATATTCACATTCACACTACATACATTTTTAAATAACAGGATTACATCACTGTCTTGTTTTTAGAATAAGTTAATCTGATTTGCCATACATACGCTTGTACTAATATTATAATTAAAAGTGTAAATAAAAAATGTAAAGAAGATAATGTAAGTCAATTATTTGTGGCTTCAAAAGTTTCATAATAACCTTATACTTTTTATTCTTGGGTATTTTTTAAGATTTTATTTATTTTATTCCACAGGGATAGAGACTTAGCTCCAGCGAGAGAGGGAACACAAGCAGGGGAGGGGAGAGGAAGAAGCAGGCTCATAGCGAGGAGCTGATGTGGGGCTCGATCCCATAACGCTGGGATCACGCCTGAGCGAAGGCGAGACGCTAACCGCTGTGCCACCCGAGCGCCCGATGTGCCACCCAGGCACCTGATTCTTTAATCAAACAAACTATGGTCATTTTATATTGTTTTTAATTCAATGAATCCTGGAGGCACTAGGAAGTAAATTAGAAGCATGATAGAATAATGTCTTCCATTTTTACAATTGGGAGTCAGAAAAAGCAAGGTCAGGGGACTCCATTCAACAGGACACAAGAATGTCCATGGCAGAGTGAAATAGAAATATGATTTTTTTTCTGGTAGCTTCATCCCTATGATCTCCAATTATCTCAAAGGGTAGTGAAAAATCTGAAAATAAATTTTTAATTAAAAATATATATCCTGCAAAGTCCTGTATGTGTTTGTATGTGTTTGTGATGAGAGAATAAAGTGAGAGAGAGAGAGAGCAAGAAAAAAATGAACTTGTGGGACTCATCAAGATAAAAAGCTTCTGCACAGCCAAGGAAACAGTCAAAAAACTAAGAAGCAGCCCAAGGAATGGGAGAAGATATTCGCAAATGACACTACAGATAAGAGACTGGTATACAAGATCTCAAAGAACTTCCTCAAACTCAATACGTGAGAAACAAATAAACAAATCAAAAAAAATGGGCAGAAGATATGAACACACTTTTCCAATGAAGACATACAAATGACTAACAGACACATGAAAAAATGTTCAAAATCATTAGCCATCAGGGAAATTCAAATCAAAACCACACTGAGATACCACCTTACGCCAGTTAGAATGGCAAAAATTGACAAGGAAGGAAACAAACAATTGTTGGAGAGGATGTGGAGAAAGGGATCCCTCCACATTGTTGGTGGGAATGCAAGTTGCGCCAGCCACTTTGGAAAACCGGTGTGGAGGTTCCTTAAAAAGTTAAAAATTGAGCTATCCTACAATCCAGCCATTGCACTACTGGGTATTTACCCCAAAAATACAGAGCGTGAGTGAGAAGGGCCATATACCTAATGTTCATAGCAGCATTGTCCACATACTAGCAAAAGTGGAAGGAGCTGGGAGATGCCCTCAATAGATGACTGGATTAAGAAGTTGTGGTCCATATATATAATGGAATATTATTCAGTTATCAAAAAGAACGGTTTCTCAACATTTGCTGCAACATGGACAGGACTGGAGGAGATAATGTTAAGTGAAATAAGTCAAGGAGTGAAAAGTCAATTATCATTGGTTTCTCTCATCTATGGACATAAGAACTAGGAAGATCGTAGAGAAGAAAGAGGATAAAGAAAGGGGGGCAACTCAGAAGGGGGAATGAAGCATGAGAGACTATGTACTTTGAGAAACAAACTGAGGGCTTCAGAGGGGAGGGTTGTGGGGGAATGGGATAGGCTGGTGATGGGTGGTAGGGAGGGCACATATTGCATGGTGCACTAGGTGTTATAAGCAACTAATGAATCATCGAACTTTACATCAAAAACCAGGGATGTGCTGTATGGTGACTAACATAATATAATAAAAATATTTTAAAAAAAAGAATCCAAGGGTCCCCATAAAACTGTAAAACCCCAACATCAGGGGAAAATACTATATTGAGCTCCTGGTGTTACCTCACCACCTGTGTATTTCTCAGATACAACTTTCTTTTTCTTTTTTTTTTAATTCTTCCCCAAGTTTCTTCTCTGTTTTTTCTTTTTACCTATTTCTTATTGAAACTAGATGTTTAATACAACATATTCCATAGTAGCTTTTTTACTTACCTATTTCTTATTGAAACTAGATGTTTAATACAACATATTCCATAGTAGCTTTTTTACTTGTACTTTTTCACACCTATATATATTTTATTTTTTATATATACATATATAGAGATATAGATATATAGATACAAGCTTCAATGTAGTCATTTTTCCCCTAAAGTCATATTATATATATATATATATAATATAATAATATATATATATATATATATATATATAATCAGTTTTAATTTCCCTGTAATTATGGGAAGAAGTGTCCCTAACAAAGAGAACAAAATACACCAGGAAGAACAGAAACACCCTACCCTGCCCATATCGAGACATTATAGACCCCTCCTCAAACCCTCCATTGATTCTTTTTTTTAAAATATTTTTATTATATTATGTTAGTCACCATACAGCACATCCCTGGTTTTTGATGTAAAGTTCGATGATTCATTAGTTGCTTATAACACCTAGTGCACCATGCAATATGTGCCCTCCCTACCACCCATCACCAGCCTATCCCATTCCCCCACAACCCTCCCCTCTGAAGCCCTCAGTTTGTTTCTCAAAGTACATAGTCTCTCATGCTTCATTCCCCCTTCTGATTACCCCCCTTTCTTTATCCCTTTCTTCTCCTACCGATCTTCCTAGTTCTTATGTTCCATAGATGAGAGAAACCATATGATAATTGACTTTCACTCCTTGACTTATTTCACTTAACATTATCTCCTCCAGTCCTGTCCATGTTGCAGCAAATGTTGAGAAACCGTTCTTTTTGATAACTGAATAATATTCCATTATATATATGGACCACAACTTCTTAATCCAGTCATCTATTGGAGGGCATCTCAGCTCCTTCCACTATTTAGCTATTGTGGACAATGCTGCTATGAACATTGGGGTGCATATGGCCCTTCTCCACTACGTCTGTATTTTTGGGGTAAATACCCAGTAGTGCAATGGCTGGATTGTAGGATAGCTCAATTTTTAACTTTTTAAGGAACCTCCACACTGTTTTCCAAAGTGGCTGTACCAACTTGCATTCCCACCAACAATGTAGGAGGGATCCCCTTTCTCCACATCCTCTCCAACAATTGTTGTTTCCTTCCTTGTCAATTTTTGCCATTCTAACTGGCGTAAGGTGGTATCTCAGTGTGGTTTTGATTTGAATTTCCCTGATGGCTAATGATTTTGAACATTTTTTCATGTGTCTGTTAGTCATTTGTATGTCTTCATTGGAAAAGTGTGTTCATATCTTCTGCCCATTTTTTTTTGATTTGTTTATTTGTTTCTCACGTATTGAGTTTGAGAAGTTCTTTGTAGATCTTGTATACCAGTCTCTTATCTGTAGTGTCATTTGCGAATATCTTCTCCCATTCCTTGGGCTGCTTCTTAGTTTTTTTGACTGTTTCCTTGGCTGTGCAGAAGCTTTTTATCTTGATGAAGTCCCACAAGTTCATTTTTTTCTTGCTCTCTCTCTCACTCTTATTCTCTCATCACAAACACATACAAACACATACAGGACTTTGCAGGATATATATTTTTAATTAAAATTTATTTTCAGATTTTTTCACTACCCTTTGAGATAATTGGAGATCATAGGGATGAAGCTACCAGAAAAAAATCATATTTCTATTTCTAGCTCTGCCATGGACATTCTGTGTCCTGTTGAATGAGTCCCCTGACCTTGCTTTTCTGACTCCCAATTGTAAAAATGGAAGACATTATTCTATCATGCTTCTAATTTACTTCCTAGGGGTGCCTCCAGGATTCATTGAATTAAAACAATATAAAATGACCATAGTTTGTTTGATTAAAGAATCAGGGTGCCTGGGTGGCACATCGGGGCGCCTGGGTGGCACAGCGGTTAAGCGTCTGCCTTCGGCTCAGGGCGTGATCCCAGCGTTATGGGATCGAGCCCCACATCAGGCTCCTCCGCTATGAGCCTGCTTCTTCCTCTCCCCCTCCCCCTGCTTGTGTTCCCTCTCTCGCTGGCTGTCTCTATCTCTGTGGAATAAATAAATAAAATCTTTAAAAAAAATCTAAGAACAAAAAGTATAAGGTTATTATGAAACTTTTTGAAGCCACAAATATGATTAAGACTACATTATCTTCTTAC
>NW_024423319.1:57235761-57277588 GCF_017311325.1 Ursus maritimus
TTAAACATCTAGTTTCAATAAGAAATAGGTAAAAAGAAAAAACAGAGAAGAAACTTGGGGAAGAATTAAAAAAAAAAGAAAAAGAAAGTTGTATCTGAGAAATACACAGGTGGTGAGGTAACACCAGGAGCTCAATATAGTATTTTCCCCTGATGTTGGGGTTTTACAGTTTTATGGGGACCCTTGGATTCTTTTTTTTAAAATATTTTTATTATATTATGTTAGTCACCATACAGCACATCCCTGGTTTTTGATGTAAAGTTCGATGATTCATTAGTTGCTTATAACACCTAGTGCACCATGCAATATGTGCCCTCCCTACCACCCATCACCAGCCTATCCCATTCCCCCACAACCCTCCCCTCTGAAGCCCTCAGTTTGTTTCTCAAAGTACATAGTCTCTCATGCTTCATTCCCCCTTCTGATTACCCCCCTTTCTTTATCCCTTTCTTCTCCTACCGATCTTCCTAGTTCTTATGTTCCATAGATGAGAGAAACCATATGATAATTGACTTTCACTCCTTGACTTATTTCACTTAACATTATCTCCTCCAGTCCTGTCCATGTTGCAGCAAATGTTGAGAAACCGTTCTTTTTGATAACTGAATAATATTCCATTATATATATGGACCACAACTTCTTAATCCAGTCATCTATTGGAGGGCATCTCAGCTCCTTCCACTATTTAGCTATTGTGGACAATGCTGCTATGAACATTGGGGTGCATATGGCCCTTCTCCACTACGTCTGTATTTTTGGGGTAAATACCCAGTAGTGCAATGGCTGGATTGTAGGATAGCTCAATTTTTAACTTTTTAAGGAACCTCCACACTGTTTTCCAAAGTGGCTGTACCAACTTGCATTCCCACCAACAATGTAGGAGGGATCCCCTTTCTCCACATCCTCTCCAACAATTGTTGTTTCCTTCCTTGTCAATTTTTGCCATTCTAACTGGCGTAAGGTGGTATCTCAGTGTGGTTTTGATTTGAATTTCCCTGATGGCTAATGATTTTGAACATTTTTTCATGTGTCTGTTAGTCATTTGTATGTCTTCATTGGAAAAGTGTGTTCATATCTTCTGCCCATTTTTTTTTGATTTGTTTATTTGTTTCTCACGTATTGAGTTTGAGAAGTTCTTTGTAGATCTTGTATACCAGTCTCTTATCTGTAGTGTCATTTGCGAATATCTTCTCCCATTCCTTGGGCTGCTTCTTAGTTTTTTTGACTGTTTCCTTGGCTGTGCAGAAGCTTTTTATCTTGATGAAGTCCCACAAGTTCATTTTTTTCTTGCTCTCTCTCTCACTCTTATTCTCTCATCACAAACACATACAAACACATACAGGACTTTGCAGGATATATATTTTTAATTAAAATTTATTTTCAGATTTTTTCACTACCCTTTGAGATAATTGGAGATCATAGGGATGAAGCTACCAGAAAAAAATCATATTTCTATTTCTAGCTCTGCCATGGACATTCTGTGTCCTGTTGAATGAGTCCCCTGACCTTGCTTTTCTGACTCCCAATTGTAAAAATGGAAGACATTATTCTATCATGCTTCTAATTTACTTCCTAGGGGTGCCTCCAGGATTCATTGAATTAAAACAATATAAAATGACCATAGTTTGTTTGATTAAAGAATCAGGGTGCCTGGGTGGCACATCGGGGCGCCTGGGTGGCACAGCGGTTAAGCGTCTGCCTTCGGCTCAGGGCGTGATCCCAGCGTTATGGGATCGAGCCCCACATCAGGCTCCTCCGCTATGAGCCTGCTTCTTCCTCTCCCCCTCCCCCTGCTTGTGTTCCCTCTCTCGCTGGCTGTCTCTATCTCTGTGGAATAAATAAATAAAATCTTTAAAAAAAATCTAAGAACAAAAAGTATAAGGTTATTATGAAACTTTTTGAAGCCACAAATATGATTAAGACTACATTATCTTCTTACATTTTTTATTTACACTTTTAATTATAATATTAGTACAAGACGTATGTATGGCAAATCTAGATTAACTTATCTAAAAACAAGACAGTGATGTAATCCTGTTATTTAAAAAATGTATGTAGTGTGAATGTGAATATGTGTATCATAGAAAAATGCTTGAGAAAATACACATTATAATGTTAACAAGTGCTATTTCCAGAATTGTGAGTGATTTAAATTCCTTTTTTAAATTTATCTGTATTTTCCACAATGGTAATGTATTACTTAAATGATTACAACCATTTAAAATCAATACTGCTTAATTTCTAAGAGTTAAAAATTTTTTTACTCATTTTATTCTAGCATGCTTTCATGTTATGGAAATAAATATCATGGACAGGCCCATTTCAAAATGGGGGCACACATATTAAAAACTGTGAAATCAGGGGTGCCTGGCCGTTGTAGTCAGTTAAGCCTCTGATTCTTGGTTTCAGCTTAGGTCATGATCTTAGAGTCATGAGATTGAGTCCAGCTTCAGGCCCCGCACTGAACATGGAGCCTGTTTAAGATTCTTTCTCCCTTTCCCTCTACCCCTACTCCCACTCTCTCTCTCAAATAAATAAATTAATTTTAAAAAAGAACTATGAAATTAATTTAGCTACTGTTATGTGTTGAAAGTAACCTAGCAAATATCACCCAGTTAGTCCTTTCTATAATATTCTTTCCTTTGATTATTCTAATTATTTTAAATCTGTTTTAACAGCTACAAGATCGCACTCAGTTCAGTGACCGAGACTTAGCCACCCTTAAGAAGTACTGGGACAATGGAATGACCAGCCTTGGTTCTGTCTGTAGAGAGAAAATTGAAGCAGTTGCAACTGAATTAAATGTTGACTGTGAAATAGTTCGGGTAAGACATTTTCAATAATTTTCATGTTGTGGGTGAAGAGTGTCATAAATGAAAGCTTTAAAAAATTGCATGAGGTGCTGTAAACAAGAACATCAATAAAGTGAAAAAGATAATCCACAGAATTGGAGGAAATATGTTCAAATCACATATCTGATAAGGAACTTGTATTCAGCATATATAAAGAAAGTTTACATCTTAATAATAAAAAGGCAAATAATGAAATTAAAAATGGGCAAAGAATTTGAAGACATATTTAATATGATGTCTATAATAAAAAAGACAGATGATAAGAAGTGTTGAGCAGGATGTAGATAAATTGGAACCATTATATACTTCTGGTGGAAATGTAAAATGTTTTAACCACATTGGAAAATAGTCCTCAAAATTTTTAACATAGAGTTATCATAGGACCCAGCAATTCCACTCTAAGATATATACCCAAAAGAAATGAAACGTATATATACTCAAAAACTTACACAAGCTTATTTGTTTTGTTTCTTAAATTCCATATATGATGGAAATCATATGGTATTTCTCCGACTTAATTCACTTAACATAATACTCCCCAGCTCCACTGACATCACTGCAAATGGTAAGATTTCATTCTTTTCTATGACCGAATAATATTCCGTTCATCAGTCAATGGTCACTTGGGCTGTTTCCATAATTTGGCTATTGTAGATAATGCTGCTATGAACATTGGCCTGCATCTTTCCCTTTGAATGAGTATTTTTGTATTCTTCAGGTAAATACATAGTAATGCAACTTCTGGGTCATAGGATGGTTCTATTTTTAACATTTTGAGGCACTTCCATACTGTTTTCCATAGTGGCTGTACTAGTTTGCATTCCACAAACAGTGCAACACTTTCCTCACATCCTTGCCGACACCTGTTGTTTTTTATGTTGTTAATTTTACCATTTTGACAGGTGTGAGGTGATAGCTCATTGTAGTTTTGGTATTTCTCTGATGATCAGTGATGGTGAGCTTCTTTTCATGTGTCTATGGGCCATCTGAGTGTCTTCTTTTGAAAAATACCTATTCATGTCTTCTGCCCATTTTTAATTGGATTATTCATTTTGGGGCATTGAATTTGATAAATTCTTTGTAGATTTTGGATACTAACCCTTTATCAGATATTTCATTTGCCAATATCTTCTCTTATTCCCTAGATTGCCTTTAAGTTTTGTTGATTGTTTCCTTCACTGTAAAGAAGCTTTTGTATTTTGATAAAACAAATCAGCATAAGGGAAGAAGAGAGAGAGAAACCAAGAAACAGACTCTTAACTATAGAAAACAAACTGATTATTTCAAGGGAACTCATTGGGGGGATGGGTTAAATAGGTGCTGGGGATTAAGGAGTGCATTGCGATGAGCACCAGGTTGTATGTAAGTGTTGAATCACTAAACTGTACACCTGAAACTAATACTGCACTGAATGCTATCTAACTGGAATTTAAAAAAACTTTAAAAACCCTTATATATGAATGTTCATAACAGCATTGTTCATAATAGCCAAAAATGGGGGAAAAAAACAAAAGTCCATCAAGTGAATGCATAAACAAAATGTGATATATACCTATAATGGAATACTATATAGCCATATAAAAGAGTGAAATACTGAAACAGTACAAAATAGATGATTCCTGAAAACATTATGCTAAGTGAAAGAAGACAGTCACCAAAGACCACATATTTTATGATTCCATTTATATGAAAGATGGAAAGAAGATTAGTAATTGCCAAGGGCTTGAGATAGGGGGGAATGAAGAATGACTGCTAATGAGTATAGGGTTTCTTTTTGGCATGCTAGAACTATTCTGGAATTAAGATGATTGTTGCACAATTCTATGAACATATTTAAAAAACCTTTTCATCATATACATGAAATAAACAAATTGTATGGTATGTTAAATATATCTCAGTAACACTGCTTAAAACATTGCATGAGGTATGGGGTGCCTAAGTGGCTCAGTTGGTTAAGCGTCTGACTTCAGCTCAGGTCATGATCCTGGGGTCCTGGGACGGAGCCCCACATTAGGCTCCCTGCTCAGCAGGGAGCCTGCTTCTCCCTCTCCCTCTGCCACTCCCCCTGCTCATGCCCTCTCTTTCTTTCTCAAATAAATAAATAAAATCTTTTTAAAAAATTGCATGAGGTAATGTGAAATATATCTCACATATTGCATAATGAATGATAGATTGAAAAATTATATTAATCGGTTATGGGAACAGTAGTTTACATTCAATTTGAAAGATGTGGATATAAGATTTAAATAGTGGCAGTAGTATGCTGGTAAGTATGTAACAATCAGCTCTTTAAGGAAAAACACTCTGATTTACAGTATTTGTTGATTTCTGTGGTGTAAAGATTCCATCATAGCTGACTTCGTGGATCATTCAGTGTGGAATTCAGAAGAGATGCTAACAGTTGTTTCTTTCAAGGAAGTATGAGTAGGCTTCAACTCAAACTGGAGAGTCATCCCAGAAGATCAAGAGGGAAGTGCTATTAAAGAATGAATGACAAAATGCAGATCTCTTCTAAAGGAGGAAATAAAATATTTTCTCATACATACATGAAGAAAAAGGGAATATAGAGAAAAATCATGAAGCACAGGTTTCTAAAAACCAACACTATTCTCAAAATAAATACTGCCTTGTTCAGAGCCTTGCCTTTTATTTTGTTAGGATCCAGATGGAAAATCAGATTAAGTCCTGTGTTTACTGAGTATGCTATGTATATATACTAACAAAGAAATAGAAATGAATTAGACACTTTTCCTGTTTTTAAGGAGTTTGAATTCTAGCAGGAGGTATAACACAAGAATACAAATGACTGGAGAGGAATTGGAGTGGGATAATTGCATGAGAAGCCTAAAAGCCAAGAATAAGGAATACCAGAGCATGTTTTTGTTATTATCATTTTTATTTAAAATTAAATTTATATATGCACATAGCTTAAGGAGTCAAGTTCTATAAAACCAACGTTCCTTACTGCTCCCCTCCTACTATTTCCAATAGCTAAAATCAACCACTTTTCACTCTTTTAGATGATTCCTTTGATATTTATTTCCACCTATAAATAATGTTCTGTATTAATTAGAATTAGATTTGGCTGTAACAGAAATACTCAAAATAACACTGACTTAGACAAGATATCTTAATTTCATGGACAAGTCCAGGGGTATATAATTTAAAGCTGGCATGCAGTTCTGCCCTGTGAATTCCTCCAAGACTCTGTTATCTTGCACCTTCCATTCTGCCATCCCTATGATGTAACCCTTGTCCTCAAGGTCCAAAATTATGACATTTATGGTCCAGGAAGCAAGACGGAGATGAGGGGAAAGAAAGGCAAGGGGTGTGTACCAACGATCTTTTAAAGAGGTTTCCCAGAAACTGCCACAAGACACATTCCCTTATATCCCCTTGGCTAAAGATTAGTTACAAGGTCATACCTAACTGCAAGGGAAGTTGCAAATGTAGATATAATTTGGGTAGCCATGTGACCAGTTAAACTTTTATTATTCTAGAAGAGGGAAAAGACAGATATTGGGAAATATCTAGCAATATGTCTCATATTTGAGTATATGGCTACTTCTCGATTTTTCAGTGCTAGGCATTGTTGATTGATTTTCCACTATGAAATGTCAAGGTCTTTCTTCGATATTTTTCAAGATCTCTTCAGTGATCCTTTTACTTATATGCATACATTTTTTCTTTTTATTCTCACAGTATAATTATTTCATAATTCTGCTTAGTTTGTTATCCAATGTTAATGTTATTATAACTAAGTAAATGCTTTACATATTTGAATTATGTAATATACTATTATACATATATATAAATATATATATACACATATACTATTTCTGTATAATATTTCTGTATAACATGACTTTGTTTTTGTTTTTTGATTTCATTATTTTCTTAGTTTTTATTGTTTTGTGTTTTTGCTTACAAAATACAAAAAGGTACTTAGGTACTTGATACTAATTTATTCTCAAAATCTCCCAGGTGCATATATCACTTCTCAATACATTCACATATCTGGTAGTGTAACAGTTTTATCATCTTGAAGAAATTTTTCCTGAAATCTTCTGATGTGCTCCAATCTGAATTAGTTACTCTTTACCTGGAGCATAGCTGTTACCTTGAGAGTTCCATTTTCAATGTGGTTATCTTTTTTCTGTACTTTCAGTAAGATATCATCAAATTTATCTTCCAACTTTTCTACTGAGTTTTTCATTTTTGTTCGTTTTCAATCTGCCACTGATACTAATAAACACCATGTGTCATGACAGCAAGTTTTCAGGCTGTATGGATTGGTGTAAGAGAGACCCCAGACTGCAAGAAAGAGGAGACAATGAGAGAATATTCCTAAACATACTCTCCCAAAATGAAAGACACAACAACACATCAC
Source organism: Ursus maritimus (assembly GCF_017311325.1). Lineage (NCBI taxonomy): Eukaryota > Metazoa > Chordata > Mammalia > Carnivora > Ursidae > Ursus > Ursus maritimus. The sequence goes on from NW_024423319.1 coordinate 57,243,004, forward strand.
ATTTTCAAACTTTCTCTCTGCTGTGGTGATGCTGGCATTTTGGAAAATCACTAGAAACATAATGATAGTAAGCATTTCCCTATTCTTTAGTACGAGGTTTAACTACTCATAAGCAAGAAGAAAATAGTAACACTTCTTCCTTTTCCTTTGTGTTAGGATTTTCTATAAGGATAGAAGGTTATACACATAACAATAATTGAGGGAAAGCCCCAACATCAATGGCTTTGGTCATTTTTTTTTACAGCAATTATACCTAAAACCCTGTGGTATCAAAGAGAATACAAAAACAAAAACAAATAAAAAACAAAGAGAATCCTAACTGGAAATTCTGGATTTCATGTCTAGCACAGGTAGGTGAGCTCAAATGTGGCGTCTTCCTGCCAACTTGCTGGGACAGGTAGGGGTGAGTAGTCATGACACTTGCTGAGGCTAGAGACCATGAGTAGTTGCAGGGCTCCCTCACTTTCCGGCTGGATGGGTGAGCAAAAATGCTTATGGATTTCTCCCACTCCTTAGCTAAAGATTGCAAATGCAAGCAGTTTTGACACTCCCTTGTTCTCTTCTTTGGCTGGCACATGCATGATCATGATATTGTCTTGCTCACGGCCTAAAGCCAAAACATGCATAGCTAAAGCATTAACCTGATGCATTGGTGCATGCTGTCAAGACACCTTCCCACTGCCTTTCTGAAACAGGTGAACTTGCCTCACTCCCAAAACTCTCCAGCTGCCTTGTTAAAGCCACAGGGTATGTATAATCAACACAGGGGATACCCCTTGATTGCCTGGCCTTGATGGCCATGACAGCTAATCTTCCAGAGCTCCATGGAACTGTAACAGAGAAACAATTATTGACAGGCCACCACACCTAAAGCACTGTACAAACAGCAGACAAAACCACAACCTCTCTATTAGCCTAGAGCTCCAGCCTGAGACACAGGCTTCAGGTTACCCACATATCTACAGACTAAGGAAACACTCCCAGGGAACATAAGCAGGAAGACATCAGCCTCTGTACCCACTTGGCCTCATTTCAGCTCAATAAGAATTCCCCCAAAATGAACTTATCACTTACCTAAAGCTCCAATATTGGCAAATATCATCTATGGGACATCTCTCCTAGTCCAGAGACCAGCAGAAAGTACAATCATATCCCCATAGGACTGCATATATTTGCATATATATATGCTCCCCAAAGGTCTGGCTTCCAGTCAGCTTGAAACTGAATGCTAAATGGGATTCCTCCAATTGGATTACTAACAGGTCTTGACATATTCTCAGCAATGAGGACATACTAAGAATAAGTTAGGCATTAGACAATCCCAAAGGTTCAAGAGGCAAACAAGAGTTAGGACAAGATTGAATAAGAATCATCACACAAACATAGCTACTCTTTCACTCTTGGCCTAACACATAGGGGGAAAAAAAGGAAAAAAGTAAAGCAAAATGAAACAGAGAAAACTATTCCAAATGAAAGAACAAGGAAAAAAACACTTACAAAAAGGATTACAATGATACAGAGATAAATAATCTACCTGATAAAGAATTCAAATTAATGATCATAAAGATGCTCACCAAACTCAAAAGAATGGGTGAATAGAGTGAGAACTTCAACAAAGGGATAGAAAACTTAAAGTACAAAACTCAAGTCACAGTGCTGAAGAATACAATAACTAAACTGAAAAATACAATAGAGGGATTCAACAGCAGACTGGATGAAGCAGAGCAAATCAGTGAGCTAGAAGATAAAGCAATGGAACTCATCCAGATAGAGTAACAAAAAGAAATATTTTTTTAAATAAAGATGACTTATGGTGCCTCTAGGACAGCATCGAGTGAAATAACATTTACATTATAGGGGCCCCATAAAGAGAAGAGAGAGAAAGGGGCAGAAAACTTATTTGAAGAAATAATGATTGAAGATTTCCCTAACAGACATCCAAGTCAAGATAGCCCAGAGAATTCCAAATAAGATGAACCCAAAGAAAGAAACAACAATACACATTATAATTAAAATTTCAAAAGTTAAAGATAAAATATTAAAAGCAGCAAGAGAAAAATAGTTACATATTAGGAAAAACCTAAAGCTATCAGCAGATTTCTCAGAACAAACTGCAAGCCAGAAAAGAGTGGCATGACATATTTAAAGTGCTGAAAGGGAAAAAAGCAAAAAGTCCAATCAAGAATACTCTACCAAAAAGGTTACCATTCAGATTTGAAGGAGATATAAAGAGTTTCCAGATAAGCAAAAGCTAAAGGAGTTTGTCACCACTAAAAACTGTCCTTACAAAAAATATTAAAGGGACTTCCTTAAGCCGAAAAAAATAGCACTAATTAGTAGCAAGAAAACATACAAAAGTAGAATCTAATTGGCAAATGTAAAAATACAGTAGAGGTAGTGGATTAATCACTTATAAAGCTATTAAAAAGTTAAAAGACAAAAGTAGAAAAATTAATTAAAACTACAATTAGTTAAGGGATACATAAAAAGATATAAAAAATGACATCAGAGCATAAAATGGAGGGGGCGTAAAATTGTAGTTTTGAAATGTGTTCACATTTCAGTTGCTATCATCTTAAAATAAACTATTACATACCTAGGATAAAATATGTGAATCTCATGGTAACTGTAAAACAAAAACACAAAAGAAGATGCAAAAGAAATCTAAAAACACTAAGGAAAGTCATCAAATCACAGAAAGAGAGAGAAGACAAGAAGAGAGAAGAACTACGAAAATATCCAGAAAACTATTAACAAATTGGAAATAATTTACTTTAGTAAATTATAACAATCAATAATTACTTTAAATGTAAATGGACTAAACTGGTGAATAAAGGCTGTAGAGTGGCTAAATGAATAGAAAATAATTCACATACATATGTTGCCTACAACAGACTCACTTTAGAAGAGCACACACAGAGTGAAAGCATAAAAAAGGATATTCCATGCAAATGGAAGCGAAATGAAAGGTAGTGTAGCTATGGTCATATCAGACAAAATAGACTTTAAAACAGAGATTCTAATAATAAAAAGAGAGAGGTACTACCTAATGATAAAGGGATCAATCCATCAAGAAGATAAAACATTTATGAATATATATGCACCCAACATAGGGGTGCCAGAATATATACATCAAATATCAACAGACATAAAGGGAGAAATTAATTGTTCTTTTTTCTAGCTCCCTAAAGTATAATCTTTGGTGGTTTGTTTGAGATTTTCTTGTTTCTTGAGGTAGGCTTGTATTGCTACAGTCTTTCCTCTTAAGGCAGTGTTTGCTGCTTCCCAAAGAGTTTGAAACATTCTGTTTTCATTTTCATTTGTCTTCATGTATTTTTTTTTTAATTTTGTTGATTTCTTGGATGATCCATTCATTGTTTAGTGGCATGTTATTTAACTTCCATGTATTTGTATTAGTGCCAGATTTTTCTTGTGATTGATTCCCAGTTTCACCTATTGTGGTTGGAAAAGATGTGTGATATGATCTCAATCTTTTTTCATTTGTTGAGACTTGTTTTGTGGCTTAATATATGGTTAATCCTAGGGAATATGCCATATGTACTTGAAGAGAATGTGTATTGCACTGTTTTGAGATGGAATGTTCCGAATTTATCTGTTAGATCCATCCGGTCCAATGTGTCATTCAAAGCCACTGATTCCTTCTCGATTTTATGTTTTCATAATCTATCCATTGATATAAGTGGGATGTTAAAGTCCCCTACTAATATTGTATTACTATCAATTTCTTCCTCTATGTCTATTACCAGCAGCTTTATTTAGGTGCTCCCATGTTGGGTGCATAAATATTTACAATTCTTATATCCTTTTGTTGGACTGTTCCCTCTGTCATTATGGAGGGTCCTTCTTTGTCCCTTGTTGAAGTCTTTGTTTTAAAGTCTATTTTGTCTGATATAAGTATTGCTATACCACCTTTCTTTTTGCCTCCATTGGCACAGTAAATGTTTTTCTATCCCTTCCCTTTTTTCTGCATGAGTATTTAGCTCTATAATGATTCCCTTTGGCAGCATATAGATGGGTCTTGCATTTTTATCCACTCTGTCACCCTATATTTTGTGATGGGAGAATTTGGTCCCTTTACACGAATATAAAATATCTACGTGAAATATTGGCAAATTAAATCCAACAATATAATAAAATGATCATTCACCATGATCAAGTGGAATTTACTCCTGGGTTGCAGGGGTGGTTCAATATTCACAAATCAATCAATGTGACACATCACATTAATGAAAGGAAGGATAAGAATCATATGATCCTCTCAGTAGATGCAGAAAAAACATTTGACAATGGACAACATCCATTCATGATAAAAACCTTCAACAAAGTAGGTGTAGAGAGAACATACCTCAACATAATAGAAGCCATATATGAAAAACATACAGGTAGAGGAGGAGTTAAGATGGCGGAGGAGTAGGGGACCCCTTTTTCAGCCAGTCCGCTGAGTCGAGCTGGATAGGTACCAGACCAGCCTGAACATCCACGGAATCAGCCTGAGATGCAGGAAGATACATCTGGATCTCTACAAATGAACATCTCCAGTGCTGAGTATTGAGGTACGAAGCGGGGAGCTGAGAAACCATGCACAGATATTGGAAGATAAATGGAAGGGGGAGGGAGCCGCTGTGTTTGGGTGCTGGGAAGCGGTAGCCACCTGCACGGGGGGGGAGTGGGCGGAATCGCGGACCGGCACCCGTGAGAGAGCAGACTGAGACCGTGAGCCGGGAGCACATGCCACCAAACTGAGGGCCGGAGCTTCGGAGCACACGGGGGCGGTTGGCGGCTGGCAGTATTAGAAACACATAAGACAGAGATGGGCCAGCCCTGGAAGTGAGGGCTGGGACACCGGGTGTTGGGCGCACATCCTGGGACACTGCAGAGTTGAGCAGCACCAACAGTAACAGAGTTAAAGCAGCCAGAACATCAGTGGAGAACGGGCCGCAATCCCTCTGTTCTGTGACAGAGGCTGAGATTCGGCCACTGCTGCTCTGACTCTCAGAAGAGGCACAGCAAATTGCCAGGGAAAGCCGCCAGAGAACAAAACCCTGAAAAAACCGGCTCACAGTGGGCCCATACTCATCACCCCCTCGCAGGGGACACGGAGACTCTACCCAAACAGGGTTGCCTGAGTATCGGTGCAGCAGGCCCCTCCCCCAGAAGGCAGGCTGAAAAATCAAGAAGCCTACATCCCTAAGATCCCTATAGAACAAGGGCGCATGGCCTGGGTCTCAGTCAATAATTTGGGCTCTGGACAACCCCGCAACCTCTCCTCATCAGAATGACGAGAAGGAGAAGTCCCCCCCAGCAAAGAAAAGACAATGAGTCTGTGGCCTCTGCCACAGAACTGATGGATATGGATATAACCAAATTATCAGAAATGGAGTTCAGAATAACAATGGTCAAGATGGATGTGTAGACTTGAAAAAAGTATTAACGAAAATGTTACTGAGAATATAGAATCTCTAAGGGCGGAAATGAGAGCGAATTTGGCAGAAATTAAAAATTCTATGAGCCAAATGCGGTCAAAACTAGAGGCTCTGACGGCCAGGGTGAATGAGGCAGAAGAACGTATCAGCGAATTGGAGGATGGGTTACTAGAAGAAAAAGCTAAAATAGAATCTGGACTCAAAAAAATCCACGCACAGGAATGTAAGTTACAGGAGATTACTGACTCAATGAAACGTTCCAATGTCAGAATCATCGGCATCCCCGAGGGGGTGGAGAAAAATAGAGGTCTAGAAGAGATATTTGAACAAATTGTTTCTGAAAACTTCCCTAATCTAGCAAGGGAAACAAACATTCGTGTCCAAGAGGCAGAGAGGACCCCTCCCAAGCTCAACCACGACAAACCTACGTCATAGTGCAATTTGCAAATATTAGATCCAAGGATACAGTATTGAAAGCGGCCAGGGCAAAGAAATTTCTCATGTACCAAGGCAAAGGTATCAGAATTACGTAAGACCTGTGTACACAGACCTGCAATGGGAGAAAGGGTTAGGGGGGCATTTTTAAAGCTCTTACAGAGAAAAACATGAGCCAAGGTTCCTCTATCCAGCAAGGCTGTCATTCAGAATGGATGGAGAAATAAAGACCTTCCGGAATCACCAGTCACTGACCAATTTCATAACCACAAAACCAGCCCTACAGTAGATATTAAGGGGGGTTCTATAAAAGTACAAAGGCCCCAAGAGTGATACAGAACAGAAAGTCACAATCTATAGAAACAAAGATTTTACTGGCAACATGGCATCATTAAAATCATATCTCTCAATAATCAGTCTCAATGTAAATGGCTTAAATGCTCCCATAAAATACCACAGGGTAGCAGATTGGATAAAAAGAAATTACCCATTCATTTGCTGTCTACAAGAGACTCATTTTGAACCTAAAGATACATTCACACTGAAAGTAAAGGGATGGAATACAATCTTTCATGCCAATGGACCTCAAAAGAAAGCTGGGGTAGCAATTCTCATATCAGACAGATTGGATTTTAAACTAAAGACTGTAGTTAGAGACACAGAAGGGCACTATATTATTCTTAAAGGATGTACCCAACAAGTGGATATGACAATTATAAATATGTATGCCCCCACCAGGGGAGCAGCAAGATACACAAGCCAACTCTTAACCAGAATAAAGAGACATATAGATAAAAATACACTAATAGTAGAAGACCTCAACACTCCACTATCAGCAATAGACAAATCACCTAAGCAGAAAATCAACAAAGAAACAAGACCTTTGAATGCCATACTAGACGAGTTGGACCTCATAGATATATATAGAACACTACACCCCAGAATCAAAGAATACTCATTCTATTCTAATGCCCATGGAACATTCTCAAGAATAGACCATGTTCTGGGATACAAAACAGGTCTCAACCGATACCAAAAGATTGAAATTACCCCTGCATATTCTCAGACCACACACTATGAAATTGGAACTCAACCACAAGGAAAAATTTGGAAGAAACTCAAACACTTGGAGACTAAGAACCATACTGCTCAGGAATGACTCGATAAACCAGGAAATCAATAATCAGTTTAAACAATTTATGGAGACCAACGAGAATGAAAACACAATGGTCCAAAACCTATGGGTTACTGCAAAGGCAGTCCTAAGGGGAAATACATAGCCATGCAAGCCTCACTCAAAAGAATAGAAAAAGGTAAAATGCAGTTTTTATATTCTCACCTCAAGAAGCTGGAACAGCAACAGAGGGACAGGCCTAATCCACTCACGAGGAAGCAGTTGACCAAGATTAGAGCAGAAGTCATTGAATTAGATACCAGAAGTACAGTAGAGCAGATCAACAGAACTAGAAGCTGGTTCGTTGAGAGAATCAATAAAATTGAAAAACTGCTGGCAAGGCTTATCCAAAAGAATAGAGAAAGGACCCAAATTAATACAATTTGAATGAAAAAGGAGAGGTCACAACCAACACCAATGAAATTGGAAGGATTATTAGAAACTTTTATCAACAGCTATATGCCAATAAATTAAGCAATCTGGAAGAGATGGAGGCCTTCCTGGAAACCTATAAACTACCAAGACTGAAACAGGAAGAAATTGATTTTTTAAACAGGCCAGTTAATTATGAAGAGATTGAGTCAGTGATAAACACACTTCCAAATAACAAAACTCCAGGCCTGGACAGTTTTCCTAGGGAATTCTACCAAATACTCAAAAAAGAAATAATACCTATTCTCCTAAAGCTATTTCAAAAAATAGAAACAGAAGGAAATCTACTAAACTCATTCTATGAGGCCAATATTACCTTGATCCCCAAACCAGGCAAAGGCCCCATCAAAAAGGAGAATTACAGACTGATTTCCCTCATGAATATGGACGGCAAAATCCTCAACAAGATCCTGGCTAATAGAATCCAACAGTACATTAAAAGGATTATCCATCATGACGAAGTGGGATTCATACCTGGGATGCAAGTGTAGTTCAAAATTTGCAAATCAATCAGCGTGATACATCATATCAACAAGAAAAGACTCAGGAACCATATGATCCTCTCAATTGATGCAGAAAAAGTATTTGACAAAATACAGCATCCTTTCCTGATTAAAACCCTTCAGAGAGTATGGATAGAGGGTACATTCCTCAATCTCATAAAAGCCATTTATGAAAAGCCTACAGCAAATATCATTCTCAATGGGGAAAAGCTGGAAGCCTTCCCTTAAGTTCAGGAACACGACAAGGATGCCCACTCTCGCCATTATTATTCAACATAGTACTAGAAGTCCTTGAACAGCAATCAGACAACAAAAAGGGATAAAAGGTATCCAAATCGGCAAAGAAGAAATCAAAATGTCTCTCTTCGCAGATGACATGATACTCTATATGAAAAACCCAAAAGAATCCACGCCCAAAGTATTAGAAGTTATAGAGCAATTCAGTAATGTGGTGGGATACAAAATCAATGCTCAGAATCAGTTGCATTTCTATACACGAATAATGAGACTGAAGAAAGAGAAATTAGGGAATTCATCCCATTTACAATAGCATCAAAAACCATACGTTACCTTGGAATTAACTTAATGAGAGACATAAAGGATCTATATTCTAGAAACTAGAAATCACTCTTGAAAGACATTGAGGAAGACACAAAAAGATGGAAAAATATTCCTTGCTCATGGATCGGAAGAATTAACATAATGTTAATTATGTTAAATGTCCATGATACCCAGAGCAATCTACACTTTCAATGCCATCCTGATCAAAGTACCCATGACATTTTTCAAAGAACTGGAACAAACAGCCCTTAAATTTGTGTGGAACCAGAAAAGGCCCCGAATCGCCAAGGAATTGTTGAAAAGGAAAAACAATGCTGGGGTCATCACAATGGCCGGATTTCGAGCTGTACTACAAAGCTGTGATCACAAAGACAGCATGGTACTGGCACAAAAACAGACACATAGACCAATGGGAGAGAATACAGAACCCAGAAATGGACCCTCGGCTCTTTGGGCTACTAATCTTTGATAAAGCAGGAAAAAACATCCGGTGGAAAAAAGACAGCCTCTTCAATAAATGCTGCTGGGAAAATTGGACAGCCTCATGCAAAAGAATGAAACTTGACCACTCTCTCACACCATACACAAAGATAAACTCCAAATGGATGAAAGACCTCGATGTGAGATAGGAATCCATCAAAATCCTAGAGGAGAACATAGGCAGCAACCTCTACGACATTGGCCAAAGCAACCTTTTTCATGACACATCTCCAAAGGCAAGAGAAACAAAAGATAAAATGAACTTGTGGGACTTCATCAAGACAAAAAGCTTCTGCACAGCCAGGGAAACAGTAAAAAAAACCTAAGAGGCAGCCCACGGAATAGGAGAAGATATTTGCAAATGACACTACAGATAAAAGACTGGTATCCAAGATCTACAAAGAACTTCTCAAACTCAATACACGAGAAACAAATAAACAAATCAAAAAATGGGCAGAAGATATGAGCAGACACTTTTCCAATGAAGACACACAAATGGCTAACAGAGACATGAAAAAATGTTCACAATCATTAGCCATCAGGGAAATTCAAATCAAACCACACTAAGATACCACCTTACGCCAGTTAGAATGGCAAAAATTGACAAGGCAAGAAACAATTGCTGGAGATGATGTGGAGAAAGGGGATCCCTCCTACATTGTTGGTGGGAATGCAAGTTGGTACAGCCACTCTGGAAAACAGTGTGGAGGTCCCTTAAAAAGTCAAAAATTGAACTACCCTATGATCCAACCATTGCACTACTGGGTATTTACCCCAAAGGTACAGACGTAGTGAAGAGAAGGGCCATATGCACCCCAATGTTCATAGCAGCATTGTCCACAGTAGCTAAATCATGGAAGGAACCAAGATGCCCTTCAACAGATGACTGGATTAAGAAGTTTTGGTCCATATATACGATGGAATATTACTCAGCTATCAGAAAGAACGAGTTCTTAACATTTGCTGCAACATGGACAGCACTGGAGGAGATAATGCTAAGTGAAATAAGTCAAGCAGAGAAAGACAATTTTCATATGGCTTCTCTCATCTATGGAACGTAAGAACTAGGAAGATCGATAGGAAATGAAAGGGGTAAAGAAAGTGGTGGGTAATCAGAAGGGGGAATGAAGCATGGGAGACTATGGACTATGAGAAACAAACTGAGGGCCTCAGAGGGGAGGTGGGGGGGGAATGGGATAGACTGGTGATAGGTAGTAAGGAGGGCACGTATCACATGGTACACTGGGTGTTATACGCAACTAATGAATCATCAATCTTTACATCGGAAACCAGGGATGTACTGTATGGTGACTAACATAATATAATAAAAAAAACATTAAAATTTAATAAAAAAGAAAAACATGCAGATAATATCATCTTCAATGGGGTACAACTGAGTTCTTTTCCTGTACAGTCAGGAATAAGACATAGATGTTCACTTTCACTGCTGTTATTTAACATAGCACTAGTACACCTTGTGACAACAATTTAACAACAAAAATAAATAAAAGACATCAAAATCACCAAGGAAGAAGTAAAACTTTTACTATTTCCAGATGGCATGATATTCTACATAGAAAACATGAAATATGCCACCAAAAAACTGCTGGAACAGATAAATAAATTCAGTAAAGTTGCAGAATACAAAAATAAAGGTACAGAAATCTATTAAGTTTCTACACAGTAATAATGAAATGGCAGAAAGAGAAGTTAAGGAATTAGTCCTATTTACAACTGCACCAAAACCTGTAAAGTATCTAGAAATAAACTTAACCGAAGAGGTAAAGAACCTGAACTCTAAAAAGTATAAAACACTGATGAAAGAAATTGTAAAGGACACAACAAAATGGAAAAACGTTCCATGTTCATGGTTTGGAAATGCTTTTATTAGCCAAAGCAATCTATACATCTAATGAAATCCTTATAAAAATACCACTGCATTTTTCACAGAGCTAGAACAAACAATGCACAAAATTGTATGGAGCCACAAAAGACCCCTAATAGCCAAAGCATTCTTGAAAAAGAGAAGCAAGCTGGAGGTATCACAATTCTAGACTTCAAGTTACATTGCAAATCTGTAGTGATCAAGACAGTATGATACTATCTCAAAAACAGAAACATAGATCCATGGAACAGAAGACCCAGAATTGAATCCAGAACTACATGATCAACTAATCCTTGTCAAAGCAGGGATGAATATCCAATGGGAAAAAGACAGTATCTTCAACAAAAGGTGTTGGGAAAACTGGACAACAACATGCAAAAAATGATACTGGTCGACTTTCTTACAACATACACAAAAATAAATTCAAAATGGTTAAAAGACCTAAATGTGGGACAGGAAACTGTTAAAATCCCAGAAGAGAATACAGCCAGTAACTTCTTTGACATTAGCCATAGCAACATCTTTCTAGATATGTCTCCTGATGCAAAAGAAACAAAAGCAAAAATAAACTGTTGGGACTTAATCAAAACAAAAATCTGCACAGTGAAGTACAAAATCAAAACTAAAGGCAACCTATGGAATGGAAGAAGATATTTGTAAATGATATATCTGATAAAGGGTTAGTATCCAAAATCTATAAGGACTTTATAAAGCTCAACACCTAAAAAATGAATAATCCAGTTTTAAAAAAATGGGCAGAAGACATGAACAGACATCATAATTTCACTCATATGTGGAATTTAAGAAACAAAACAAATGAACAAACAATGGGAAAATGTTTAAAAAAAAGACTCTTTAATAGAGGGAACAAACTGGTGGGTGCCAGAGGGGAGGTGGATGGGAGCAGGGATAAATGGGATCAAGAGTTATGTTTGTATTTATGAGCACAGTAATGTATAGAATTGCTGAATCATAGTGTACACTTGAAACTAATATAGTAACTATGTTAGTTATACTTAGATAAAATAAAGATAAAAGAGAGAAGTTCATTGCAATAAAATAATAGCAGGGGACACTAATAGCCCATTTTCACAAGTGGATAGTTTATCCAGACAGAAAATCAATAAGGGAACATTGGCCTTAAACAACATAGTAGACCAGATGGAGTTAAAAAAAAACATACAGAACATCTTGTCCAAAAGCAGCAGAATTCACATTCTTCTCAAGCTCACATGGCACATTATCCAAGATACATCACATGTTAGGCCACAAGTCTCAAGAAATTTAAGATGACTGAAATTTTATTAAGCATCTTTTCTGACCACAGTTGCATGAAACTAGAAATCAATTACAAGAAGAAACTGACAAAACTACAAATACATGGAGATTGAACAACATGTTTCTGAACAACTACCAGGTCATAGAAGAAATTAAAGGGAAAAACAGAGATTTCATAGAGATAAATGAAAACAGAAAAATGACTTACCAAAATCTATGGGATGTAGCAAAAGTGGTTCTAAGAGGAAGTTCATAGTACCTCAAGCAATGAAACAAGAGAAACCTCAAATAAGCAATTTAACTATATACTTAAAATAACAAGAAAAAAACCACAAATTTAGTAGAAGGAAGGAAATAATAAAGATCAGAGTGGAGATAAATGAGATAGAGACTGAAAGTGCAACAGAACAAAATCAATGAAACCGAGAGCTGGTTCTTTAAAAAGATTAACAAAATCAGAAATCTTTAGCTATATTCACCAAGAAACAAGAGGGCTCAAATAAAATCAGAAATGAAAGAGAAGTTACAACTGATACCACTGAAATACAAGGGATCAAAAGAGACTAATATGAACAGTTATAAAGCAATATATTAGACAACCCAGAACAAATGGATAAATTCCTGGAAACAATTTTACAAGACTGAATCATGAAGAAATAGGAAATCTGAGTTTACTGATTATTCATGAGAAGAATGAATCAATAATCAAAAACCTCTAAACAAACAAAAGTTCAGGACAGGATGACATGGCTGGTAAATTCTACCAAGCAATCAAAGAAGATTTAATACTGATCCTTAAAATAAAACAGAAATTGAAGAGGAGAAAAAGTTTCCAAACTCATTTTATGAGGCCAGCAATATCTTGATCCAAACCAGATAAGGTCACTACAAAACAAGGAAATTACAGACCAATATCCCTGATGAACATAGATGTAAAAATCCTCAACAAAATATTAGAAAACTGGATTTAACAATACATTAAAATTTAGGACCTTACAACATGATCAAGTGGGATTTATTGCAGGAATACAAGGATGGTTCAACATCCACCAATCAATGACACAATACAACTATATTAATAAAATGAAACGTAAAAATCATATAATCATCTCAATAGATGCAAGAATCATTTGACAAAATTGAACATCCATTTATGATAAAAACTCTCAAAAGAATGGGCACAGAGAGAATGTACCTCAATAAAGGCCACAGAAGATGGACCCACAGCTAATACCTCAAATGTGAAGAGCAGGAAGCTCTTAATTATTATGGATACCCAATCTCCCTACTTTTATTCAACATAGTATTGGAAGTCCTACACAAAGCAGTTAGGAATGAAAAAGGAATAAAAGAGACACAAACTCAAAAAGGAAGAAGTAAAACTGTCAAAAATTGAAGATGACATGATACTATGTATAGAAAACTCTAAAGACTCCACCAAAAAATTTTCATAATAAATGAATCCAGTAAATTGCAGGTTACAAAATTAATACAAAAATGTGTGTGTTTCTATACACTAATAAAGAACAATTAGAAAGAGAAATCAAGAAAATAATCTTAATTTCAATCACATTGAAAAGAATAAAAATCCTTGGAATAAATTTAACTGAGAAGGTGAAATACCTCTACATTGAAAGCTATAAGACATTGAGAACAGAAATTGGAAAAGACACAAATAAATAGAAATTTCATGTTTATGGATTGGAAGAATTAATATTGTTAAAGTGCCCATACTACCAAAAACAATCTACTGATGCAGTGAAATCCCTGTCAAAATTCCAATGGCATTTATCACAGAACTAGAAAATTATAAAGCTTTTATGGATCCATAAAAGACCCTGAATAGCCAGAACAATCTTGAGAAAGAAGAAAATTGGAGTTATCACACACCCTGACATCAAATCATAAATAAAAAGACAAAATAATCAAAACAGTATGGTACTGGCATGAAAACTGACACATATCAATGGAACAGATTAAAAAGATCATAAATAAGCTCACATATATATGGTCAAATAATTTATGACAATGGATGCAAGAATATATAATGAGGAAAGGGTAGTCTCTTTAATAAATGGTGTTGGGAAAACTGGACGGCTACATACAAAAGAGTGATATTGAACCATGTATGTTACACTACATACAAAAATTAATTCATAATGGATTAAAGACTTCAGTGTTAGTCCTGAAAACAAAAATTTCTCAGAAGAAAACATAGGTGGCAACCTCCTTGCCATTGGTCTTACTGATGTTTTCTTGGATCTGACTTCAAAGGCAAGGGAAACAAAAGCAAAATAAGTAAATGGGACTACATCAAACTAAAGAGCTTCTGCACAGCAAAGGAAATCATCAACAAAATCAAAAGGCAACCTACTGAATGAAAGAGGGTATTTGAAAATTACTTATCTAATAAGAAGTAATATCCAAAATAAATAATGTGTACAAGTCAATAACAATATAACAAACACCCAGAAATTAACTCACAAATATATGGTCAATTAATCTTTGACAAAGCAGGAAAGAACATCCAATGGGAAAAAGACAGTCTCTTCTGCACGTGGTGTTGGGAAAATTGGACAGCAACATGCAAAAGAATGAAACTGGACTCTTTTTTACAACAAACACAAAAACAAACTCAAAATGGTTAAAAGGCCTAAATGTGAAGCAGGGAACCATTAAAATCCCAGAGGAGAACACCAGCAGTAGCCTCTTTGACATTGGCTGTAGCAACTCCTTACTGGACACATCTCTGGAGGCAAAGGGAATGAAAGCAAAAGTAAACTATTGGGACTTCATCGAAATAAAAAGCTTCTGCACAGCCAAGGAAAGAATCAACAAAACTAAAAGTCAACCTATGGAATGGGAGAAGATATTTGTAAATGATATATCTAATAAAGGGCTAGTATCCAAAATATATAAAGAACTTACAAAACTCAACACCCAAAAAATGAATAATCCAATTAAAAATAGGCAAAAGACATGAATAGACATTTTTCCAAAGACAACATACAGATGGCCCACAGACACATGAAAAAATGCTCAACGTTACCTGATCATCAGGAAAATGCAAATAAAAACTACAATGAGCTATCACTTCACACCTTTCAGAATGGCTAAAATCAACAACATAAGAAACAACAGGTGTTGGCAAGGATGTGGAGAAAGTGGAATCCTCCTGTACTGTTTGTGGGAATGGAAACAGTTATGGCCACTCTGACAAACAGTATGGAAGTTCCTCAAAAATGTAAAAATAGAACCACCCTACAATTCAGCAAGTGCACTATTTATCCAAAAATACAAAAATACTAATTCAAAGAGATACATGCACCCAGATGCTTATAGCAGCATTACCTACAATAGCCAAATTATGGGAAGAGCCCAAATGTCCATCAACTGATGAATGGATTAAAAAGAAATGGTAACTATATACAATGGAATATTGCTCAACCATAAAAATAATGAAATCTTGCCATTTGCAATGACATGGATGGAGCTAGAGTGTGTTATGCTAAGCAAAATAAGTCAGTCAGAGAAAGAGAAATACTGTATGATTTCACTCATATGTGGAATTTAAGAAATAAAACAAATGAGCATAGGAAAGAAGAGAGAGGCAAACCAAG
This sequence comes from Ursus maritimus, assembly GCF_017311325.1. Classification (NCBI taxonomy): domain Eukaryota; kingdom Metazoa; phylum Chordata; class Mammalia; order Carnivora; family Ursidae; genus Ursus; species Ursus maritimus. The sequence continues at coordinate 57,258,816 of NW_024423319.1, forward strand.
AAACAACTCTTAATTATATAGAACAAACTGATGGTTATGAGGGGGGAGTTGGTTAGGGGGATGGGTTAAATAGGTGACAGGGATTAAGTAGTGCACTTGAGCACCAGGTATTGCATGTAAGTGTTGAATCACTAAATTGTACACCTAAAACTAATATTATACTGTATTTTAACTAAATAGAATTTAAATAATGACTTAAAAAATAATAAGCAATTCAAATAAATTTAAAAATATTTAAAAACAAAAGGGGGGCACCTGGGTGGCTCAGTCATTTAAGCATCTGACACTTGATTTTGGCTCTGGTCATGATCTCAGGGTCATGAGATAGAGCTATGGGTGGGGTTCAGACTCAGAACGGAGTCTACTTGTTCCTCTCCTTCCCCTGCTGTCCCCCTCTCTTAAATTAATGAATAAATCTTTAAAAAAATAAAATAACAAACAATCCAATTAAAGAATGGGCAGAGGACCTGAACAGACTTTTTCCAAAGGATACATGTAGATGGCCAAGAGGCACATGTAATTATGTTCATCATCACTAGTTATCATGGGAATGCAAATCAAATCACAATGAGATATCATCGTTCACCTGCCAGAATGGCTAGTATTGGAAAGACAAGAAACAAGTGTTGATGAGGATGTGGAGAAAAGGAAAATCTTGTATGCTGTTGGTGGGAATGTAAATTGGTAAACCACTATGGAAAACAGTATGGAGTTTCCCCAAGAATTTAAAAATCAAGCTATCATTGGACCCAACAATTCCACTACTGGTTATTTATCTGAAGAAAACAAAAACACTAATTTGAAAGGATATATGCACCCTTATGTTTATTGCAGTGTTATTTACAATAGCCTAGGTATGGAAAACAACCTAAATGTCCATGGATGGATAAATGAACATAAAAGATGGTGGTATGTATAGTGTGTGTGTGTGTGTGTGTGTGTGTGTGTGTGTGTGTGTGTGTGTGATTTAGATGTGGGAAACAGATTCTTGGTTGCCAGAAGGGTTGGAGGTTTTGTTGAGCAAAATGGTTGAAGAGAATTAGGAACAAACTTCCAGTTATAAAGTAAATAAGTCATAGGAATGTAATGTACAGCATGAGGAATATAGTCAATGTTATTGTATTAACTTTGTAAGTTGAGAGGTGGTATCTAGACTTATTTTGGTGACCATTTCACAATATATACAAGTGTTAAATCAATATATTTTACAACTAAGACTAATATAATATTTTATGTCAATATACTTCCATAAATTTTACAGATTGAGTTAGACAGAAGAATGGCTAGTTCAAGCTCACACAGCTAGTCAATGACTAGAGACCAGATCTCTTTATTACCAGTCAAATATTGTTTCCATTTTCACTTCACCAATGTATGACTTATCATAAGAATTACCTTGAATCGTTCTTTACAAATACAGTTTACTCCATCCTGGGCTCACTAAATAAGGATTTCCTGTAAAGGATCTGGGAATCTATGTTTCCTTTCCCTCAATAATTCTTATGATCAGGTAAATTTGGAAGAGTTCACTTCACTACACTATAGTACATCATTGTGGTTAAATATTGCAGCTGGTTCTTTCCCCTTATAATACTTTTTTTATAATAATTTTTTTATTATATTATGTTAGTCACCATACAGTACATCCCTGGTTTTTGATGTAAAGCTCCATGATTCATTAGTTGCGTTTAACACCCAGTGCACCATGCAATACGTGCCCTCCTTACTACCCATCACCAGCTTATCCCATTCCCCCATCCCCTCCCCTCTGAAGCCCTCAGTTTGTTTCTCAGAGTCCATAGTCTCTCATGCTTCACTCCCCCTTCTGATTACCCCGCCTTTCTTTATCCCTTTCTTCTCCTACTGATCTTCCTAGTTCTTATGTTCCATAGGTGAGAGAAACCATATGATAATTGATCACATTTTGTTATTTATATTTTCTTGTCAAAATTTTTGTTGTCTCTACTAGAGTGTAAGTTTGAGTTCCATGAGGATATATATCATGCCTGGTTGTTTATTACTGAGACTCCAGAACTAGAATGGTGCTTGGTACATAGTTGATGTTCAGTAATATTTGTGGAATGAATGTTTAACGGAACAGTGTACCCTCTAGATATAGCATACCCCCCATACAAATATATAATAATATACATTTAAACAAACAGCAGTTTTAAATAAGTTTTATATTATCTTAATCAAACTGTACTTAGAATTTTTTAGGGCCTGAGAATCCTCATTTTTAATAGCCATTATATTTGTGCTGTCAATATATGAGTTCTGGTTGAAAAGATACAGTATTATTTTACAGATTTATGAGCATCCAGGAGGGACCAAAATTACCCAGGAGACTAAAGATTTGGAAAACAGTTCTCTCATTGTGCAGTTTCCTCAGATAAGGAATCTGAGGCCCAGAGTAATAAAATAATTTGCCCATGGGTCATATAAAATGGTTAAAAACTATATATTTCAAAAATAGGGATGATTAATTTGAAACAGAGTAAAGAAAACTCTACATAATTTGTAGCTGGAATACAGAAGAGGGTGTTTTGGGTGAGGTGGATCCAGAGTGAGGAACTGGTACCAACGCCTAGAATTAATAAGATAATGGATATTGATTCATTTTAAGGAAGAACATTTTGAGAAAAAAAAAACATCAAAAACGTCACTAGGGAACCTTGCAAAGTAACATGTTCCATATTCCTGAAGTTTTGGGGCTAAGACTGAATAGACATCCACCTAGAATTTTGAAGAAGGGACTTTTACTTTGAATGGAAGTTTAGACTAGTTGGCTTCTAAGATTACTTCTATCTTCTATGATTCTTTGGACATGTAATCAACCCATTAGCATTGTATTTTTATATTGAATCATTTTTGCAGTGCCTTCCAGTTCTAAGGAATATCCAAAGAGGAAATATTTTAGCTCTGATTTGCAATAAAATCTCATATAATCTTAATATTCACATCACATATTGTTATACCATCATTTCACATTTCATAATCACTCATTTCACCCAAGGAGGGTGTAAAAGAAGTTGAAGATAAACAGAAATCAGTTTCTGCTTTCAGTTTATTTCTCTCTTCCCAAAATTTTATGATCAAAAGGAAACAAGAAGCATTGCGAGGAAACTTTTATCTTCCTTCTTTTCCCCACACCATCATTTTCACAAGCATCAGTAACTGGGATTATTGTAAATGAGAAATTTTTGCATTTAGAATTTGAAAAGTGTCAGTATTCATAATAGAAAATAGTGAAAGTACATAACAATTTAATAGAGCTTTACTAAGAAGTTGCAGCTTGTTCTGAATTCTAGTAGTTCATTTCAATGAGCCCATATAACAGGAAATTGAAATGGAACCATACTCTTAAAACTAGTATTTTGCCTATGGGGAATGTTAGCAAAGCTAGGAAAATTAATATCCATAGATATTTTTTTTATTATTTACTGGGTAATTTTTGCTTGGCATCTACAAAACAATCCATGTGTTTCCACTTCACATTTAGCATTGAAGTTACTACATTTCTTGAATTTGAAGGGAAAATGGCTCCCAACAAATATAAAGAACTAGTCTTCTTTGACTACCTGAATAGTTGTTTTGCTCTACATTATTTATTTTTTTGCAAAAACATACCAAGTATAAACTTAACTTCATCAGTGCTTTAAATTATATTAGAGGGGTGCTTGGATGGCTCTGTTGGTTAAGAATCCATCTCTTGGTTTTGGCTTCTCTCATGATCTCAGGGTCAGGAGATCAAGTCCTGCATTGGGCTCTGTGCTCAGCGTGGAGTCTGTTTGTCCCTCTCCTTCCCCCCTCTACCACTTCCTCCACTAGTGCATGTGTGCACATATGTGAGTTCTCTCTCATAAATAAATAAATAAATAAATAAATAAATAAATAAATAAATAAATAAAATCTTTTAAAATAAATAAATTCTATTAGAGAATATATAAGGATGGCTTTGTATTTATGCGGGCCTTGTATAGAAGAAATTCTGCTTGGTATACATAATCAAATTTAGAGCTTAAATTATGAAATATCATTGAATGGCTTTCCACGCTGAAAGAGAACACATGGGTTTTAAGAATTCTCCTTGCACTTTGTATATTGTTGTGCCCATTCTACTTTGTAGATTGGTATGGCAAAACTATAAAGCTTACACATTCTAGTCATATAAAATGGTCTTTTGAAAAAATGCATGAAAAACTTGAAAATAAAATTGGTTTTAGACTGCTGCTTCCAAAAAGATGGAGTAGACAAAATTTTCCCTATTCTCCCCACTATATACAACAAAAATCTCTGAACATTATACATAAAACAAACCTAAGAGGAATGTGAAGAGTGGAAAGAAGAAGTCACATCTGGTAGAAACCAAAGGAGCTTAGAAATTACACAGTGATGAGTTCCTTGGTTTTTCTTTTTGCCTCATATACCTCAGATTGGATATAAGAGAAGCTGGCAACCCAGAAACACCAATGGGTGCAAATAACAATACCCCCCCCCCAGGAAAGGGGCAGGAAAGGAACTGAATAGACATTTTTCCAAAGAAGACATACAAATGGCCAACGAATATATGAAAGGTATGCAACATCATTAATCATCAAGGAAATGCAAATCAAAAGCATAATGAGATATCACCTCACACATACTAGGATGGCTATTAGCAATTAAATACAAGATAACAAATTTGGAGAGAATGTGGTGAAAAGGGAACCCTTTGTAAACTGTTGGTGGGAATGTAAATTGGTGCAGTCAGTATGGAAAACCTTACTGAGGTTCTACAAAAAACTTAAAATAGAACAGTCATATGATCCATCAATCCCACCTCTGTGTATATATCCAAAGAAGTTTAAACCACTATCTCAAAGAGATACCTGTACTCCCATATTCACTGAAGCATTATTCACAATACCCAATATATGGAAGCAACCTAATGTCCATCAACATGTGAATGTATAAAGAAAATGGAGAATACATATAATAGAATATCATTCAGCCTTAAAAGCCTTGAAACAACATGGATGAAACTGGAAGATATTATGCTAAGAGAAATAAACCAGACACAGAAGGACAAATGCTACATAATACCACTGATGTGATAAGTATAAATGGTTAAGTTCATAGAAATGGAGGGTGGAATAGCGGTTGCCAAGGGATGATGGCAGGGGGAAATGGGGAGGAATTAGTCAAAGCATATAATGTTTCAGTTACACAATATGAGTAAGTCCTAAAGATCTACTGCACAGCATGGTGCCTATAGTCAAAAATACTGTATTGTATACTTAAAAAGTTTGCCAAGAGGGTAGATGTTATGAAGTGTCCTTCTCACAAAATAATAATAATAATAATAATAATAATAATAATAATAAAGAATAAGAGGAGACTTGGTAATGATGTATAGGTTTATGACATAGATTGTGGGGATGGTTTCATAGGTGTATACTTATCTGCAAAACCATTGGGTTGTATACATTAATTATGTACAGCTTTTTGTGCATCCAAAGATAAAACTACCTTCAGTCAACAGGATCTAATGGACATTTATAGAGCACACAACCAAACAACAGTAGCATATATATTTATTTTAAGTGCCCATGGAACACATATCAAGTTAAACCACATCCTGGACCATAAACAAACATCAATAAATTGAAAAAATGAAATCATACAGCAATGTTTCTGACCATAGTTGAGCCAAAGTACAAGTTAATAGAAAGATAACAAGAAAATCTCCAAATGCTTGGGAGTTACACAACACATCTCTAAATAATCCATAGGTCAAAGAGGAAATCTAAAGGGAAATTAAAAAAAAAAATACATTAGAGTTTCAGCTTCTGCTCTTGCGTGTAAGAAGATTGGAGTTTCACTTTGTCTTAACAGCAAGAAAAAGCTGAACAAGCTAATAAATTAACAAATTTTCCTACACGTGCCAGATAAATGAGGTCATAGGGCAAACCCACTGACCCCAGAATTGAAGAGATAAGCAGGTGAATATAGAGAATCACAACTTACTGGAGCAGAAACCTCTGTGGGAATCAGTACTGAGGTAAAAAACAAAATAAACAAAACAAATCAAATCTAAAGTATAATTGACAAATTGCTGAAGGCTCAGTATGGAAAAGTCTTAGACTTAAAAACTCCAAGAGGGGTGGTCAGTCATAGAGGGGGCCCCATACTTTTATGAGTTCTACCTCCCAGAGGTCTATCAAGTTCTCACTTTGAATATGGGGTAAAAAAAACCCTCATGCAAGGCAGGAAAGGGCAGGAAAAAAGTAACTACAGATAATCCCAATTTACGATGGTTCAACTTAAGATTCTCAACTTTACAATGGTGTAAAAGCAATACATATTCATTAGAAATCATACTTCAAATTATTATTTTAGTCTTTTCCCAGGCTCACAATCACAGTACAATACTCCCTCATGGTGCTGGGCAGAAGCAGTGAGCCACAACTACCAGTCAAACACATAACTAGGATAAACAACCAATACACTTACAATCGTTCTGTACCCACACAACCATTCTGTTTTTCACTTTAAATATACTATTCAATAAGTTATGTGAGATATTCAACAATTTATTATAAAATAGGCTTTGTGTTAGATTATTTTGCCCAAACTGTAAGCTAATGTAAGTGTTCTGAGCATTTCTAAGGTAGGCTAGATTAAGCTATGATGTTCAGTAGCTTAGGTGTATTAAATACATTTTTGACATGATATTTTCAAATTATGATGGCTTTATTGCGATGCAAACATACTGTAAGTCAAGGAGGAAGCATATTTTAAGATGTGTGAAAGCATTCTGTTCTTCTTAACAAGGCCTACATTAAAAAAAAAAAAAAGAGAGCGAGAGAGAAACTCTCATAGCCTAACCTACTGGGGATTTATCAGAGCCTAATTAACCTGAAGGAAATGAAATAACCAACTGAAGCTTCCTCTAACTATTCTGCTCCACTTAGAATTTGTGGGTGGTGCTAAGAAGCACTTGTGAAATGCACAGGTCAGGTGCACAGATTAACTAAATATTGGTAGTAATTGTAGGACTGTAGAATACTTCCCCACACCACACCTTACCACTACAAACTAAAGGCCTATTTATCAGAGTTCTTTTCACTCAGTACACCATGTCTGATATTTAACAAAAGATTTCAAGGTGTACTAAAAGGCATAACAACAACAACAACAAAAACAACCATAGTTTGAAGAGACAGAGCATGAATCTGAACCAGATTCAGGTATGGCAAGGATGTTAGAATTAACAGACCAGGAATGTAAAATAACTGTGATTAATAGACTAGGACTATAGTTTTAAAAAAGCAGACAACATGCCAGAACAAACAGGTAATGTAAGAAGAGAGATAGAAATCCTAACTGAGAAACAAATAGAAATGTTAGAGATCAAAAACACTGCAACAGAAATGAAGATTGCCATTGATGGGCTTATTAGTAGATGGCATGTCTGTGAAAAGAATCTCTGAGGTTAGGGATATGCCAATAGAAACTTCCAAAACCAAATGGCAAAGAGATATAAAAGAGAAATAAAAACAGAACAACATATACAAGAACTGTGGGACAACTAAAAAATGTGTAACGTATGTATAATGGGGATAACAGAAGAAAATGAAACAACACAAATATTTGAAGCAACAATGACTGAGAAATCCCTCAAGTTAATGTCAGAAACCAAATCATAGATCCAGCAAGCTTAGAGAACTTAGCAGGATAAATGCAAAACAAAACAAAACAGCAAAAAATAAAACCCACAAAATACACCTAGGCATATCATATTCAAACTGCAGGAAACAGAAAAAAAAAAAATCTTGAGAGAAGAAAAAGGGAAAAATATCTTACCTATGGAGAAGCAAATTTAAAAGTTATATCTGACTTCTCAGAAATCATGCAAAGAAAAGGAGAGTAAAGTAAAATATTTAAAGTTTTGTAAAAAAAAATACACAGCAACCNNNNCAACCTAGAATTTTGTATTTATGAAATTATCCTTCAAAAGCGAAGGAGTAATAAATATTTTCTCAGGCAAACAAAAATAGTATTTGTTGCCAGTAGAATTGCTTGCAAGAAATCAAAAACAAATTCAGAAAGAAATAAAATGATCTAGGTCAAAGACTTCAATCTATATAAAGGAATACCATAAGAGAATAACAAAGGTAAAAAGACACTCCATGGCATGAGAATAAAGGATACAACATAATAAAATTGTGGGATGCAGCTAAAGTAGTGCTGAGAGTGAAATTTGTAACACTGAGTTATACATTAGCAAAGAGAAAAATCTCATTCAATAATCTAAGCACTCATTTCAAAAAACTACAAAAAAGTACAAAAACTAAAAAAAAAAACTATAAAAAACCCCACAAAGCAAATGGAAGGAAATATTAAGTTGTGAGCAAAACTCAATGGAACTGAAAAAAATTACCATTTACATTAGCACACCAAAGGGATACATGCACCGTGAAGTTTATAGAAGCATTATCTACAACAGCTAAATTATGGAAAAAGCCCAAGGGCTCACTGACTGATGAATGGATAAAGAAGATGGGATATATATATATCTAGAATGGAATATTACTCAGCCATCAAAAGGTGTGGAATGAAATCTTGCCTTTTGCAACAACTTGGATGGAGCTAGAGAGTATTACGCTAAGTGAAATCAGTCAGAGAAAGACAAATACCATATGATTTCACTCATATGTGGAGCTTAAGAAAAAAAACATGAATATAGGGGAAGGGAGAGAAAGAAGGAGGGAAGCAAACCATAAGAGACTCTTAATGATAGAGAACAAACAGGGTTGATGGAGGGCGGTGAGTGGAGGACTGGCTAAATGGGTGATAGTTATTAAGGAGGGCACTTGTGATGAGAACTGAGATTTATATGTAAGTGAGGAATCACCAAATTCTACACCTGAAACCAAATTAACCTTATCTGTTAACTAATTAGAATTTAAATTAAAAAATTGAATTAAAAAACACAAAAGAATATTACTCAACCATGAAAAAGAGTGAAATCTTGCCATTTCCAACAACACAGATGGAGCTAGAGAGTATTATACTAAGTGAGATAAGTCAGAGAAAGAAATATACCATGTGATTTTACTAACATGTGAAATTTAAGGAACAAAACAAATGAGCATAGAGAGAAACCAAGAAAGAGACTCTTAACTATAGAGAATAAACCCATGGTTACCAGAAGGGAGGTGGGTTGGGGGATGGGCTAAATAGGTGATAGGAATTAAGGAATGCACTTGTAATGAGCACTGGGTGTTGTATGGAAATGTTGAATCATTATATTGTACACCTGAAACTAATATTACACTCTATGTAAACTGGGATTTGAATAAAAACTAAAAAAAAGCCAACCCCAAAAATGAAATAATTAGACATAACTTTAACAAAATAGGTACAAGAACTATAATAAGAAATCTACTCTGAAGAAAGAAATGAAAAATTTAAGTAAATTGAGAGGTTTTCTACATATGTAGTATTATCAATATGTCACTTCTTCACAACTTGATCTATAGAGTTAATGCCGACCCAATAATAATCCCTCAAGTTATTTTGTGGATATTGACGAACTGATTCAAAGTTTATATAAAATGGCCAAAATACTGAATAGCCAGTGAAATATAAAAAGAGAAGAGTAAAGTCAGAGGACTGATACTACCAAACTTCAAAACTTAACGTAAGCTACACCAATTAACACAATGTGGTATTGAACAAATAAATGATAGAGAAGAATAGAGAGTCTAGAAGTAGATGCACATAAATATAATCAACTTATCTTTGACAAAAGTACATGGCAATTCAATGGAAAAATAATTAATTTATTCATGAAGTAAAATTGGCTTACAATGTTCTATTAGCTTCAGGTACATAACATATTGACTTACAATTCTACACATTCCTCAATGATCACCCAGATAAGCATAGTAATTGATTTTATATATATACACACATATATACAGATACCTATATGTTATATAAAACACACCAAATTTTATTTTGTATATATTTTATTACTTTTTTCTACAAACTTTGTATTACTGAAGTTAAATAGACTTTTTACATTTTTTTATTTCAAGCTTTAAATTCTAGTTAACATATATGGTAAAATTTGTTTCGTGCGTAGAATTCAGTGATTCCTCACTTACATATAACACCCAGTGTTCATCTCAGCAAATGCCCTCCTTAATACCCATTATCCATTTAGTCAATCCCCTACCCACCTCCCTCCGTCAACCTTCAGTTTGTTCTCTATTGTTAAGAGTCTCTTATGGTTTGCTTCCCTCACTCTTTATTTTTCCCCTTCCCCTATGTTCATCTATTTTGTTTCCTAAATTCTATGTATGAGTGAATCCATATGTTATTTTCTTTCACTAACTGACTTATTTGACTTAGCATAATACTCTCTAGCTCCACCCATGTCATTGCAAATGGCAAAATTTCATTCCTTTTGATGGCTGAGTAATATTCCATTACATACACTGCATCTTTTTGTTTTGTTTTAGTTTCAGAGGTAGAATTTTGTGATTCATCAGTTGTATATAACACCCAGTGCTCATTACATCAAGTGCCCTCCTTAACACCATCACCCAGTTACCCCATCCTCCCACCCACCTCCCCTCCAGCTACCCTCAGTTTGTTCCTATAGTTAAGGGTCTCTTATGTTTTGTCTCCCTCTCTGATTTTGTCTTATTCACCACATCTTCTTTATTCATCCATCAGTCAACGGAGAATTGGGCTGTATCCATACTATGGCTATTATTGATAATACTGCTACAAACATTGGAATCCTTGTCCCCTTTGAATCAGCATTTTTGTATCAATTGGGTAAATTCCTAGTAGTGCAATTGCTGGACTTTTAAATTTTTGAGGAACCTTCATACTGTTCCAGAGAGACTGCACAAGTTTGTATTCCCGTCAACAGTGTTAAAGGGTTCCCATTTGTCCACATCCTTGCCAAAAGCTGTTGTTTCTTATGTTGTTAATTTTAGCCATTCTGACAGGTTGTGTGGTGGTATCTCGTCATAGTTATAATTTGTATTTCCCTGATAATGACTGATGTTGAACATCTTTTCATGTGTCTGTTAGCCATCTGGATGTCTTCTTTGGAAAAATGTCTATTTATGTCTTCTGCCCATTTCTTAATTGGATTATTTATTTTGGGGGGTGTTGAGTTTGATAAGTTCTTTATAGATTTTGGATACTAACACTTTATCAGGTATGTCATTTGCTAATATCTTCTCCCATTCCTTAGGTTGTCTTTTAGTTTTGTTGATTGTTTCATTCACTCTGCAGAAGGTGTTTTTTTTTTTTTATATCTGGATTAAGTCCCAATAGTTCATTTTTGTTTTTGTTTCCCTTGCCTCCAGAGACATGTTTCGTAAGAAGTTGTTGCGGCCGAGGTCAAAGAGGTTGCTGTCAGTGTTTTCCTCCAGGATTTTGATTATTTCCTGTTTCACAATTAGGTTGTTCATCCATTTTGAATTTATTTTTGTGTATGGTATAAGAATGGGGTCCAGTTTCATTCTTTTGCATATTGCTGTCCAGTTTTCTCAACACCATTTGTTGAAGAGACTGTCTTTTTTACATTGGATAGTCTTCCTTGCATTGATGAAGATTAGTTAACCATATAGTTGTGGGTCCATTTCTGGGTTGTCTATTCTGTTCCATTGATCTATATATCTGCTTTTCTGCCAGTAGCATGCTGTCTTGATGACTACAGCTCTGTAACACAGCTTAAAGTCCAGAATTGTGATACCTCCACCTTTGTTTTTCTTTTTCAACATTGCTTTGGCTATTTGGGGTCTTTTGTGGCTCCATACAAATTTTGAGATGTTTGTTCTAGCTCTGAAAAATGCTGGGGTTGATAGGGATTGCATTAAATATGTAGATTGCTTGTGTAGTATTGACATTTCAACAATATTTGTTCTTCCATTCCATGTGCATAGAATATCATTCCATTTCTTTGTGTCTTCTTCAGTTACTTTCATCAGTGTTCTACAGTTTTCAGATGACAGATCTTTTATCTCTTTAGTTAGGTTTATTCCTAAATACCTTATGGTTTTTGGTGCAATTGTAAATGGGATCAATTCCTTGATTTCTCTTCCAGTTGGTTCGTTATTGGTGAGTGGTAATGCAACTGATTTCTGTACATTGATTTTATATCCTGCCACTTTCCTGAATTTGTGTGTCGGTTCTTGCAATTTTTAGTGGTGTCTTTTGGATTTTCTACATAGAGAATCATGTCAGCTATGAATATTGAACATTTGACTTCTTCCTTGCTGATTTTGATGCCTTTTGTTTCCTTTTGTTGTCTGATTGCTGAGGCTAGAACTTCCAGTTCTATGTTAAGTAACAATGGTGAGAGTGGACATCCCTGTCTTATTCCTGACCATAGAGGAAAATCTCTCAGTTTTTGTCCATTGAGGTTGACATTAGCTGTGGGTCTTTCATACATAACCTTTATGATGTTGAGGTATGTATGTTCCCTCTATCCCTACTGTGTATGAGAATGGATGCTGTATTCTTATCAAATGTTTTTCTTGCATCTATTGAGATCATATGGTTCTTATCCTTTCTTTTATTACTATGGTGTATCGCATTGATTGATTTGTAACTATTGAACAATCCTTGTAGCCCAGGAATAAATCCCACTTGATTGTGGTGAATAATTCTATAATGTACTGTTGTATTCAATTTCCTAGTATCTTGTTAAGAATTTTTGCATCCATATTCACCAGGGATGTTCACCTGTAATTTTCCTTTTCAGTGGGATCTTTTGGAATAAAGGCAATGCTGGCTTCATAGAAAGAATTTTCTAAGTTTTCCTTCCATTTCTATTTTTCAGTACAGTTTGAGAATAGGTTTTAAGTCTTCTTTAAATACGTGGTAGAATTCCCCTGGAAATCCATCTACCCCTGGAATTTTGTTTGTTGGCAGATTTTTTTTATATTTGTTTAGTTTTTATTTAAATGCCAATTAGTTAACACACAGTGTAATATTAGTTTAAGATGTATAATATAGTGAAGAAATACTATTTCTTTTTGGAATTTCTGGTATGGGTACCCTTGGTGAGAAGCCTTCATTCAATTCTTAAAGGAATAAAAGAAGCTTTGGATTCAGTCAAATTCACTATAATCCCTAGCGTGCTTCAACAGGGAAACTACTGCTTTCAGGGGAGAGGGTGGTACATGTGTTCAAAATGGAACATCTCTTGTAGACAATCTCATTACCCTCACTGAGCATATAAGCTTCCTACTTGTCAGTTTTTTTGTCAAATTTATGGTTGAATATTGCACATCCTTTGAAAATATGTCTTCCTCAGATCTTGGGATGTTGTGAAGATCCCCAGATGCTTGATTGGCTCCAAAATGCCACCTGGAGAACCAAATCTCCAGTGGCTTCTCAGTCCCTTTGAAAAAGTGGCGATACACTTTTAAGCACTGTGAGACTGGCAAAGAATTAACAACCACAGAAAATCGACTAAACTAAATCTTTTCTCCTGATGCTGCCACTACCATTGCAGATTATTCTATCCATGTTACTGAATATTATTTTTCTTTGTGAAAAAAATATATATTCACTTTAAAAAGAGATTAGTTACATTTTCCCAGATTTTTGTGTCTTTTTAATAATAATTTTTTATTATATTATGTTAGTCACCATACAGTACATCCCTGGTTTCTGATGTAAAGTTTGATGATTCATTAGTTGTGTATAACACCCAGTGCACCATGCAATACGTGCCCTCCTACTACCCATCACCAGCCTATCCCATTCCCCCACCCCCCTCCCCTCTGAAGCCCTCAGTTTTTTTCTCAGAGTCCATAGTCGCTCATGCTTCATTCCCCTTTCTTTTTCCCTTTCTTCCCCTACCGATCTTCCTAGTTCTTATGTTCCATAGATGAGAGAAACCATATGATAATTGTCTTTCTCTGCTTGACAGATTTTTGTTTTTTGTTTGTACAATTGTTTGTTTGGGGAAGGAAAGGTGAACCTGCAACTGTTGGAAATAGAAGCAGATGCATTTTAGTCTCTTGTAGTCTGTTTCCCTATTACAGAGAGTTAAGTGTGTGCTAGCTTATTTAGCCCACCACACTGTGTGAGCCTAATTGTTTAAGGCCAACTTCTCCAGTTTTGTTGGGAGATTTTTGATTACTGATTAAATTGCTTTGCTGGTCTGTTCAAAATTTCTATTTCTTCCTGTCTCTGTTTTGATAGTTTCTATGTTTCTAGGAATTTATCTATTTCTTCCAGATTGTCCAGTGTGTTGACATATAATTTTTCATAATACTCTCTTCTGTTTGTATTTCTGTGGTGTTATTTGTGATCTTGCCCCTTTCATTTTATTTATTTGGGTCTTTCTCTTTTCTTTTTGATAAGTCTGACTAGGATTTTATCAGTTTTATTAATTTGTTCAAAGAAGAAGCTCCTAGTTTGATTTGTTCTACTTTTTGTTTGTGTGTTTCTATATAATTTATTTCTGCTGTAATCTTTATTGTTCCCCTTCTAATGCGGGCTTTAGGCTTTATGCTGTTCCTTCTCTAGCTCCTTTAGGTGTAAGGTTAGGTTGTGTATTTGAGACTTTTCTTGCTTCTTAAGGTAGGCCTGTATTGCTATATACTTCCCTTTTATGACAGTATTTGCTGCATCACAAGGGTTTTGGAATGCTGTTTTTATTTTCATTTGCTTCCATGTAATTTTTTTATTTCTTCCTTAATTTCCTGTTTGACCCATTTATTCCTTTATAGGATGTTCTTTAACTCCCATATATTTGTGGTCTTTCCACATTTTTTTCTTGTGGTAAACTTCAAATTTCATAGTGTTGTATTCTGAAAACATGCATGGTATGCTCTCAATCTTTTTGTACTTGTTGAGTCCTGATTTGTTACCCAGAATGTGATCTATTCTGGAGAATGTTTTATGTGCACTCAAAAAGAATGTGTATTCTGCTGCTTTAGGATGAAATGTTCTGTATGTATCTGTTAAGTCCATGTGGTCCAGTGTATAATTAAAATCCATTGTTTCCTTGTTGATCTTCTGCTTAAATGATTTGTCTATTGCTGTTAGTGGAGTGTTACAGTCCCCTACTGTAATTGTATTATTATTGATAATTTTTACATTTGATGATTAATTGATTTGTATATTTGGGCTTCTTAAGTTGGTGGCATAAATATTTACAGTTGTTAGATCTCCTTGTTGGATAGACCCCTTTATTAAGATATAGTGTCCTTCTTCATCTCTTGTTTTTTTGTTTTTTTTTTAAGATTTTATTTATTTATTTGACAGAGATAGAGACAGCCAGCGAGAGAGGGAACACAAGCAGGGGGAGTGGGAGAGGAAGAAGCAGGCTCATAACGGAGGAGCCTGATGTGGGGCTCGATCCCATAACGCCGGGATCATGCCCTGAGCCGAAGGCAGATGCTTAACCACTGTGCCACCCAGGCGCCCCTTCTTCATCTCTTGTTACACTCTTTGTTTTAAAGTCTAGTTTTTCTGATATACTCTGGCTACTCTTTCTTTTGACATTCATTTTCATGATATATGGTTTTCCATCCTCTCACTTTTAACCTGTAGATGACTTTAGATCTAAAATGAGTCTCTTGTAGGCAGCATATAGATAGGTCTTGTTTATTGTATCCATTGTGATACTCAGTGTCTTTTGATTGGAGCATTTAGTCCATTTACTTTCAGAGTGATTATTGATAGATATGAACTTAGTGCCATTTATTACCTGTAAAGTTCTGAGATTTTCTCTGTTCATCCTAGTCTTTGTTTCTTTTCATCTTACTTTCCCACTCAAGGTGTCCCCTTTAATATTTCTAGCAGGCCTGGTTTAGTGTTCACGAACTCCTTTAATTTTTGTGGGGTTTTTTTGGAAACTCTTTATCTCTCCTTTTATTCTGAATGACAGCCATGCTGAATTAAGTATTCTTGGATGCATTTTTTTCCCATTTAGGAATTTTAGTTTAGTTCATTTAGTTCACTGAATATAGCATACCACTCTTTTTTGGCCTGCCAAGTTTCTGTGTTGGGAGATCTACTGCAAAACTTATTTGTCTTCCCTTATAGGTTAAGGACTTTTTCCCCTTGCTGCTTCCAGGATTCTTTCCTTATCTTTGTATTTTGCAAATTTCACTATGATTTGTCTTGGTATTGGCTAGTTTTTATTGATTTTCATGGCAGTTATCTGTGCCCCTGGATTTCAATGTTTGTTTCCTTCCCCAGAGTAGGGAAGTTTTCAGCTATAATTTCCTGAAATAAACTTTTTGCACCTTTCTCCCTCTCTTCTTTTTCTAGGATTCCTATTTTACTTACGTTATTATGCTTTAGGGATTCACTGAGTTCCCTAAGTCTATGTTTGTGATCCAATATTTTCCATTCCCTCTTCTTTTCAGCTTCATTATTTTCCATAATTTTATCTTCTGTATCACTGATCTGTTCCTCTGCTTCTTCCATCCTTGTTGTCATTATATGCAGTTGCTTTTACATCTTGCTTATAGCAGTTTTTATTTTGGCCTGACTAGTTTTAGTTCTTTTATCTCTGCAGTAAGGGACTTGCTGGTTTCTTTTGTGCTTTTCTCAAGCCCAGCTAGTATCTTTATGATTGTTGTTTTAAATTCTTGTCCAGGCATATGACCTGTAACTGTTTAGATTAGATCCCTGGCCATGACCTCTTCTTGTTCATTCTTTTGGGATGCATCCCTCCATCTTGGTATTTTACCTAGATTTCTGTCTTCCATGTGTTAGGAAAGCCTATTATGTTTCCTGCTCCTGAGAGTAATGGCTATATTAAGAAGTCATACACTGTGCAGGGCCTGGCACTTCAGAAAGTTTTTTTGGTGTATGCCGTGTGCACTCTGCTGTTGGTTTTCTGCTCTTTCCCTCAGATCTGGCCTCTGCAGAGTTCCTCCTTGCCTGCAGTAGAGTGTTTGGACCTTGTCCAGTGTGTGGCAAGTTTTAACTAGGTGTGTTTTGGTTGGCTTGTTAGAAAAGGCTGGATTCTATTTCCTCTAGAGCTGAAGCTTTGCAACACTCTATGATCAGTAGATTTGGTGCATGTGTGGGTTTGTGCTGGTCTTCTTGGGGAAGGGCCTGCTGCTCTGGTTCTTAGGCTGTTTTGCCCTAGTAAAGATGTACCTGCAGGGCACAGTGGGGCCCAGCTTGGTGTAACTGGCTCCAGCCTCCACTGGGGGTGCTGTGTTGCTCAGTGAAGTCTGTCTGTGTTGATGAACAGGGGCAAATCCTGTCAGCTGGCTGTCTTGTCCCTGGAGAGGCAAGTTCATACCTGACACTGTTCAGGAAGCTCTCACAGAAGAGTGAACATTCTCCCCTCTTGTGCCCCAGACCTCTGTCAGAACCCTTCCTTTACCCTGTGTGTGAGCCGTTTCTGCTCCTGTGTTTTATCTCAAGCATGCCAGCTGGGATTGGAAAATCCAAATTTAAGGGACCCAGAGTAGGGTGGACTTGTGCTAATCTTCTAGGGGAAGGTCTTGCCTTGCTGTGGCTGGTGTCAGTTTGTCCCAGAAAAGCAGTCTCACAACTGAACAGGGGCTCACAGTTTATGGTAAAGTGCAGCCAAATGCTGAATTCCAGGTTATCTGCCTTCCACAGATGCTTCTGCTGTTATGCTAATTAACAAGGCTGCTCAATGGCACCTGCTATGGATTTTCTCCTCTGAGAGGCAGTGCCACCTCTCCCAAATACACTCCGAGAGGGGGAACTGTCTCTCCTGGTGTGATGCAGGGGATCCACAGCCCACACTGTCCACGCCCAGGCCTTCTTCCCCACCAATAAGCCTGCCAGGCACAACCCTGGCCGTGGTGTGGGCTTCTAAAATGTCAGACTTTGAGCTCAGCTGCTTGTAATTACTTGTGATAATCAGCCCCTCTTGTTTTCCCAGTCAATGGTTTTGGTGAAGTTTTTCTTGTGCAATCCCTTGTGTGCCACTTTCTCTCCCTCTCCCTGTCTCACCCTTTCTCTCCCTTTCCCTCTCTCTCTCTCTCATCTCCCCTTTGTCCATGATCGGGGGTCCCGCCCCTCTGTAGCACCCACAGTTCTTTTCTCCCCCAAATCAACTATCTGCAGCTCCTACCTTCCATGATGTGGCCATCTTTCTCCCTCTAGATGTGCAGTTTGTTCTCTTAGCCCTCAGATCGATTTTTGGGCATTCAGAATGATTTGATAATTATCTACCTTGTTTGAGGGACTAGGCAAGCATAGGGTCCCTCTACTGTACTGCCATCTTAACTGCTCCGCTGATAGACAATGTTATATTAGTTTCAGGTATACAACATATTGATTTGACAATTCTTTACATTTCTCAGGGCTCATGACAATAATTGCTGTCCCGATACATCACCATACAATGTTATTACAATATGATTGACTATATTCTCTATGATGTACTTTTATACTCTGCAACTTATTTATTTTATAACTGGAATTTTGTAGTTCTTATTCCCCTTCATCTATTTTGCCCATTCCCTCATGGACCTCCCCTCTGGCAACCATCATTTTGTTCTCTGTATTAAAGAGTATATTTATTATCTTTGTTAGTTTAGGGTTTTTTTGTTTGTTTGTTTCTTAAATTCCACATATAAATGAAATCATATGTTACTTGTCTTTCCCTGTGGAATTTATTTCACTTATAATAATACCCTCTAGGTCCATCCATGTTGTCTTAACTGGCAAGATATCATTCTTTACATATATATGTGTATATATATATATATATATATATATATATACACACACACACACAT
>NW_024423319.1:57277598-57281052 GCF_017311325.1 Ursus maritimus
ACACACACACACACACATAGGTATGTATACATACACACACGTACAATACACACTACTTTATCCATTCATATGTTGGCATTGAGGAATGGGATAGGCTGGTGATGGGTAGTAAGGAGGGCATGTATTGCATGGTGCACTGGGTGTTATATGCAACTAATGAATCATCGAACTTTACATCAAAAACCAGGGATGTACTGTATGGTGACTAACATAATATAATAAAAAATATTATTACAATAAAAAAGAAAAAAATAATGCTGCAATACACAAAGGAATGTGTATATCTTTTCAAATTAGTGTTTTCATTTTGTTTGTGTATATATCCTGTAGTAGAATTACTCAATCATATAGTATTTCTATTTTTTTAAAGACTTTATTTATTTGAGAGAGAGAGAGGTTGAGAGAGAACGAGTAGGGGGAGGGGCAGAGGGAGAGGGACAAGCAGACTCTCTGCTGGGCTAGATGCCAGATGTGGGGCTCAATCCCAGGACCCAGGGATTGTGACCTGAGCCAAAGGCAGGCGCTTAACTGACTGAGCCACACAGGCACCCCAGTATTTCTATTTTTTTGAAGTTTTGAGGAACCTCCATATTATTTTCCATAGTGGTTGCACCAATTTACATTCTCACCAACAGAGCACCAGGGTTCCCCTTTTCCCCCTATCCCCACTAACACTTGTTATTGCTTGACTTTTTGATGGTAACCATTCTCACTGGTGTGTGGTGATATCTCACTGTGGTTTTTGATTTTTATTTCCCTGTTGCTTACTGATGTTGATTATCTTTTCTTTTTTTAAGTTTGTTTTTTAATTTTAATTCAAGTGTAGTTAAAATACAGTGTTAGATTAGTTTCAGGTGTGCAATATAGTGGTTCAGTGATTCTATACATTACTCAGTGCTCATGATAAATGTACTCTATAATCCCCATCACTTCACTCATCTGCACAACCACCTCATTTCTGATAACCATTAGTTTGTTCTCTATATTTAAGAGTCTGTTTCTTGGTTTCTCTCTCTCTCTCTGTTTTTCCCCTTTGTTCATTTTTTTTGTTTCTTAAATTCTACATATGACTGATCATATGTTATTTGTCTTTCCCTGACTGATGTATTTCACTTAGCACCATACTCTTCACCTCCACCCATGCTGTGACAAATGACAAGATTTCACTCTTTTTTATGGCTGAATAACATTCCATTCTATATGTATATACCACATTTTCTTTTTTTTTAAAGACTTTATTTATTTATTTGACAGAGAGAGGGACAGCCAGCAAGAGAGGGAACACAAGCAGGGGGAGTGGGACTGGAAGAAGCAGGCTCCCAGCAGAGCAGGAAGCCCAATGCAGGGCTCAATCCCAGGACCCTGGGATCACACCCTGAGTCAAAGGCAGATGCTTAACAACTGAGCCACCCAAGTGCCCCTATACTACATTTTCTTGATCCATTCATCTATAAATGAACACCGGGCTGCTTCCATAGTGTGGCTATTGTAAATAGTACTGCAATAAATATAGGAGTATATATATCCTTTCTAATTATTATTTTTTTATTCCTTGGGTAAATACCCAGTAGTATAATTATGGGATTGTAGGGCAGTTCTATTTTTAATTTTATGAGGTACCACTATACTGTTTTCCACAGTGACTGATCAGTTTGCTTTCCCACCAACAGTGCACAAGTGTTGCTTTTTTTTTTCACATCCTCTCCAACACTTGTTTCTTGTGTTTTTTATTTTAGTCATTCTAACATGTATGAGGCTATATCTCATTGTATTTTTGATTTGCATTTTCCTAAGGATGAGTGATGTTGAGCATCTCTTCATGTGTCTGTTGGACATCTAGATGTCTTTGGAGAAATGTCTATTTTTAATTGGATTATTTGTTTTTTGTGAGTTGTATACGTCTTTTATTTATTTTGGATAAGAACCTTTATTGAATATGTCATTTGTTATCTTCTCTGATTTGTTAGGTTGACATTTAGGGTTTTTTTTTTTATTGTTTCCTTCACTGTGCAGAAGACTTGTATTTTGACATTGTTCCAATACTTTATTTTTGGTTTTGTTTCCCTTGCCTCAGGAGATATATCTAGAAAAATGTTGCTATAGCTAATATCAAAGTAATTACTGCCCATGTTCTCATCTAGAATTTTTATGGTTTCAAGTCATGCATTCAGGTCTTTAATTCATTTTGAGTTTATTTTTGTGTATGGTGTAAGAAAGTGGTCCGGTTTCATTGTTTTGTATATAGCTATCCAGTTTTCCCAACACAATTTGGTGGAGAGACTGTCTTTTACCCATTGAATTTTTTGTCTCCTTTGTCAAACATTAATTGATCATAAAATTGTGGGCATGTTTCTGGTATTTCTATCCTGTTCTGTTGATCTATGTGTCTATTTTTGTGCCGGTACCATACTGTATTATTACAGCTTTATGATATAACTCGAAATATGGAATTGTGATCCCTGCAACTTTCTCTTTCTTTTTCGAGATTGTTTTGGCTATTCAGTGTCTTTTGTGTTTCCATACAAATTTTAGGATTCTTTGTCCTAATTCTATGAAGCATGGTGTTGGTATTTTGATAGGGATTCATTAAATCCGTAGAGTGCATTGCATAGTATGGACATTTAAAAAAATGTTTATTTATTTTGGAGAGAAAGAGAGAGCATGGTGGGAGGGGCAGAGGGAGAGGGAGAGAGAGAATCTCAAAAGACTCCCCACTGATTGTGGAGCCTGACACAGGGCTTGATCATATGACCCTGAGATCATGACCTGTGCCAAAAATCAAGAGACTGATGCTTAAACAACTGAGCCACCCAGGTGTCCTGGGTAGTATGGATATTTTAACAATATTTGTTCTTCCAGTAAATGAGCATGAAATATCTTTCCATTTGTTTGTGTCATTTTCAATTTCTTTCATCAGTGTTTTTTTTATAGTTTACATGGTACAGGTCTTTCACCCCCTTGGTTAAGTTTATTCATAGGTATTTTCTTTTCTTCGGTGCAGTTGTAAATGGGATTCCACAGAGATTGTTTTCTTAATTTCTCTTTCTGTTGTTTCATTATTAGTGTATAGCAGTGCAATACCTTTCTGTACATTGATTTTGTATCCTGCAAACTTACTGAATACATTTATCAGTTCTAGTAATTTTTGGTGAATTCGTTGGGGTTTTGTATGTATATATCATGTCATCTGCAGATAGTGAAAATTTTACTTCTTCCTTACCAGTTTGATTGTCTTATTCTTTTTTTTTTTTGTCTGATTGCTGAGGCTAGGACTTCAAGTAGTATGTTGATAAAGAGGGGGTGAGACTGGATATCTTTGTCTTCCTCCTGATCCTAGGAGAAAAGCTCTCAGTTTTTTCCCATTTTGTATGATTTAGCTGTGGATTTTTCATATATGTTCTTTATTACGTGGAGGTATATTCCCTCTAAACCTAGCTTTAATATATATATATAT
>NW_024423319.1:57281062-57321141 GCF_017311325.1 Ursus maritimus
TATATATATATATATATATATATAATGCATGACTGTTTTATGTTTTCAAATGCTTTTCCTGAATCTATTGAAATTATCATATGTTTTTTTGTCCTTTCTCTTATTGATCTGATGTATCACATTATTTGATTTGTGATTACTGAGGTACCCTTGCATCCTGGGAATAAATCCCACTTACTTGTGATAAATGATTTTTTCAAGGTATTGTTGGATTCAATTTGCCAAAACTTTGTTGAGCCTTTTTGCATCTATGCTCAGAGACATTGGTCTGTTGTTCCCTTTTTGTAGAGTCTTTATCTGGTTTTGATATCTGGGTAACACCGGCCTCATAGAATGAATTTGAAAATGTTCCTTCCTCTTCCATTCTTTGGAATAGTTTTAGAATAATAAGTATTAACTGTTCTTTAAATATTTGGTAGAATTCACCTGCAAAAGCTTCTGGTCAAGAACTTTTCTTTGTTGGGAGTTTTTTGATTACTGAATCAATTTCATTGCTGGTAATCAGTCTATTCAAATTTTCTATTTCTTCCCGATTCAGTCTTGGGAGATTATATGTTTCTAGGAATTTACCCATTTCTTCTACATTGTCCGATTTGTTGGTATATAATTTTTCATAATATTCTCTTATAATCCTTTGTATTTCTGTGGTATTGGTTGATAGTTCTCCTGTTTCATTTCTGATTTTGTTTAAGTCCACTCACTCTTTGTGTTGTTGTTTTTTTTTTTTATGAGTTTGGCTAAAGGTTGATCAATTTTGTTAATCTTTTCAAATATCTTGTTCCTGGTTTGGTTGATCTGTTCTCTTTTTTTAGTTTGTATTTTATTTATTTCTGATCTAATCTTTATTATTTCCTTCCTTCTATTGGTTTGGGGTTTTGTTTGTTAATTTTTTTCTGGCTCCTTTAGATGTGAGGTTTTGTTGTTTATTTGAGATTTTTCTTGCTTCTTGAGGTAGGCAATAGCTATAAACATCCCTCTTAGAACAGCACTTGCTGCATCCCAGAGATTTTATACCTTTGTGTTTCATTTTCATTTGTCTCCATGTTGGTTTTGATTTGCTCTTTGATTTTTGTGGTTGACCCATTCATTTTTTAGTAACATGTTAACTTCCATGTATTTGTGCTATTTCAAGATTTTTTTCTTGCAGTTGATTTTTAGTTTCAAAGTGTGGTGGTGAGAAAAGTTCCACGTGATGATTTTGATCTTTTTGAATTTGTTGAGACTATTTTGTGGCCCAATATGTGATTTATTATGAAGAATATTCCATGTGCACTTAAATAGCATGTGTATTCTAGCATGAAATTATTTGAATGTAGCTATTAAGTCTATCTAGTGCAATGTGTCATTCAAAGCCACCATTTCCTTTTTGATTTTCAGTTTGGATGATCTATCCAGTGACATTATGGGGGTGTTAATGTCTCAAACTATCATTGTATTACTAGTGATATGTTCCTTATTATTGTTATTAACTGCTCAAAGAATGTGGGTGCTCTCATGTTGAGAGCATAAATATTTTCAGTTGTATTATCTTCCTGTTGGATTGTGCCAGCGGTGATTATATAGTGTCCTTCGTTGTCTCTTTTTTATTCTTCCAATCCATGAGTATGGAATGTTTTTCCATTTCCTGGTGACTTCCTCAATTTATTCCATAAGTGTTCTCAGAAAAGTTAGAGTATCGATCCTTTACCTCTTTGGTTAGGTTTATTCCTAGGTATGTTATGACTTTTGCTGCAATTATAAATGGGATCAATTCCTTAATTTCTCTTTCTTCTGTCTCATTGTTAGTGTATAGAAATGTAACTGATTTCTGTGGACTGATTTTGTGTCCTGCAATGTTGCTGAATTCTTGTATGAGTTCTAGCAATTTTGTGATGGGATCTTTGGGTTTTCCACATAAAGTATCATGTTATTTGTGAAAAGTGAGAGTTTGACCTCTTCTTTGCCCATTTGAATGCCTTTTATTTTTTGGGGTGTCTGATTGCTGAGGATAGGACTTCTAGTACTATGTTGAACAGCAGTGGTGAAAGTAGGCATCCCTGTTGTGTTCCTGACCTTAGGGGAAAATCTCTCAGTTTTCCCCCATTGAGAATGATATTCACTGTGGGATTTTGTTATATGGCTTTTATGATATTGAGGTATGTTCCTTCTATCCCTACACTGTGGAGAGTTTAAATCAAGAAAGTTTGCTGCATTTTATCAAAAGCTTTTTCTGCATCCATTGAGAGGATCATATAGTTCTTGTCCTTTATGTTATTAACATTGATTTGTGAATATTGAACCACCCTTGCAGGCCGGGAATAAATCCCACTTTGTTGTGGTGAATAATCCTTTTACTGTACTGTTGGATCCTATTGGCTAGTATTGCGGTGGGAATTTTGGCATCCATCTTCATCATGGGTATTGGCCTGTAATTCTCCTTTTTGGTGGCATCCATATTCATCAGGGATATTGGCCTATAATTCTCATGTTTGGTTTTGGTATCAAAATATTGCTGGCCTCATGGAATGAATTTGGAAGTTTTCCTGCCATTTCTATTTTTGAAACAGCTTCAGAAAAATAAGTATTAATTCTTCCTTAAATGTTTGGTAGAATTCCCCTGGGAAGGCATCAAGCCTCGGACTCTTGTTTGGAGATTTTTTATTACTGCATCAATTTCCTTTTTTGTTATGGGTTTGTTCATGTTTTCTATTTCTTCCTGTTTCAGTTTTCATAGTTTATAACTTTCTAGGTATACATCCATTTCTTCCAGATTGCCTAATTTTTTGGCATAGTGTTCATAATATATTCTTAAAACCATTTTTCTTTGGCATTGGTCATGATTTCTCCTCTTTCATTTGTTATTTTATTTATTTGGGTCCTTTCTCTTTTTTAATAATCTGGCTAAATTAATATATTAATTTATTTTATTATTTATGCTTCAGTTTGAGATTATGATCTGGCTTTGTTAATATTGGAGGGGTTTCTTTTTAATAATACTTGTTTATTATGTTATGTTAGTCACCATACAGTACATCCTTAGTTTTTGATGTAGTGTTCCATGATTCATTATTTGCGTATAACACCCAGTGCTCCATGCAATACGTTCTTTTCTTTCTATTTCATTGATTTCTGCACTAATCTTTATTATTATCTACTCATGCTGGGTTTAGGCTTTGTTTGTTAGTCTTTTTCCAGCTCCTTTAGGCATAAGGTTAGCTTGTGTATTTGAGAGTTGTTTCTCAAGAATGGCGTGTCATGCTATATACTTCCCTCTTATGACTGCCTTTGCTGCATTCCACAGGTTCTGAACTCTTGTGTTTTCATTTTCACTTGCTTCCATGAATTTTTAAAAATTCTTATTTAGTTTTCTAGTTGACCCATTCATTTTTTTTGTAGGATGCACTTTAACCTTAATGTCTTTGTGTTGCTTTCCGATATTCTCTTGTGATTGAGTTCAAGTTTTAAAGCAATTGTGGTGTGAGAATTTGCAGGGAAAAATCCCAATCTTTTGAACCAGCTGAGACCTGATTTGTGATCCAGTATGTGATGTTTTCTAGAGAGTGTTCCATGTGCCCTCAAGAATAATTTGTATTCTGTTGCTTAAGATGAAATCCTGTGAATTTATCTGTGAAGTCCATCTGGTCCAGATTATTTGAATAGCCCTATAACTATTAGGGAGATTGAATTCATCCTTAAAAATCGCCCCCAAAAAAGAAATCTACAAGTGCCCAAACCTACAGTTAACATCACACTTAATGGTGAAATATAGAATGCTTTCCCCCTGAGATCAAGAACAAAACAAGATGTGCACTTGGACCACCTTTATTCAGTTTGTACTGGAAGTTCTAGCTAATGCAATGAAACAAGAAAAGGAAATAAAAGTAACATAAAATTGCCTGTGTTGACAATCCTAAGGAAACTACAAAAATACTCCTATAACCAATAAGTGAATTTAACAAGCTCTCTGGATACAAGATCAACATACAAAAATCAATTGTGTGTTTATACAGTAAAAGTGAACATACTGAAACTGAAATTAAATATATAATACTATTTTCAATCACTGAAAAAATCAAATACTATAAAACTAACCAAGTGTGTATAGGGCTTTTATGCTGAAAACAGAAAACATTGATGAAAGAAATCAAATAAGTTTTAAATAAATTGAAAGACATCTGTGTTCATGGATTGGAAGACTCAACATAGTAAAAATGTAAATTCCTCCAAAATTAATATGCAGATTTAACATAATTCTTATAAAAGTCTCAACAATATTTTTTGGTTGATGTAGACAAGAAAATTCTAAGATTAATATGGAAAAGAAATACACTAGTATAGTTAAAATAATGCTAAGAAAAAAAAAGAATGAAGTGGAAGAAACCCACCTACCTAATTTCAAGACTTATTATATAGCTACAGTAATCAAGACTATGTGGTATTTACAGGAAGATACATATACAGATCAGTGAAACAGATTAAAGAACCCAGAAATAGCCCTGAACAGGTATGGACAGCAATTCAATGGAGAAAGTCTTTTCAAAAAATGGTTCTGGAACACTTTGCTATCCACAGAAAACAGAAATGAACTTTGATCTAAATCTCACACCTTATACAAAAATGAATTCAAAATGGATCATAGATTTAAATGTAAAAAATAAAAACTATAAAAAATTTAGAAGAAAAGGTAGGGGATAATCTTCAGGACTTGGACCTGGTGAAGTAATTTTAGAAATGACACCAAAAGCACAATCCATAAAAGAAAAAAAACAATAGCTTGGCCTTCATCAAAATTAAACTTTTTCTTTTTCTGCAAAAGACCCAGATGAGGAAAATAAAAGCTACAGACTGGGAGAAAATATTTGCAAAACCACATATCTGACAATGACTCATATCTAGAATATATAAAGAACTCGTAAAACTCAACATGCATGAAGAAACATTTCACTGAAGAGAGTGTATGGATGGCAAATAAGCACATGAAAAGATTTTCAACAACTAGCCTTTGGGAAATCAAATTAATAACTCAATGATCTATTACTGCATGCATGAATGAGAACAGCCAATTTTCTCATTACTGAGAATACCAGATGCTGGCAAGAATGTCATGAAACTGGGTTTTTCATACATTTCTGGTAAAAATGTAAAATTGTACAATTTTTCTGGAAACAATTTGACAGTTTTTTAAAATAAAACTAAACGTGTAATTACCATACATCCAAGCATTTGCATTCTTGAGCATTTATTCTAGAGAAATGAAAATTTATATCTGCACAAAAGCCTGCTTATGACTAGCTGTTCATAGAAGCTTTAATTAAGGGCCCCAACATGAAAACAACCCAAGTGCCCTTTGATGAATGAATGATTAGATAAACATTGCAAATAAATGGGGAAAAATAGTACATAAATATCATGGAATACAACTTAACAATAAAAAGGAATAGCCTATTGATACATGCAACCTGAAAATTTTTTCAGAAAATTAGGCTGAGTAAAAAAATCCAACTTCAAAAAAAATCATATGCTGTAGGATTCCATTTATATAACATTTCTGAAAGGACAAAATTATAGAAGTGGAAAACAGATTAATGATTGCCAGGGGTTGGGAATGGTAGATAAAAGAGGGAGAAGAATCATGCAATAAAGGAACATGGAAGTGTACATACATACTGTGCAATATCAATTTCCTGTTTTAATTATTTTGATATAATTATGCAAAACATAAATTGGAGAAAACCGAGGGAAGGAGATCTACCTTTGAAACTTTTGTGCCTCTAAAAATATATAAAGCGTTTTTAAACAATGGTTCTGAGTCCAATGAAATAAAATTTTAGAATACTTGAAATACCCAAGTAACCATTAAAGAGTCCAAGTTAATAGAAGTTACATTTTCATCATGGAGGCAAGATTCTATATGAGATATGAACTGTAGTTATAGCTATATGTCTGGTCCCTTTAGGAAAAAAATCAATTTGTGTTTTGTTTGAAAGATTTGGTGGATTATTTCTACAGAAAACAAAAACAAAACAAAAAACAAAAATTATGTATTTTTAACTAAAAAAGACATAATCATTTATTTAAGGGAAACACCTTCTAAAAAATTAACATTGTTATTTATCATTTGTCAAAAAATTAAATATATTTCATTTAATTTCCTCTCAAGGTTGTCCTGTTTGAATTATGTTTGCTTCGTAAGCATAAATATCTACTTATAAATTTTTATTAGTCTTTTATCCAACATTGTATTGGACCTTTTGATACATTATACTATATCAAAGTAATAAAATAAGCAATTTCAAAAAAGAAAAAGGAGCCTAAAAAAGTGTTCTGCGATGGACTGCATGTTGCTTTAAAGTCTGAATATTTAGATAAATGTTATCTTTCTGCTAATAAGGTATTTAAAAATAAAAACATAATTATCTTAATTTTTGCTTATTGACTAATAATTAAATTTTATTATTTTAGGTGCCTATTCATTTTTAATCATACTTTATGCAACATCCATTTATTATTTTAATGGCCAGAACTGCTAAAGGTTCTATGTTTACAAAAATTCCTTTTGTATTTCTCTTATAAGACTTGGATTGGAAATCGAAGAAGGAAATATCGTTTAATGGGGATTGAAGTTCCGCCTCCAAGAGGAGGCCCTGCTGATTTTTCTGAGCAGCCTGAGTCTGGTTCTTTGTCTGCACTCACATCAGGAGAGGAAGCTGGTCCTGAAGTAGGAGAGGATAATGAAAGAAATGATGAAGTATCCATCTGTTTGTCTGAAGGAAGCTCTCAAGGTATTTCATATGCTGCACTTCCTAATAATAGCTTTTGTAAATTTGATGGATTTTAACTTGCTTTTCAGCTAACTGCATTTTAAATCTAAGTCTTCAAAACTTTTGTTTAAACATTTGAAAAGAAATTGATTTATTTAGATTATATTTTTATATATACACACACAATGAAATGATTGCTACAGTCAAACTAATTAATATATCCATACCCTCACATAGTTACCATTTATGTTTATGGTGAGAGCACCTGAAATCTACTTTCTTAGCAAATTTCTAGTATGCAACATAGAATTGTTAACTGTAATAATCATGCTGTACTTTAGATCTCTAAACTTATCGATTCTATATAATTGCAAATTTGTATCCTTTGACCAAATTCCCCCATTTTCCTGACCTCGCCACCATGGAAATTATCATTCTGTTCTGTTTCTATTTGACTTCCTAAGGGTCCACGTTTAAGTGAGATCATGCAATATTTTTAGTTCTGTGCCTGGCTTATTTCATCTAACATAATGTCCTCCAGGTTCTCATATATATATATATATGTTTATATATATATATGTTTTTATATATTTATATATTATATATTCCTATATATAGGAAATATATATTTGTATATATTAATATATATATAATTATATATATATATATTTCTCAATTTCTTTATCAATTCATCTGTCAACAGATACTTAGGTTGCTTCCATATTTTGGCTACTATAAGTAATGCTGCAAGAAATGTGGGAGCATAGATATCTCTTTGAGGTACTAATTTTATTTCTTTTGTTTATATATCCAGAAAAGGGATTACTGGACCACATGGTAGTTCTATCTTTAACTTTTTGAAGAACCCTCATACTGTTTTCCATAATAGCTGTACCAATATGCATTCTGACCAATGGTGTACAAAGGTTCCCTTTCTTCTATATCCTCACCAACACCCATTGTTTTTTTATCTTTTTAAAAAAATTTTAATGCCTCCACCTAAATAGTCTCACTGAGTCATCACAACACTTATCTACCACAATAATGATCTCTCACATTTAGAAATATTGATTAATGCAACAATACATAATTATAATCAAGTACATGATTGTTTTTATTTTATTGAAATTCTGATCAATTTAGGTTAGAACATTACAAATGTAACACCAGGGTAATAGGCAACCTGGGTGAAAGTCCCAGATCTACTAGATTATTATGTGACTTCAGGCAAAACATTTAATTCATGGGGCTTTAGTTCCACATCTCTAAACTAAGGGAAATAGGCTGGATCATCTTTATAACATTGCTCAGTGTTTCCCTAATGAGAATTTAAATAATCATCTGTACTTTTTCAATGAACACTTTTATTGAGGTTTAATTTACATATCATAAAATTCATCTATTGTCTATGTAAAACTCAATAATTTTTAGTAAGTTTTATAGAGTTGTGGATTATCACCAGTACTAAAATCCAACTTTAAAGTATTTTCATCATTTCAAAAAGTTTATTTGAGCCCATTTGTAATCAACCCTCTTTCCCACATCCAAACCCAGGCAACCACAGATCTGCTTTCTGACAACATAAACTTGTATTTTCTGAGTATTTCATATAAAAGGAATCATACAATATATAGCATTTTTGCATCTGAGTGAAAGAAAAAGAAAGAATCTTGCACTGACCCATGTTGTTTATTTTACTGAGCAGAATATTAACAATATATTTTCTAGTTTAATTTTTGCCTTTTAAATTTGATTATGGATATCAGACCTTTGGCTTGTAATATTTATGTTGCCAAATATATAAATCCTTTTCATTATGATTTCTGACTTTGGTGTCAACTTATTAAGAGGGTAAATCATATTGTGTTAACACAAAAAAAGGGACAAAAGAAAACTTTTTGGAGGTGATGGATATGTTTATTACCTGGATTGTGGTGATGGTAACATGAGTATATTCACATGTCCAAACTCACCAAATTGTATGTGTCATGATTACAAAGTCCTTCATTCTACCGCAATGACGTTAACAGACCCCTATATTTGCTTCTTATATTCTTATGGTTTCATTTTTACAACTTGATATTTATTCTGCCTAGAATTTATTTCACTTTAAGATGTGTGAGGAAAATACCTAATTTTATTTTTCCAAATGGTTAACCAGTTGCTTTTACACTATTTGTTAAATAATCCAGCATTTCTCCAGTGAGTTTAATTGTAGCTTTTGATCAAATATTATATACATACACACACAAATGTATACATATATATCTTGGATTGCATATTATGTTACATTGATCTGATTGTTTATAACTGTGGCTTTATAAAATATCTAAATATCTGGTAGTGCTCTAATTACTCTTAGTTTTTGTAGCACAGATTCTTCTAGATTAACTCTAGGATTGCTTAGTCATACCTTTCCCCAATCCCTCTCTTCCAAAATCATTTTAAGATGTTTTCATTGAAACTGCATTAAATGGATAGTAAAATGTGGAAAGATAAATTCAGTTTTGTATGTGTTAAGTTTTAGATGGCATCAGGACATCCATGTGGAGCTGTTCAGCAGACTCATGGGTAATGTGGGCTGAAACTCAGAAGAGGAGTTAAGACATGAAAAGAAATAT
This sequence comes from Ursus maritimus, assembly GCF_017311325.1. Lineage (NCBI taxonomy): Eukaryota > Metazoa > Chordata > Mammalia > Carnivora > Ursidae > Ursus > Ursus maritimus. Next base: position 57,290,424 of record NW_024423319.1, read on the forward strand.
AGAAACTACCCACATCGAGGCCAAAACAAAAAACAAAAAAACAAAAAAAAAAGTCTCGCCATAGGAATAGAAAATTTAGTTAAGTGAAAAAATGGAAAACAAGAAAAAAAAATGTATAAGACTTGTGTGTTGAGAAATATCCAGATCTGAGGACTAGAGGAGAAATGGGACCCATCAAAAGAATATTCCAATATAGGAGAATGAGGACGTTATGTTATTACTAAAATCAAGAAAAGGGAGAGATTTCAGAAGAAAGAAATATCATTATTTCAGTTATCTTTTGGAAGTTGAATAGAAATTTCTCTCATATGAAGCATCTAAAAATGGTCAAAGGTATGTAAGTGGACAATATAATGATACCAGAGGATGAGGGACAGGGATATGAGAAGTTGTTCAATGAGTATAAAGTTACAATTATACAACTGTAGTATAATTGTTGGACAGCATAGTTCCTATCGTTGGCAATAAGAGTTATAGGCTTAAAAAACTTATTAAGAGGGTAAATCATATTTTGTTAACACATATTTTGTTAACACAAAAAAAATGTAAATCATATTTTGTTAACACAAAAGAAAACTTTTTGGAGGTGATGGATATGTTTATTACCTGGATTGTGGTGATGGTAATATGAGTATATTCACATGTCCAAACTCACCAAATTGTATACATTTATTATGTGCACTTTGTGTATACCAATTATACCTTAATAAAGCAGGAAAATGAAAATAAATTTTAAAAAATGAGAACCCATTGAATTGGATGCTCAAGGGATTCTTTCAAAAAGCAGATAGCAGTAAGTTGAGTGATAAAAAGGATATAAAAGCTCTTAGTATTGCCAAGGCCATATATTTTAATACCAAGTGTTTAAAAAGTTGTGCAAATATTCAAGTGTTTCCTTTCTCCCTCTCTCTCTGTCTTCCCTCCCTCTGTGTCTCTGTCTTTAGCAACATTTGCTGTTGGTATTGATGAAGATGATAACACGGAATTTAGTGTACAGGAAAACTGTGAAGCAGGAAAAAAGAGAGGCTGTTGCATCATTTCCAAACCCCTTATTTATAATCTAATTGGTCTGTTAAATGATTTTTGTCTTCTATTAGTCTTTACTAAATTGTGGGTGCCTGGGAATACTTGAATATTTTCAGTGATTTATGAATGGATCTTTAGAGAATGATGGCCGGCAGCTATTTGGAAGATAATGGGGATTTGTGTGTTTCTGTGGGTCGGTGGGAGAGCTATGAAGCAATATTCTGATTAAATCACATAAGCCCCTAAAGTGGAATTTCAATCTATGACTTCCACTTCCCCACCTAAAAAGGAATTAAAAAAAATAAGTAGTTAATGGGGGAAAAAATTGAGTTAAGTTTAAGGTTGCAAATGGACCACTGCTCCTACACTGGCATCCTTTGTCATTTAATAGTGTTTTCTCTACACAGCTAGCATAGTAATCAAGACCTAATGAGAAAAATGAGAGAGAGAATTTAATATATGAATCAAAAAATACTTGATGGGAAGTGAGATTGCCTAGAATTCCTCTCAGTGGCTTATTTTTTTTTTTTACAGCTGCATAATCACCTTCTCATTCTTACCAGAAGTTGGAACAGAAAAGCATAATAGAGTCTTAAAATACAAAAAGAGCTTTTCTGGTACTATTTCCAATGAGTTCTGTACTATTTTCTTCCTCATTTTGCTGATGGAGAATGCTAATCTGATTAACTGTGTGATCCTTTTGTGATGATTAAGTGAATTGTATCATGTGGCCTAGACTAATATCATAACTTTAAGATATGCTAACCATATTCTCTTTCAGTTATTAAAATGTAGTTAAATGTGTGTTTACTTTGAGATTTCCATTAATTACATCAGAGAGATACAGAGACAAAATAATCAGAGTAGTTGCCCATACTATTTCAGCAATCTAACAACTTGAAATTCAGTCCTTTATAATATAGCTGTTGACTCAAGAAAATTAGTCTTCTAAATGTCTAAGAGAAAGAAAAATATCTTTAAAGCAGGACTTACATGTTACACGTTAAAAATCAATTAAAAATTGTGTTAATTTTTTCTAGAAAAAACTCTACAAGCTAAAAGAAGCATTATATTTTTAAAATACAGTAAAAGGCAAATTTAGCCAAAATCACCAAAAAGTATTGCTAATCTTTCAGCAGTTTCAGTTCCATTTCTTCTTTTCTGAGAGAACAGGTACTTTCCTGATGCAAAGCTTCTTACTTATCTCTAACTTCCACCTTCTATCTCCCATTTCTTTTTCCTTTCCCTGTGTGGAAGTGAAGAGAAAGGAGATGTGGTAAAGCTACCTGGCTTCACCCCTCACACAACTGCAAACTCTAGCAAAAGTAATAGATGACTCAGCTCTTTAATGTGAAGTTCTAGGTCTACTAAAATATATGCATGGTTGAGCAATTTTAAAGATTTTTACTGTCCTGAGAATCAAACTGTTTAAAGTATGAGAACAATTAACATCTGTAATGTTAAATTTTATGGCAAAATCTCTTTTCAACTGTATCTATTATATGGGTGTGCATATAAAATATAGTTCATCATAGTTACTCAGTTTAAGTGCATGGCTACCATATAGAGTGCCCTCTAGCGTTTTCACTGATAATAATTTTACTTATTTATTTTCCAATTTGCAGAGCTGCTTTTCCTGAGGAATAAGCAGATACATTGACTGTGTTTTGCTTTAACCTTGTAGTAATGTAGAAGCTATCTGTAAGCAAAAGAAAACATGCCTTATTTAGCTGTATCACTTATAGCTTTTTATTTTAGAAATCTTCAAAACAGTTTTTATTTACATCTAATGAAATACTCAAACCCTGCATCTGTATGTTGCCAGTAAAGCAGAATTGTGTATAGTTATGAGCAAGTAAGAACAGAAATATAAAGCAAACCTATAAGGAATGATACAAATAATGATCTTATTGATGAGCACTCTAACGTCTATTCTGACAGCATGAGTACTAATATTAGCTCTGCAGCTAAACCTGTTAACAATTTCCCCCTTCATTTAATTTAGTTGCTGATTACATAGGACTTGACATTTCCTGTGATTTGAAATGTCTAAATATTGAATAAAGTCTCCTCCATCTAGGATCATTTTTATTAAAAAATAAATTGAATTTATGGTATTCAATAGAGGCAGCAAAAGCATTTGACAAAATACAACATTCATGATAAAAACCGTCAACAAAGTAGGTGTAGAGGGAACATACCTCAAACATAATAAAAGTCATCTATGAAAAATCCACAGCTAATGCCATCCTCAATGGGGAAAAACTGAGAGCTTTTTCTGTCCAGTTAGGAACAAGACAGAGGTGTCCACTCTCACTACTCTTATTTAACATAGTGCTGGAAGTCCTAGCCATAGTAATCAGAAAACAAAAGAAATAAAATGAATCCAAATTGGCAAGGAAGAAGTCACACTTTGACTATTTGCAGATGACATGATATTCTATATAGAAAACCCAAAAGACTCCAACAAAAAACTGCTACAATGGATACAGGAATTCAGTAAAGTTGCAGGACACAAAATCGACATACAGAAATCTGTTGCATTTCTATACACCAATAAAGAAGCAGCAGAATAAGAAATCAAGGAATTAATCCCAGGTACAATTGCACCAACAACCATGAGATACCTAGGAATAAACCTAACCAAAGAGGTAAGAGATTTGTTCTCTGAAAACTATAGAACACTTATGTAAGAAATGAAAACGACACAAAGAAATGGAAAAACATTCCATGCCCATAGATTGGAAGAAAAAAATATTGTTAAAATGTCTGTATTATCCCAAACAATCTACATATTTAATGCAATCCCTATCAAAATACCAACAGCATTTCACAGAGCTAGAAAAAACAATCCTAAAATTTGTATGGAACTACAAAAGACTACTATAGCCAAAGAAATCCTGAAAAAGAAAAGCAAAGCCAGAGGCATCACAATTCTGGACTATATTACAAAGCTGTGGTGATCAACATGGTGTGGTACTGGCACAGCAATAGCCACATAGACCAATAGAACAGAATAGAAAACCCAGAAATGAGACCACAACTGTATGTCAATTAATCTTTGACAAAGCAGGAAAGAATAGCCAATGGGAAAAAGACAGTATCTTCAACAAATGGTGGTGGGAAAACTGGACAGCAACATGCAAAACACAACATGCACAAAATAAATTCAAAATGGATAAAAGACCTAAATGTGAGACCTGAAACCATACAAATCCTAGAAGTGAACACAGGCTGTAGCCTCTTTGACATTGGCTCTAGTCACTTCTTACTAGGTATGTCTCCTGAGGCAAGGGACACAAAAGCAAAAATGAACTATTGGGACTACATCAAAATAAAAAGTTTCTGCAGAGTGAACGAAACAGTCAACAAAACTAAAAGGCACCTGGAATGGCAGAAGATATTTGCAAATGACATATCTGATAAAGGGTTAGTATCCAAAATATATAAAGAGCTTATAAAACTAAACACCCAAAAAGTGAATAACCGAATTAAAAATGGGCAGAAGAGGTGAATTGACATTTTTCCAATGAAGACATACAGGTGGCCAACAAACACATGAAAGGATGCTCAACATCACTCATCATCAGGGAAATGCAAATCAAAACTACAGTGAGATATCACCTCACATCTGTGAGAATGGCTGAAATAAAAAACACAAGAAATAAGTCCTGGGAACTATATGAAGAAAAATGAAACTTGTACACTGTTGGTGGGAATGCAAACTGATCAGCCACTGTGGAAAACAATATGGAAGTTTCTCAAAAAATTAAAACTGAACTGCCCTACAATCCAGTAATGGCACCACTAGGTATTTACCCAAAAAATACAAAGACACTAATTTGAAAGGATACATGCACCCCTATGTTTATTGCAGCATTATTTACAATAGCCAAACTATGGAAACAGCCCAAGTATCTATTGATAGATAAATGGATAAAGAAGATGTAGTATATACATATACAATGAGTTATTATTCAGCCATAAAATAAAGTGAAATTTTACTGTTTGTAATGACATGGATGGAGCTAGAAAGTATTATACTAAGCAAAATAAGTCAGTCAGAGAAGACCAATACCATATGATCAGTCATATATGGAATTTAAGAAACAAAACAAATAAGCAAATGGAATAAAAAAAATGAGAAAGAGGCAAACTAAGAAAACAGACTCTTAACTATAGAGAACAAACTAATGGTTACCAGTAGGGAGGTGGGGGTGGGGATGGGTGGGATAGGTGATGGGGTTTAAGGAGTACACTTGTGGTAAGCAGGGGTGTTGTATGGAAGTGTAGAATCACTATATTGTATGCCTGAACCTAATATTACACTGTATGTTAACTAACTGGAATTTAAATAAAAACTTGAAAATCACTAACTAAATAAATAAATACATTGAATTTATGGTGGACTTTGCATTAAAATTCTGGTAAAGTTTTGCTGTATATCTTAAACGTAATTGTCTATGTTCTCATGTGAGTACCTCAATTAGTCATGTATTTTGTTTGTTTTGTTTCGTTTTGTTTTTTCCTGTTAATGCTCCATGCTCATAGAGGGCACCTCTATATATCTTTCCATGGAAGGAACGGATCTGGAAAATCCTTAGGAGGACTGATAAATATTTTTGTTCTGCTTTCTTTTTTTAAAGATTTTTATTTATTTATTTGAGAGAGAGTGAAAGTGAGAGAGATCAGAGGGAGAAGACTCGCTGCTGAGCATGGAGCCCGATATGGGCAGGATCCCAGGGTCCTGAGATCATGACCTGGTCCAAAGGCAGACACTTAACCAACCAAGCCTCCCAGGTGCCCCTTTGTTCTACTTTCTATGGTGAAATAAAACATCAGCAATCAAGAGGCTGAGAACTTCAACTAGTGTTTATCTAAACAATCTCAATGACATGACTGTGCATAAAGAAGAGAGAAACATGGGTCACCTGGGTGGCTCAGCTGGTTAAGCATCTGCCTTCAGCTAAGGTCATGATTCCAGGGTCCCTGGATCGAGCCCTACATCGGGCTCCCTACTCTGCAGAGAGCCTCCTTCAGCCTCTCCCTCTGCTGCTCCCCCTGTTTGTGCTTTCTCATGCTCTCTCTCTGTCAAATAAATAAATAAATAAATAAATAAATAAATAAATAAATTCTTTTAAAAAAAGAAAAGAAGAGAGAAACATTACTGTCTTGTTTTACTAAGGAGTGGATGTAGGGGTAATCTAAGATAGGGCTTTATCTGGTAGACAGCCCATGCTGTGAAGTAGTCACTTTTCCTAGCTCAACACAGAGAGCTTTTTAATAGACTTGTTTCTCTGAATTAATTTTTCTTAGTTTTATTTTTTCACATTTTTAGAATATTGAATTTTTTATTTTATTAAAAGCTGATTAATTAACATGTACTGTATTATTAGTTTCAGAGGTAGAGTTTAGTGATTCATCAGTTGCATGTAAGTGCTCATCACAACACATGCCCTCCTTAATGCCCATCACCCAGTTACCGTATCCCCCCACCTCCCTCCCCTAGAGCAACCCACAGTTTTTTTTCCTATAGTTAAGAATCTCTTATACTTTGTTTTCCTTTTGATCATAAAAGGAATACAAGTTCATTACAGAAAATATATGAAAATACAGTGAAAAAATTTGAAATAATCCTACCTCTCGGTAATAACTATTCTTAAAATAGCAGCAGGTGAATATTTTTGCTAGTGTTTTCTCTTTGCATATATGCAGTTGTGTGTGTGTATTTGTGTGTGTTCACATACACTTGCCTTTCCAAAAAATTGGAAATGTACTATATTTATAGTTTTATATCATCTATTCAAAAATTACTTTAATCATTTTTTCTCTTATTACAACCAGCAAAACAAATTCATTGTAAAAATATTTAAATATAAATAAGCAAATTTAAAAACTAAAAAGTATCAAAATAAGTAAAATTAGACAAAAGGAACAAAATAAAATTGCCTATAATTCCATCCAGAAATAATAATGTCAATGTTTTGGTAAAAATAATGTCAGTCTTTTTATTGTAAATGAAAATGTACACTTTTTTCCTTTTATAAAATTAATCATAGGGGTGCCTGGGTGGCTCAGTTGGTTAAGTGTCCAACTCTTGGTTTTGGCTCAGGTCATGGTCTCAGCGTCATGGGATGGAGTCCCTCGGTGGCTCCATGCTCAGCATGGAGTCTGCTTGAGATTCTCTCCCTCTCTCTCTCCCTCTCCCTCTGCCACTCCCCTGTTTGCTCTCACACTCTCTCTCTAAAAAATAAGTAAATAATTAATTAATTAATTAATTAAAATAAAATAAAATAAAATAAAATCAAGATCACAGCATACCTACATAGTAGGTTTTGTCACCTTCATTTGTTCACTTTCCAATAGATGATGAATATTTTCCTTATTATCAACTATTCTTATCCTTCATTTTTATGGTATTTATTGAAGGAATAGGTCCTAAATAAAACAACCCTCCATTGTTAAGCATATAGGCTGCTTCCATTTTTTTCCCCAATTACAAACAGCACAGTAGTGGCCAGCCTTGTATTTGCACCTATCCACACTTATTTCCTAGAACATATTGTTAGAGTACAATTGCTCATCAAAGCACATATGATATGAATTTATCATTTGTGTCTCTTTTATTTATTTATCTTTAAATATTTTATTTATTTATTTAACAGAGAGAGAACACCAGCACAAGCAGGGGGCGCGACACAGGAAGAGGGAGAAGAAGGCTACCCGCTGAGCTGGGAGCCCAATGCCAGGCTCAATCCCAGGACCCTGGGGTCATGACCTGAGCTGAAGGCAGGTGTTTAACTGACTGAGCCACCCAGGCATCCCCATTTGTGTCTTTTTAAAATAAAGAAATTATTTAAGTGATCTCAAGAAAAGCATTCTCAATAAAGTTTTGAGGAATGAAAAATGAAATCATAGCCTTTTTTTTCCCCATAGAAGAGTCCAGTGAAGTTCCAAATGAGACAAGTGCTCATAAGGAGGAGGACCACCATGCAGTATCTGCAGATAATGTGGTATGTACATTTTGAAATTCTTTCCTCATGATGGATTCTTTCCTACATGATGGATTTCAAGGATATGTTTCCAGTTGGTAATAATATCGGTGTTACCATAATTAAATCCTGTTCCACTTCACAAGCCAAAACAAAGCTGTCACCAATGAAATTATATGTCTTTGAGGGTTTAAGAAATGAAATTAAAAGCACTGTCATTTTTGCCTCAAATTTTTTTGACTGAAGAGATTTGCAAATATAAAATCTAACGCTTACTACATACAGACATTTTATACATATGTTATTTTTCTTTAACATAGCAAAGAGCAGATTTCTTTTTATTTAACAGATGGGAGAATTAAGAATGAGGTTAGGCTGCAATAACAAAAGAAGCCTTTTTTGGTTCTAGGACTTGTATCTAAGGATTCCTGATTCAGAGTTCCTGATTCAGACTATACCTATATCTACTATGTTTGGAACATTTTCTTCTTTTTAGTTGAATTAGACTCTCTTAGTCTTCTTAAAAATTGCACCAATGGAGGAAAGACAATATTAAAAGACTGAGTAACATAGAGACAGACTATATGTGGATTAAACTGGGTTTTGTGAAAATTTAAACATTATTGGTATATAGAAATGTTCTCCAAGCAGCTGTTATAGCAGCATCTGTTTGTATCCTGACTCCATCAAGTAATACGGAAATCGAGATAGTATTAAAGTCAAACATATAGGCAAATGCCATTTAGTTTTTTCTTCCAAATCATTGATTTTTGCTTGATTGCAATATTTTAAAAAACAGTCCCTATAATGGATTTTTCTGTTACAAAACGGGTGTAACTTCATTTATCCTGGATTCCATTACAAACATTATTTATATGACATTATAATTCTGCCACATCTCCTTAATAGAAGTTTAACACATAAAATATAGTTTTGCTCTTTTTTGTTAGGCATCAACAATTTATAACAGTATTCTCCACCTGCAGAATATATTTTAGGATTACATTTTATTGATTTCAATTGATGTTTGACCCTACCAACACAACTCAATAGGCATATAGGAAAACAAACTTTGATTTTGATGCAATGTTTCCATTAGCTAGCTGGTAATAATTATTTCCACAATTAGTAGTGCTAATATTCTTAAATTCCATGAAGTAATAATCTCCTCTGCTCTAGATTTGAGTTACACTAAACAAGTTATATACAATTATTTACAAATTAAAACCTTTTTTTTCCCCATAAACACATGCTCATTTTTAGTCTGAATTTCGCTGCATTGGATCTCCCCTCAGCAGACATTTGGAAATAATAAATGAAATAATGGTATGGAATGACCCAAGTCACTTAGGTACCTAATTTTTGAAAAAAAGGCAATTATTTTTTAGAGACAGAACTTCAGACCTTCAAAGGCCCATCTCCTCTACTTGTAACTTTTGAGTGTCCCCAATTATTCAGAGATGACAAATCACAAAAACATTTAAGACCAATTTATAAGCACAAATCTATAGAGTGACCTTGGGTGTTTTATTCCCTGCATTACTTATCTCCTTTTCCCCAGAACTGATCCAAACAGAGAATCTAAAAAAATCTTTTTAGAAGATATCAAATCAGGTCTGGTGAAAACTGACATGATTAAACCCAAGTTTATAGTAATTTTAATTAAAAAAATTAGATTCATCTCCAGTCAGCAGTAGAAAACAATTTCATTGCAACTATCCCCTTGACTCAGAAGCCCGCAGGTCACACACCCTGTTACGGTTACATATCCTCATAGGCAATGTATTAATATGATCATTCCAGGTATGTTTGGAACTTTTAAAAAATTGTTATTCAAATTCCAATGAATTAAAATACAGTATAATATTAGTTTGGGGTGCACAATATAGTGATTCAATGTTTCCATACAACACCAGGGCTCAAATATTTAGAGCTAATTTTGGTTTTGGTTTTGCTTTTTTAAGAAATAATGTTCCATGATTAAAGAACTTTCCTTGCCCCCATGGTTGGAGTTTACTGGTCATCCTTCATGTCAGCAGTAAGCTGTTTTGTTCACTTTTTTGACAGATATTTAATTAATACGTACTGTGTGCAAAATACTGTAAAACTATGTTGCACCTTAATTCTAAAGCTAATGACAGTTTACCATCTCTCCTTCTCTCTCCCCCTTCTTACTGTCCAGTGAAGGAAGAAAATCACCAGTTTATTATTATTATTATTACGTCATAAATGTCTGCTTTCAATTGTCTAGCTAATGGAGTGCATTAAATAAGTGACTTAAAAAACTACATTTGACTTTGGAATGCATATCACATGTTGATATTTTACATTAGACGCTGTAAAGGAGTACACGGTAATTAAAAAACAAAACAAAACAAAAACCTTGCAACAAAGTAGGTATGCTTAGCATTAAAAATACTGCTCTTGCAGGAAGTGAGTTTCTAGTCACTGGAGGGCACTATTTAAGCAGAATTCAAATACCTATTTTTTTCTCAGAAATATTGTGAAAGAGATTTTTCTATTTTAAATAGTGTTATAATAATTTTCTATTTAATAAGCAGTCATCACTTAAAGGTAGTGAAAAGTGGCTCAGACACACACTGGATATAACACTGAAGAACCAGTCAGTTATCAGAGTTTATTCTGGATAACCTAGACTAGATAACCCCATCATTAAAACTTAACATTGAATGTTTATGTTCTATACATTGTTGGGTGTAGTAATGATCAGGTATATATTTATGAAAACTTTTTTACTTGTGTTACAGAAAATAGAAATTATTGATGATGAAGAAAGTGACATGATAAGCAATTCTGAAGTTGAACAAGTGAATTCTCTCTTGGATTATAAGGTGAAAGTAATTTCAAATTCTGAATTCATTAAGAGAAGGTACTAAATGAGGCAGACTTTTACAGTGCCTATGTACTAGCTTATTTCACTTTCAATTTTTTTTGATAAGTTTATGTGGGGCTCCCTATTGACTTTCTCAGGCACTTGGATATCAGTCAGGATATGGACAATTTAATCAATTATGACTGGTTTAGTGGTTATTGTTTTAAACAAAGATCTTGCTGAGTGGGAGTAGGTATTGATAGTGTACATCAAGGTGAGGCAGGACATAGTGGTAGTTAATGTGAAGTTTATGACAGCGGCTTTAAAGCTAATGTTTATTTTTAAATGGTGGTAAAGGGAAGATTTTTTCCAGTGGCCCTTTCTAATTTTATCTTGAATCGCAACTTCTTTTTTTTAATTATGTGTCTTTCTTTATTTTTTTAATGTTTTTTTATTATATTATGTTAGTCACCATACAGTACATCCCTGGTTTTTGATGTAAAGTTCGATGATTCATTAGTTGCGTATAACACCCAGTGCACCATGCAATACATGCCCTCCTTACTACCCATCACCGGTCTATCCCATTCCCCCACCCCCTCCCCTCTGAAGCCCTCAGTTTGTTTCTCAGAGTCCATAGTCTCTCATGCTTCATTCCCCCTTCTGATTACCCCCCCTTTCTTTATCCCTTTCTTCCCCTACCGATCTTCCCAGTTCTTATGTTCCATAGATGAAAGAAATCTTATGATAATTGTCTTTCTCTGCTTGACTTATTTCACTTAGCATTATCTCCTCCAGTGCTGTCCATGTTGCAGCAAATGTTGAGAACTCGTTCCTTCTGATAGCTGAGTAATAATCCATTGTATATATGGACCACGTCTTCTTAATCCAGTCATCTGTTGAAGGGCATCTCGGTTCCTTCCACAATTTGGCTAGTGTTGACAATGCTGCTATGAACATTGGGGTGCTTCTGAAGGCGATTTTTAGGAAACCTGTTTTAGAAGTTTAAAAACAATTCCCAAAGCAAATACCAAATGACTACAAAGATAGATGAACTTTTCTTAAAGACACTGGTACCTAAACTGAAAGGCTTACTTTGAGAGTGTGCCATACATAACTTTATTTTATTAAATTTTGACATGAGCTGTCTGTCTATATCAATATGTTTTCTGCATAGATATTAATTGTTATCCTTTGTTAATCAATATCATATCTTACTAGGTGACTTTGGGCCTTCTGAAATTTTGGCCAATCATTCTATCCATACGCAAAATTTCTTTTCTTGGAATATCATAAGTGTTCAAAGCAGAGACCAATAACTTAAAATGTTAACAGAAAATAACATTTAATCAGAAAAGACAATAGCTGTCATTTTCTCGAAAATCTTTTCAGTTTTACTATAATTGAAAGTTATGTCATTCAACAGATTGTTTCCTAAATGTTTATAACATGTCAGACTTTATAATATTGAATACTGTAAACAGAAGACAATTATTTTTTGAAATTTATTTGATAAGTGCTTAAAGAGCACAGTATAATCCTGTATTGAAACTGTATTTTCAACTAGTAAAATCATAAGGTTGTTATTTCTGAACTACAAGAGATCATTCTAATCTCTCCTACATGGTATAAAATATGTCTAGATGCCCAGTTCAGGGTTAAAAGGGCTCTGTGCCACTTGGCACAGGGTATGGAAACTACAGAGGAGAGGACTGGATTTCACAGCTGCTAAGTACTCTCCACTTAGCACTCTCAAAAAGGTCAAATGGGGTTGAGCTCAGAACAAAGGATACTTTCCAGAACCTTACCCTTCTGGAGTGCCACTTGAGAAGGTTTGGAGCTAAAGACCAGGGTAGAGTATAGTGTATCCAACCCAGGAATGCTAATTAACATTTTTATTGAACTCTACAGGACATTTAATGATCCTGTGTTTTCCACTGTGATAAATGCTGTGGGAAAAAGGAGTCCTTAACTACCCTACTAGGAATGTCTTTGACAACACATCACCATCCTAAATAAATTTATTTCCTTTAACTCTAAAAAATTAGCACCTATATAGAAATATATTTTTTCATAATCATTATTAAAAATACTTCACTTCACCTCATCTGTGAATTGTATTGCCTTAATTCTAAAGTCAAGACAAATTCATAAAAGAGAGGCGGTGGCAGACTAGGAGACTCCTGAGCTCACCTTGTCCCACAGACACACCTGGGCAACCCTACATCTATGCAACTAACTCTGAAAACAACATGAACACTTGCAGAAGAGACATTCCACAGCTAGTTTTAAAGAGAAAGCCACATCAAAACGGTAAGAGGGACAGAGATGCTGTTGGGAACCAAACTCCCTATGTGACTAAACACAAACAGGAGGGACATTGCAACTATTGAGAAGTGAGAGACTCAGACCCCACTCAGGGCTCTGTTGGCCTTGGAGACATACACTGGGAAGACAATTCCACCTAATGTCTGACTTTAAAAACCAGCAGTCTTTAACTCTGGGAGCTTTAAAATCAGTAAGCTTAATGCCAGGGAAGCTGGAAGTTGATGGGAAACCAAGTACCTATCCTTAAAGAGCCAGCCCATTAGTAATATAAATGGGCCCAAGACACAGCACAGAAACAGCAGTTTGAAAAGTGGCTGCATTATACATGGAAGTGATTTATTGAGTAATCTTAGAACATGTGCTGGAAGGACAAGTATCTGCAAATTTCTACAAGAACAAAAGTGCAAGCTGTCACCTGTTTCTTTCCCTCCCCCAGTGTAAATAGCCAGAGGCTTAAAAGAACCATTTCTAACACTTTCCATCTTCCTTGCCAGCACCAAGTGCTTTACCCTGGAATTCCCCTGTGGACCAACTACACCCAACCTACCTGTCATCTTGGCACAACTTCCAAAGCTGCTAGCACCCAACCACACCTGTTATGCAGCTTAGGCCCAGACCAGTGCCACTCCAAAGTGACTCCAGTCCTAGGGAGGGGGTAATAAACCCACACACCAGGCACCCACAGTCCCTGTAGCCAGGCCTCTTAACTGTATATACAGGGACTGAGCCCTGCACTTCTGTGCAGTTTTGGCAGAAAGGTTAATAGCATACTGCTAGGATGTATAATGGTCTCACCCACCAACCAGTCCTACCTGGCCTCAGCCAGGACTCTCAAAAGTGTGTTCACAGAGGGTGAGGTGGGCCATTGCAGCTATCCGGGCTGAAGGTAACCATGGCTCAGCCACAACAGAAGGGTACATACAGCCCACACAGGGGACACCTGTGGGGCACTTGATTCTGGTGACATGGGGACACTGCACTATAGGGTACCACAGGACCTCTTCTACACAAGACCACCATTTTCAAGATCAGAAGATGTAGCTGACCTACCTAATACATAGAAACAAACACAGAGAGTTAGACAAAATGAGGAGACAAAGGAATATGTCCCAAATGAAAGAATAAGACAAAGATCACAGTAAAAGAGTGAAATGAAACAAAGATAAGCAATATGCCTGATAAAGAGTTCAAAGTAATGGTCATAAAGATACTCACTAGACTTGAGAAAAGAGTGGATAAACCCAGTGAGAACTACCAAAAAGAGATAGAGAATATAAACAAGAATGAGTCAGAGCTGAAGAATTCAATAACTGACATGAAAAATGCACTAGAAAGAATCAAGCAGATTAGATACTGCAGAAAAATGGATCAACGATCTGGAAGACAGGATAATGGGAAGTAACCAAACTGAACACCAAAAAGAATAATAAAAATAGAATAGGTTAATAAAACAATTTAACACTATCAAGTATAATAGCATTCACATTATAGAAATCCCAGAAGTAGAAGAGAGAGAGAAAGAGGCAAAAAAATTTATTTGAAAAAAAAAATAGTTGGAAACTTCCCTAACCTGGGGAAGGAAACAGAAATCCAGGTGCAAGAATTAAAAAGAGCCCCAACAAGATGAACCCAAAGAGGTCCACACCAAGACACATATTAATCAAAATGGCTAAATGTAATGATAAAGAGAGAATTTAAAAGCAACAAAAGAAAACAGTTACAAACAAGAGATACCCCATAAGACTATCAACTACTTTTTCAGCAGAAACATTGAAGGCCAGAGGGATTGGATATATTCAAAGTGATAAAAAGAGAAAAAAAAAAACCCATACAACTTAGAATACCCTACCCAGCAAGGTTATCATTCAGAATTGAAAGGGAGAGAAAGAGTTTCCCAGACAAAAGAAGTTAAAGGAATTCATCACCACTAAACCAACTATACAAGTAATGATAAAGGGACTTTCTTGAGTGGAAAGATAAGGCCATGACTAGAAGTAAGAAAATTAAGAAAGGAAACACTTTCACAGGAAAGACAAACATATAGTAAAAGGTGGAAGATTAGTCATTTATAAAGCCAGTATGGAGGTTAAAACACAAAAGTAGTAAAATCAAGTGTGCCTAAAATAATTAGTTAAGGGATACATGAAATAAGATGTAAAATATAACATCATATACATAAAACATGGAGGAGGGAGTAACAATTTAGGACTTTTAGAATGTGTTCAAACTTAAGCAACGATAAACTTATTATAGACTGCTATACACATAAAATGTAATATATGAATGCAATGGTAACCACAAATCAAAAAATTACAATAAACAAAAAATAAAGGGAAGGGAAACTAAGCATCACACTAAAGAAAGCCATCAAAACATAAGGGAAGTAAACAAGAGAAAAATGAAACAGAGAAGAACTACTAAAACAACCAGAAAACAATTTTTTTAAAATGGCAATAAGTACATATCCATTAATAATTACCCTAAAGGTAAATGGACCAAATGCTCCAATCAAAAAGCATAGGGTGAATGAATGGATAAAAAAGCAAGATCCATCTGTATGATGCCTACAAGACACTTCAGACCTAAAGACACATGCAGATTGAAAGTGAAGGGATGGAAGAACATTTACCATGCTAATGGAGGCAAAAAAGAAAGCTGGGGTAGCACTACTTATATCAGACAAAATAGGCTTTAAAACAAAGACCTGTAACAAGAGACAAAGAAGGACACTACATAATGATAAAGGGGACAATCCAAAAAGAGGATATAACTACTGTGAATATTTATGCACCCAACGTAGTGGTAAAATACATAAAGCAAATACTAACAGACATAAAGGGAGAAATTGATGTCATACAACAATAGCAGGGGACTTTAACACCTCACTTGCATAAATAGATAGATCATTCAGACAGAAAATCAACAAGGAAACTGTGGCTTTGAATGGCACTTACTCCAGATAAATCTGATGGTCATTTCCAGAACATTGTATACAAAAGCAAAGAAACACAAAATCTTTTCAAGTGTGCATGGCACCTTCTCCATGATAGGTCATATATTAGGCCATAAAACAAGTCTCAATAAATTTTAAAAGATTAAAATAATATCAAGCATAATAATAACCACAATGATATGAAACTAGAAATTAATCACAGGGGGAAAAATACTGGAAAAAACACAAACACATGGAGGCTAAACAACACACTACTGAACAACCCGCGGGTCAATGAAGAAATCAAAGGTGAATAAAAAATACATGGAGACAAATAAAAAAAAACACAACAGTCCAAAATCTTTAGGGTGCAGCAAAAGCAGTTCTAAGAGTGAAGTTTATATAGCAATACAGGCCTGCCTCAAGAAACGAGAAAAATCTCAAATAAACAACCAAACCTTACACCTAAAGGAACAAGAAAAAGAACAAAGTCCGAAGCTAGTAGAAAGAAGGAAATAATAAATACTAGAACAAGAGTAAATAAGATAGAGACTAAAGAAATAATAGAGATCAATGATACCAAGAGCTGGTTCTTTGAAAAGATAAACAAAATTGATAAACCTTTATCCAGACTCATGAAGAAAAAGGAGAGATGACTCAAATAAATAAAATGAAGGGGGAGAAATAGCAACCAACACCACAGAAATATGAAGAATTAGAAGAGAATATTGTGAAAAATTATATGTCGACAAATCTGACAACCTAGAGAAATGAATAAATTCCTAGAAACATACAATCTTCCAAACTGTCCATGGATAGGTGAATGGGTAAAGAAGAAATAATTTGTGTGTGTGTTTGTGTTTGTGTGTATGTGGTGTATGTGTATTACTTTGCCATAAAAAAAGAGTGAGATTTTGCCACTTGCAACCACATGGATGGACCTAGAGGGTATCACACTAATTGAAACAAATACAACAGAGAAAGATGAATACCATATGGTTTCACTTATACACGGAATTTAGGAAACAAAACAAAAGAACAAACAAATAAGCAGACACTTAAATACAGAGAATAAAGTGGTGGTTGCCAGAGGGGAGGGGGGTGGGGGAATGAGCAAAGTAGTTGAAGGGAATTAAGAGGTACAGACTTTCAGTTATAAAATAAATAAGTTGTAGAGTACAAAAGTACAACATATGGAATATGTTCAATAATATTATAGTAACATTGTATGGTGATATATTGGGACTACACTTACTGTCATGAGCATTGAGAAACTTGTCAAATCAATATTTTGTATACCTGAAACTAATACATATATATTGCATGTCAGTTTTACTTCAATAATAACAATTTTGTAGAAAACAGTAATATCATATATAACGTATATATGCGTAAATATATATACATTTCCACACATATGTATTTGTGAAAATTATGAAATTTCTGGATCATAAGGGAAATATGTAAAAATGTTCAACTTCAATGGAATTCCCGATTTTACACTTCCAACATCAGTGAATAGGAATTCTATTACTCTCCTTGAGTAGTACTGTCTGATTTTTGCATGTTAGCCTTTCTGGTTCATGTAAAATATTATTGTATTGTGGTTTTAATTTTCATTTTCCTGGTAATTAATACACCTAAATGTTTTATTATGATACTGGCTTTTTGTGTAATCTTTGTGAAGTAACTTTTCAAGTATTTTGCCTAATTTTCTAATGTCTTAATGTCTTTTCCTTATTGATTTGTTGGAAATTAGTTAGATTGTAAACAATTTTCTCCCAGAAAAAAATATAGAAATTAAGGGTAAATAAAGCCTCATATAGCAGTTCTCATTGCTGATTTCAGGATGTTGACTGAAAACAGCTTATCAGTTTTGAAATTCAATCTCATTTCAGAGAACAGTTTTGTTCTCTTTTTGCATATGCATGCTAGTGTTCCCTGTTTTGGGATCAAAATCACGTTTTTGGTTTCTTAAGTGTATTCATCATAAGCTTCTTGAAAGCAGAGATTTATCTTATTCATCTATGTGTTACCTGGTCTAGTTTCCAGCACATACGTGCCCAGTATCTAGTTCCTGCATGAGTGAAATTAGTTTACTTATCCTTGGAAAAACTTTGAATAGTAGTATGCAAATTCTCTTTCATATAAAATCAATTAAGACTAGAAGCTGGATCACTATAACTTTTCTCCCACATTGAATTAGTCTCTCATTCTTGGGATTCATTGTAACAAAATGAAAGAATGGTTTCTTTTGTGCATTCAGTAATTATTACTATGCAATACTCAGTTTGTGCATAGTGGGTTTTCTGGTTGATATATACTGCTAGAAATCCACATTGCTAGGAGTTTTGACTAATCCAAAATACTTATAAGACAAGTTGGTGAGCTCAGTCCTTGAGTTATGAGTAGCTATATCATAAAATAACACCTCAGTTTGGGCAGCCATTGATTACCTGCTCAGCTATCAGAGCTCCAGTCGACATGAAGCCTTGAATGCTCCCTACAATCATCTTGGAGAAGAACTGACAAAGCTTACTGGGAATATAGGGAAGATTTTAACAAGAAAACTGAGCTAGATCTTGTTTTGTGCAATTCAGTGACTGATGTCATTTTACT
The DNA here is from genome assembly GCF_017311325.1 of Ursus maritimus. Lineage (NCBI taxonomy): Eukaryota > Metazoa > Chordata > Mammalia > Carnivora > Ursidae > Ursus > Ursus maritimus. The sequence goes on from NW_024423319.1 coordinate 57,309,154, forward strand.
AGTTCCTCTCACAAACACAACACTTAAGAAAATCTCTAAAATATACATAAAATTCTGCCTGTAATCTAGGAAGTGTTTCACAGGCTTGCAAAAAGAAGCTCCAAGAAGAAAATACTTGCACTATTAAATTATCTTAAAGTTGTTTATGTTTTTCAAACATTGCATAAATACTGAGTAGAAGAAATATTTGCATGAAAAAATAGAGGTCTGTATACCAAAAGATGATTTGTGATTTCTGCAAATCTAAGTTAATATTTTTAAAATGTTTTTTAATGGACTGTGAGTGCAGCTCATTAAGACTGTATTCAAAGGAGACACTGCAATTCCTGTATTTGAAAAGACTGCACTATGGACTCCAGGAAACAAACTGAGGGTTATAGAGGGGAAGTGAGTGGTGGGATGGGTTAGCCTGGGGAAGGGTATTAAGGAGGGCACGTATTGCATGGAGCACTGGCTGTTGTATGCAAACAATGAATCATGGAACACTACATCAAAAACTAATGATGTACTGTATGGTGACTAACATAACATAATAAAAAAAATTTTTTTAAAGGAAAAAAAAGACTTCTGGGTCACCACTTTACTAATACTACTGCTGTGACAGTGAATACTAAAAAAATCAAGTGTAGAATTAGTCAAACATAATATGGTAGAAGCATGTTAAATTTTATTATAACACTTACTTATTTTTTTTAATGATTTTTTATTATATTATGTTAGTCACCATACAGTACATCCCCGGTTTCCGATGTAAGGCTCAATGATTCATTAGTTGTGTATAACACCCAGTGCACCATGCAATACGTGCCCTCCTTACTACCCATCACCGGTCTATACCATGCCCCCACCTCCCTCCCCTCTGAAGTCCTCAGTTTGTTTCTCATAGTCCATAGTCTCTCATGTTTCATCCCCCTTCTGATTACCCCCCCTTTCTTTATCCCTTTCTTCCCCTACCGATCATCCTAGTTCTTATGTTCCATAGATGAGAGAAATCATATGATAGTTGTCTTTCTCTGCTTGACTTATTTCACTTAGCATTATCTCCTCCAGTGCCGTCCATGTTGTAACAAATGTTGAGAACTCGTTCTTTCTGATAGCTGAGTAATATTCCATTGTATATATGGACCACAACTTCTTAATCCAGTCATCTGTTGAAGGGCATCTCGGCTCCTTCCACAATTTAGCTATTGTGGACAATGCTGCTATGGCCCTTTTCTTCACTACGTCTGTATCTTTGGGGTAAATACCCAGTAGTGCAGTTGCTGGATCATAGGGTAGCTCAATTTTTAACTTTTTAAGGGACCTCCACACTGTTTTCCAGAGTGGCTGTACCAACTTGCATTCCCACCAACAATGTAGGAGGGATCCCCTTTCTGCACATCCTCTCCAACAATTGTTGTTTCTTGCCTTGTCTATTTTTGCCATTCTAACTGGCGTAAGGTGGTATCTCAGTGTGGTTTTGATTTGAATTTCCTTGATGGCTAATGATTTTGAACATTTTTTCATGTGTCTGTTAGCCATTTGTATGTCTTCATTGGAAAAGTGTCTGTTCATATCTTCTGCCCATTTTTTGATTTGTTTATTTGTTTCTCGTGTATTGAGTTTGAGAAGTTCTTTGTAGATCTTGGATACCAGTCCTTTATCTGTAGTGTCATTTGCAAATATCTTCTCCCATTCCGTGGGCTGCCTCTTAGTTTTTCTGACTGTTTCCTTGGATGTGCAGAAACTTTTAATCTTGATGAAGTCCCATAAATTCATTTTATCTTTTGTTTCTCTTGCCTTTGGGGATGTGTCATGAAAAAGGTTGCTTTGGCCGATGTCGTAGAGGTTGTTGCCTATGTTCTCCTCTAGAATTTTGATGGATTCCTGTCTCACATCGAGGTCTTTCATCCATTTGGAGTTTATTTTTGTGTATGGTGTGAGAGAGTGGTCAAGTTTCATTCTTTTGCATGTAGCTGTCCAATTTTCCCAGCACCATTTATTGAAGAGACTGTCTTTTTCCCACCGGATGTTTTTTCCTGCTTTATCAAATATTAGTTGCCCAAAGAGCCGAGGGTCCATTTCTGGGCTCTCTATTCTGTTCCATTGGTCTATGTGTCTGTTTTTGTGCCAGTACCATGCTGTCTTTGTGATCACAGCTTTGTAGTACAGCTCGAAATCCGGCATTGTGATGCCCCCAGCTTTGTTTTTCCTTTTCAACAGTTCCTTGGAGATTCGGGGCCTTTTCTGTTTCCATACAAATTTAAGGACTGTTTGTTCCAGTTCTTTGAAAAATGTCCTTGGTATTTTGATCGGGATAGCATTGAAAGTGTAGATTGCTCTGGGTAGCATGGACATTTTAACTATGTTAATTTTTCCGATCCATGAGCATGGAATATCTTTCCATCTTTTTATGTCTTCCTCAATGTCTTTCAAGAGTGATTTATAGTTTCTAGAATATAGGTCCTTTACGTCTCTGGTTAAGTTAATTCCAAGGTAACGTATGGTTTTTGGTGCTATTGTAAATGGGATGGATTCCCTAATTTCTCTTTCTTCGGTCTCGTTATTCGTGTATAGAAATGCAACTGATTTCTGAGCATTGATTTTGTATCCCGCCACGTTACTGAATTGCTCTATAACTTCTAATAGTTTGGGAGTGGCTTCTTTTGGGTTTTCCATATAGAGTATCATGTCATCTGCGAAGAGAGACATTTTGACTTCTTCTTTGCCGATTTGAATACCTTTGATCCCTTTTTGTCGTCTGATTGCTGTTGCAAGGACTTCTAGTACTATGTTGAATAATAGTGGCGAGAGTGGGCATCCTTGTCGAGTTCCTGATCTTAAGGGAAAGGCTTCCAGCTTTTCCCCATTGAGAATAATATTTGCAGTAGGCTTTTCATAGATGGCTTTTATGAGATTGAGAAATGCACCTTCTATTCCTACACTCTGAAGGGTTTTAATCAGGAAAGGATGCTGTATTTTGTCAAATGCTTTTTCAGCATCGATTGAGAGGATCATATGGTTCCTGAGTCTTTTCTTGTTGATATGATGTATCACGCTGATTGATTTGCGAATATTGAACCACGCTTGCATCCCAGGTATGAATCCCACTTGATCGTGATGGATAATCCTTTTAATGTACTGTTGGATTCTATTAGCAAGTATCTTGTTGAGGATTTTGGCGTCCATATTCATTAGGGAAATCGGTCTGTAATTCTCCTTTTTGATGGGGTCTTTGCCTGGTTTGGGGATCAAGGTAATATTGGCCTCATAGAATGAGTTTGGTAGCTTTCCTTCTGTTTCTATTTTTTGAAATAGCTTTAGGAGAATAGGTATTATTTCTTCTTTGAATGTTTGGTAGAATTCCCCAGGAAAACCGTCCGGGCCTGGAGTTTTGTTATTTGGAAGGTTATAACACTTACTTATAATTTAGATTGCTGTAGGTTGCCTGTGGATAAGGAATTCAGCTTAAACAATCATTTGCAGATGATGGTCTTGATATTAAGTGGTCTGAAAAGGAAGCAGTTTTATTAGGTAAAATAAGTTCTAAACTGAGCTGATAAAATAATTGATGCAGTTCACAGATTGAATGTGTTTAATATGACTGTATCCTCTCAATTGAAACAATAAGAATGACCATAGAATTAACTAATTTTAATATCTTTTACGCAGTTCTTTGAACATATACTGTTAAGGTCCTGCTATACTCTTTGAGACCAGTTCTCCAGCTACAGAGAATACTCAGCTTATTTTTAACATTTTTATGTTTTGTGTGTGTTGTTGTTGTTTGTTTGTTTGTTTGTTTTTTGCAAGAGGGCTACCTAACAATTTAAATCAAGTTTTTGATATATAATTTCCGTACGATAAATTTCACCTCTTTATATAGTTAGATGAGTTTTGACAAGTGGACACAGTTGTGTAACCAAGACCACAATTTATTTATCTGCTGATGAACACTTGCACTATTATTAGTTTTTGGCTATTATGAATAAAGCTGTTATGAATAGTCATGTACATCTTTTTGTGGACATGTGTTCTCATTTTCCTTGGGTAAATACTTAAGAGTAAGATTGCTGAGTCAGATGGTAAGAAAGAAAGATTGTGTTATGTTTGATTTTATAAGAAACTGCCAGAACATTTTCCAAAGTGTCTGTACTATTTTATAATCCCACTAGCAATGTATAAGACTTCTAATTGCTCCACATTCTCACCAGCACTAGCTATTGTCTGTCTTTTTAACTTTAGATATTGTAGTAGATTAGTGGTAATATTTCTTTGGGGTTTTAATTTGCATTTCCTTAATAACAAATGATATTAAGCATTTTTCACATGTTGATTTGTCTTCTTTGATGAAGAGTGTGTTCAAATATTTTTCCTGTTTTTATTCTGTTGGTGGTCTAAAATTATATTATAACCATTCTTTATGTATTGTGAATACAAGTATTTTATCAGATATGTGATTTGCAATTATTTTCTTCCAATATATATCTCATATTTTTATTTTCTTAAAAGCGTCTTTTGAAGAGCAAACTTTTTTTTGTTTTAATTTTAATGTAGTCTTTTACGTTTCATGCTTTTTGTGCCTGTTTTTTTTGCTCTTCCTTGCTTTATTTTTTTAATAATATATATTTTTTTATTATGTTAGTCATCATACAGTACATCCACGGTTTCTGATGTAAAGTTCGATGATTCATTAGTTGTGTATAACACCCAGTGCACCGTGCAATACGTGCCCTCCTTACTACCCATCACCAGCCTATCCCATTCCCCCATCCCCCTCCCCTCTGAAGCCCTCAGTTTGTTTCTCAGAGTCCATAGTCTCTCATGCTTCATTCCCCCTTCTGATTACCCCCCTTTCTTTACCCCTTTCTTCCCCTACCGATCTTCCTAGTTCTTATGTTCCATAGATGAGTGAAACCATACACTAATTATCTTTCTCTGCTTGACTTATTTCACTTAGCATAATCCCCTCCAGTTCCATCCATGTCAGTGCAAATGGTGGGCATTCATTGTTTCTGATGGCTGAATAATATTCCATTGTATATATGAACTGTATCTTCTTTACTGTCCTTCTAATTGGATTCCTTTTTTAGAATTTTATTGTGCATGAAACATGTATAGTCCTAGTTTTGCATAGGGTAATTGTATTGTTTGATCTTTTCTCCTTCAGAATGAAGAAGTCAGATTCATTGAAAATGAGCTAGAGATTCAAAAGCAAAAATACTTTAAACTTCAGACATTTGTTAGAAGCTTGATACTAGCTATGAAAGCTGATGATAAGGAGCAACAGCAGGTAGGTGCCAGAAGAGAATAGTAAGCTGTAATGTATCGTGTTGAAAAATTACATGTCACACTTGAGTTCTTAATACTTTTTTTTTCATTTTTACACTTCACTACTGCCTGGCCTCAAGAAAGGATTTGTTATTTTATAACCTTTTTTAGCACAGTATTTTTCAGAATAGATATTCAGATATTTGTGTGCTGTATTAGTAGAAGATCAAAATAACTGATTAACATACTTTGTTAATTTCAGGCTAGACTTAAGTAAGGAAAAATTATTTTAAAAATTAATTTTAAAGAAATTCTCAGTGTTTGTAGAGCCTGGGCCACCCTAACTGGAGAGGCACACATTTTAGAATCTTTTGTGAATAAAATATTCTGGTGCAGAGGTCAGGGAACTATGACTCATGGGTCAAATCCAACTTAATGTGTTTTTGTAAAGTTTTATTGGAACTTAAAAAAAAAGAGGTGAGGCATTTACCTCTCTTCTGGATTTCAGTTACCCTCCAGACCTCACTAGATTTCACAAATGTTTGAATACCTTCTATTTTAAAATATGTTGCTTATCACTAAGAAATATGAAATTACTTTGTGAAATTCTTTGTGACCACAGTGCATCATTTACTTTCCCCAGTTTAACTAGAAGCTTGTTTCCTTTACCCCAGAGATGTCTTTTGTTTGTCACTATGTTTTTTTATTTACAAATTCCTCCCAAATTACATGTTCCATCTCATTTTTATGTGAAATGTATATAAAATGTATTAAGCTTGCTTAAAACTATAGAATTTTATTAATGTTACATTCAATACTAAATGATATCAAATTCGCCTCTGAGTTGTATACTATTGTGTTGATTTCTTGAGACATTCAGTGACTAGTATGTCACACAAGTAACCATTAATTTGGAAACAGTCTTGTAGGTTTTTATTCAGTAAGGAATCTCAAGGATACTGTACAAAAATTAGTCCCTTATAACCAAGCAAGACTGCTCATGTGTAGCTCATCCCAGATATCTCCAGGGAAAAAGAAGAGTATTAGCATCCCACAATTCTTTTTTAAAAGAAAAGAATTCACTCATGAGAATAAAACCAGCATGTACAGTATGTGTCCAGTTTTATAAAGTTTGCTCTCCCTCACACACAGACATTCCAAGACAGTAGTCTTCAGTTAGCTTTGCCAGCTTCATTTAAGCATTTTGTTGTATTATGTGAGTTATTCATATTCCATGGTGTATTGAAAGTGTTTTTTCAGGAATGTAAACTATGGATTTTAAATGAATAAGGTGTTAGTCTTAAACATGGTCCCAAGGGTACTGTAAATTTTAAATAACTGTAAAAAAAAATAGGTTCAACCATAGAAATAGCTTGGAGTGTGGTCCTGGTCCCAAAAGTTATAGCATGGTTTTGAATTCAGAGTTACATGGCCAGGTAACTAGCAACAACTGTCTATGTGTCTTGATATCTAGGAACAGCACAGAAACTGCATTTTGTTTTCTAATGCTAACCTCATCCTTTGGCTTGGTTCTTTCCCCAAGACCACTAACAAATAAGAAAAGTAACTATTATATATTTCGCTTTTCTCCTCTTATACTTTTCCTCTGATAGAAGACTGATGAACTAAGATATGACAAAACATTGACCATGAAAAGGAGAAAGTCCTACAAAAATTGTACTGAAATTCATAGCCTATATAATCAGCACCCAAACAGAAACTACTAATTTTTATAGTTGAAATAAGGTATAATAGATGTCTAAATATAGAAGACACCAATAGTAGTTTACAAAAGTTATTAAGGTGATCTCTTAAGTTACTGATCTTCACATTATGAGCTACTTACAGGTTTCTTTATAGAAGAAAATAATTTTTATTCAAACTAATAAAAGAAAACCATTGTGTCATTGGTTTCTTATTTTTAAAAATCTTAATTTTTTCCCATTAATTTTGGTTTGGGTAAGCTGAGTGAGATGAGTGGTTCACAGCACATTTGTCCCCAATGGAGCAGTCCAGGCTTTAAAAAATATATGACACTGTTTGATTGAAATATTAGATTACCCCAATTATTTTTTTAAATTAATAGCCATTTTTAAATAAAAATGTTTCCAGCACTGTACTATCATTAGTTAGTGTCTTTTTTCCCCTGAAAATTCACTGTGTGATCCCAGTCAGGTCAATTGCTTTTCTTGAACTTAAATTTCTTCACTTTGCAAGGAGGATAAGAATGATTAACATTATGGAAAATGGCATTCATACCCCAGGGCTTAGAATAAGTGTTATAAAGACAGATGATATATTTGGGAATTGCTTTAATCTTTTGGGAATAGTGGCACTAAATCAGTCTCTGAAGATAGACTGCTGAAGAACCTATAAAAGTTATGTGTTTACTTTCGTATCTATGTAAAAGGCAGCTCTAGCAATTGTCATAATCCATAGATTGTTCAGTGTGCCAATGTTGCAATCTAGTAAGATATTAAAAAGAATTTTGAAGTAGACCTCATGCATTAGTAGTGCCCCATGCTGCCTTATATATAGTCAGTCAGCTACATGAAATGCAATTACAGAAAAATAAATAATGCTCTTTTGACTTGAAGGTATCCCCACTAGAATTTAGAATGTCATTCAGTCTGCTCATTTACTTGACTTTCTAATACTCTGAGCACATGTTCAATGAATGTGAGTTGGAGGACTTCACCCTTTTTAATATGGCTTCTTCACAGTTGCAAAGTGAACTAAATTCAGTGATGTATTTCTCATAAACTATGATCAGCCAGTGTCAGCAAAGGTTTTTTTCACTTTGACTGGGTTAGTGATAAAAAACTATTCTAGAAGAAAATGGCTGTGTCCTATTACTGCAACCTAACACCTTAGAAAGCATATAGAACCAGTAGATGACTGCTTTGTAAATTCTCCAAATTTCAGCAAGTTCATGAGCTATTTTATCATATAAAATAAGTAACTTTTCCATCAGATAGGAGTTAGTTTTTCCTTATGGAAACTGACAAAAAGGAGAAAGTTTCTAATCTTGTCTCACTGCTGTAAGACAAATGTATAGATGTCATTTATTTTAATAAAGAGAACAAAATACTGTCTTATTTCAACAATGGATTTCGTAAGTTCTCCAACATGCCCTGTCTCTGTTCCTTAATTCTGTAGTGACAAGCTTGCATTTGTACCTGTTCCTTTGGTCTTTATTTATCACTGCACCCAAAGCCCACACTGCTAAGTAATTTTGTTTAAAAGTACCAAGATATGATACATAATTTTTTTAATATTAGGGGCATCAAATCAATCATTTAGTTCACAGTAATTTTTTATGGTCGAGTGGGCATCAGGACTGTCAGCCACATAAAACTTTGTTGATCATTTATTTCTCTTGTATGGATGCATGTTCTACAATGCCAGATGAAACCATTTTTCCATGGCAAAGCTTAGTTCATGACTCTGGGCTTATCCTATTTACTCCAACAGAGAAATGAGCAGCCCCCTAGATACATAATTTCACAGCTAGATTCACTGTCCAACGGTGCCCTGGTGGGTGCTTGGCCATCTATAGATATGGGCATAGCCTAAGAAAATTTTTAAAAAAAGTTACTTGGAATTTTCAAGTTGTTAATGTTTTGTCTAAAGTAGAATAACTGAGCTTTCTCCCTAATTGATAAGTTCTTTCTCCCACTGAAGTACAAAATTGTCTTGTGAAATGTGTTTTTCTCTAGAGGACAGCATAAATGGGCAGGAGTATTTTAATAAGGAATATAATTGTAAAGCCTTTTAGCAGTGATCAGTGAACACTTAAAAACTAGTATGAAAATCACTTTTCTCAAATGCTTTAAAGCAGTTGGTTCAGAATAGCTGCTCATTTCCCTCCTGTTTCCCTTTTGCCTAGGGTTTCACTCTACATAATCCACACTCTCAAGATCTAGCATTTTTTTACTTACTAGTGTATGAAGAGTTTTTATGTAAGATATTGTATAAGGTCCTGAAGAGAAATGTTTCATTCTTTAAGTCCATGAAAATAAATTGACAAGAGAGAACAATTATTAACGTAAAATTGAAAAAAAAACTGTCCACATACTAACTAATTCTAAAAAATTGATTTTTCTGACTCAGGCACTGCTGTCAGATTTACCTCCTGAATTAGAAGAGATGGATTTCAATCATGCCTCACCGGAGCCTGATGATACCTCATTCAGTGTGTCTTCTTTATCAGAGAAAAATGCCTCAGACAGTTTGTGATTTGAAGGGGGGGTATATGATACAAACAGCCTTTTGGCTGCCTAACAGGTGTGCATTTCAAGATAACTGCATCCTGTTGCCTCAAAATTCCTCAGTTGGAAAAACATATTGTTGAAACTGACATATTCTGTGACGAAAGGACAAGATATTCTGGCTAAAGTGCAAAATGTACATGAAATTTAAAAGCAGCATTTGAGAAATTTTTCCAAACTGATGAAACTCTGGGGGAAATTTGTATTTAATTTTTAGCAGTTTATCTATGAAATGCATAATGCCTAATTTCTGAAAGAGTTTTGTTTGGTTTTTAGAAGAATCTTAGTTTTAGTAATAGTTTTGACCAGAGACACAAAAATAAAGGTATTTCAACATTACTTATCAAGTTACTAAAGCTTGGTTAGTTTTGTTTTGTAGCCATTACAACTTTATTCTCTTTCCTTTTCCTATCATCCACGTATACTTTTACTCAGGAAAGTGGACTGAAATTTGAAAACAAAACTTCAAAAATGATTTTACCTGGATGAGTCCTGGGATTTATTTTCCAATTCCTATGAGAATTTGACTTAAGCTAATGATTGAAAATTGAAATGATCACTGGTATATAATTGTAAATTGTTGGTATTCTTCCATTTTCTAACCCAAATATTTGGGGAGAGGGGGAAAGCACTATGGAAAAATAATCCACCAACATAAAATCAAATAAATTATTAAGTGTACAGAAACAAAATGTTGTAAAAGATTAGTCTTGATGGGGATTCTTCATTGCTGCAAATGATAAATATTGATAAGATTCACATTCTGCTAGTAAATTTGTGTAACTGAGTTAGAAGAAATGTTGCACAAATATTACACATTTATCACTACCTTCATATTTTTTTCAATTCTTACATTTTATAAACTGGAAGTCAAGGTAAGGCAGGGTCTTCTTTTTTAATCTAGTCACTCAGTTTTGCCACATATTTTGCCTCATTCTCATGTGAGGCTTGTACAGAGCCATCAGCCAAGGATAATATCCAAAAAGAGTTATACACTACTATGGTTGTAAATCACAGTCCTCTGAATTTCCTGGATACTTTTCTGTGGGTACACTCCTAAAATGGGCATGTTACCCAGTTGTTCTATTAGTAGGTACCAGATGGCTACACACTGTAAACAATTATTTGCAGACTGTTCCTTCTGGGGTACCAGATGGTATTACCAAGACCCATAAAAGGGAAAATGCCAGTTTCTAAGTTTCTCCCTGAGCACACAGCATCATGTATTTGTGAGTTGGCTGTGTGGAATTGTGTTGCATGGTTAAATTACTATCTATTCCTAGAAGATTAATCAAGTAGCTAGATGGCTCTTTTCTTTTTTTTTTCTTTCTTTCTTTCTTCTTTTTTTTTTTTTTTTTGAGAGAGAGAGAGGAAGAAAGAGAGGTGAGGGAGGTGCAGAGGGAGAGGAAGAGAGAGAATCTTAAGCAGGTTCCATGCCCACCATGGAGCCCTATGTGGGGCTCAATCGTACAACCCTGAGATCATGACCTGAGCTGAAATTAAGAGTCAGATGCTTAACTGACTGAGCCACCCAGGCACCCCAACTAGATGGCTCTTTTGGCCATCAAGTTTCTATGTCACATATTTTTGTAATTTGCAAGGAAAACTAATTTTGGTATTGGAATTCACAAATACCAATTTATGAATACAAAAATGCAGTCATGTATACCTTTGACTCCCTCCCCCATACATAAATAGGTAAGGTTCATTGATAATCCTTCATTTTGTCAGCTATTATTTATGAATGTTGCCATGCTACTGCTATTGTTCTTTTGATTACAAATATTTCAATGGTTAGATATGATCCCTTTTAACTGAAAGCCATACAGTTCTTTTCAAATAATGTTTAGTACTCCTTGCTGACAAGTAAAATTCCACTCAGAAAAAGAGTTTTCAGTAAAAGAACCTCAGGCATTAAGCTTAAATTTATCAGTCACACCAATTTCTCCATGAGATAAAGAGTCCCTACTAAACACAGCACATGTAGAAACCATTTCATAAGGTAGAATGAACAAATTCCAGGCTAGTCTCTCCTAGGAGCTCCTTCCTATCCATTGAGTTTATCTTTAAACTGCAATTTCTTCTGCTTCAATTTATGCTCTTTCTTATTTGGTTCTTATCACCAAGTAAGTATAGATAATTCCTACATCTTTCAACTTTATGGATTGTATTTGTCACACCTCAGCAATTAGTCACCAAATCAAAAAAATATTCATTGAGCTTCTGCTTTATGGACATTGGATTTCTACTCCTCAGGAAGCCATAAACTTCAAAACAAATTATGTCTTTTCACTTTCTCAGAGATACTAATAAAAAATATTTAAGTAGAAATTTTAATAAACTTAAAGGTTCTGTTAGGTGTGATTCCTGGGAAAAATCCTCATCTACAATTTAGAGAAGATGCATAGATGATTCCTTTGTCCCTATTTAAAGTTCCATTAAAATAGAAACAGTACACTTAAGAATC
>NW_024423319.1:57321146-57325076 GCF_017311325.1 Ursus maritimus
TCGGTTTTTTGTTGTTGTTGTTGTTGTTGTTGTTGACATTTTTGTTTCAGAACCAGGTTTATTTCTTTTACTATCATTAAAATTAAGACATTTTTAAAATGGAACGTAGTTGTTCTGTACCAGGGACCAAAAGAAATAGCTATATCCAGGGAAAAAAAGTCATAATTGACAGAATTAAATGAAGCACTGTAGATTTTTTTAAAAGATGCCAAAGTCAAGTATTGAAAGTTTATTAGGAAGAAAATATATTTCTTACATATACAGGTTGGAATTTTTTTGAGACATCTTAAAGCAGAAAAAATATCAGTTTGACTGCTTTTGTGACATCTTCATGACCGGGGGGACAAAAACAGCTAATGTTTCTTTCTTTAGGACTTTAGCACATTAAAACAGACCATACTATCTGAAGCATCTCTCACAAAGACAGATACCAAGGTGAAAAAGATTTTTTTTTTAACTACACTTTGATGTCTGCTTTCAGCTTAGGATAGCCAACCAGTTTCTAAGTAACAAATGTTTATCTAAGGGCACTTACCTTAAAATGTGTATTAAAAAATAACCTGAAGTTACCTTCCTCATTCCTGCTAAGCTAACATTAGTCACAAGAAAATGAGAACTACAGTTACCCTGGAAAATAGGAAACTTAGCACATGCAAGGAAAATACTAAAAGAAAATTGGTCTTTTTGGAGGGCACCTGGACGGTTCAGTCTGTTAAACAGCTGCCTTTGGCTCTGGTCATGATCTTAGGATTCTGGGATGGAGCCCAGCATTAGGCTCCCTGCTCAGCAGGAAGTTCACTTCTCCCTCTGCCCTTCCCCCGTACTCATGCTCTCTCTCATTCTCTGTCTCTTTCTCTCTCTCTCAAATAAATAAATAAAATATTTAAAAAATGAACATTGGTCTTTCCATGGAAACTGGGGATGATTTGTTCTAATATCAGGTATCAACATTAGGACTTCTATGCTACTATTGTAATCATGATAAAAATGTTATTGTTGGAGATGAAAAAGCTACAAACCAATCACATCCTGTGCTCTGTATACTACCAAGACTTCAAGAAATGTCAAAGAGGCCATTTCCCCAAAGGCAGCAGCATCTATTTTAAGGCATTTTCATAGTCAGCCATCCTTAAGTTTATAGGAGAAAACATAAGTGGTATATTCAAAAGAATTCCAGGCTCTAAATTAGACTTTATTGCTTTATGTTTTGGGGGAGGAGGGGACATTCAGCCCATTTCCAAGGAATAGTTTCCTCATTTTAGCCTAATAGTTTATGATCATTTTTAGGAGAAATTCTGAAAAATTTAACTCCTGTCCTTCCTCCACATTGTAGTGATGGTACAGCAGGGATATTGCCTACTTTTAAAAATATATTAGATTTTCATTCAGATCCTAAAAATGACAAATTCTGACATATTAGCCTTTTAAGGGAGCTATCAGTGCTATGGTGTCTAAAAGATGAGTAAATGTTTGTCTTTGAAGTTGGTGTTATTCTTGGCAGACAACACTGTCATACTCATCATATCAAGCTATACTTTGTGATGATATAAGGGAGGATCCTACTAATTTGTGAGACTACAGTCAGCATACTATTGCCCCAAGCTATTATTAAGATCAGATTTGCTAAGAGGGAAAGAGAATAAAATAATATTTTCATGAAAATATGATTGTTCCGTTACAGTTTATACTGAGTATATATTGCTCTGCATTGAAATTTTATTTTGTGTTAACTTGTTAAGTAATTCCTTTAAGTGATCCTGCATCCCATTTTACTGATACTACCTCTGAAATATATTACCACCTTAAAACCACATCACTGTAATGTGATCTTTTATAGGGTTTTTATTTAAATTTTTATAGAAGCAATAAATGATTTCCAACTAATAGACATCTATTTCTTTCTTTTAATGTTTATTTTTCTAAGTTTTTGTGTTTTTTGTTTTTTGTTTTTTTTGAGAGAGAGAGAAAGAACAAGAATGGGGGGAGGAGGGACAGAGGGAGAAGGAGAGAGAGAATCTTAAGCAGGCTACACACTCAGTGGGGAGCCCAATGCGGAGTTCTATCTCATGACTCTGAGATCATGACCTGAGCTGAAATCAAGAGTCAGATGCTTAACTGACTGAGCCACCCAGGTGCCCCATAAGTCTTTGTGTTTAAAGCATTGTTCTTTTTTTAAAGATAATTTTTTCCTCCCCCAAATAAAGTTCTGATAAAAGACTCCCAAATGCAGAAAATAATAAGGTATTAGGGATCAGAGAAAGGAGAACATGGAATGCTCAAGTGAAAATTTAGTTGACTTCCAAGCTGCCAAGTATGTCATCTTTAACTGACTTTACTTAAAAAAGAATTACTTCAATATCAATGTAATAGAATGAATATTCTGTAATAGATAAAAGATTTGTCCAGGATAGGATATTTAAATGGTAAAACCAGAAAGTAAATTGCCACAGTATAAACAAAGAATGCTATTTTCATGGGAATTTTTTTTAAGTGACAGTGTTGCATCTAACTTTAGCTCTCTTTGACACCAGTAGAGGATGCTTTTAATTTGGGTAAAATATGCCCATGCCTTTTTGTCAAAATCTTAAACTAGTTAAAACTCTTCATGTTACCTAACTAATGGGAGAGGACAGGGGGTAAGTTTCAAAGAGCACATCAGCAGTTTTCCTTCCCAGTTCATTAATTTTCAAGAATGTTGCAAGGAGAAAAATCACATACAAACATGCACTTCAAATGACCCAAGTCTTTCTCTGTCTGCAAAAACATTGAGTTAAGATGGTGAAATTCTTTGATTTTATAAAAATGAATGGAAATTATTATAAATCTATGTAAGGGACAGTCAATGGATGAGTATGCCCATAAGATTGAATAATGTTTTTCACAACCTTTGAGACTAGTTTTTTTTTACATTTCTTATGTGTATTATATTACAAAAGTAATATATGTTCATTTGAGGCATTCTAGAAAATGTAGATAGTATAAAGAAAAACAGAACCACTTGCAATCCCCAAATCCTCATAATAATCATTGTTAACATCTTAGTATATTTCATTCCAGTCATTTCTTGTGCATATTAAGTATATTCAGCAACATGGGGATTGTACTGAATATGCTCTTATATGTCCTGCTTTTTTCTTAATAAAATATTGAGAGCATTCCTATGAATCAGTTGTCACCAAGTATTTTACTCTCAATTACATTTGGACTTAAAGGGAGAATTTTAAAAATTTATAGGAGAAAAAAAGCAAAAATTCCACTGATTAAATTACATCTGTTCTGGAGAATTAATACGTATCTGCTTTACATAAAAAACTATACTTCTTACCCTAGATTTTTTTTAATTTAAATTCAATTAGCCAAGGTAGTACATCATTAGTTTTTGATATAATGTTCAATGACTCATTAGTTGAATATAACATCTAGTGCTCATAATATCACGTGCCTTCTTTAATTCCTATCACCAAGTTACCCCATGCCCCCACCCACCTCCTTTTCCACAACCCTCAGTTTGTTTCCCGGAGTCAAGAGTCTCATATGGTTTAAAACAAATGTTATTTCTTTACCCTCACAATAATAAAGTTGCTATACTTTGGTTGCAAGTTACAAGATACTTCTTAATACTTCTACCCCAGTAATATTTTTTTCACCATACTAGCAAGCTATTCTAAACTTGAAAAATAAAATGAATATCATTTTTAGGTGTGAAAGATCTCATATTGCATAAACCAGCAGGTACTTGAGTAATGATTTTTTGAAGCAAGTTGGAATGCAATTCCAATTTTTCTCTAAAGAATATGACTGATTTTTATTATTATTTATTTATGTTTTAATGTAAGTATAATTGTCATATAGTGTTATATTACTTTCAGATATGCAACATAAAGATTCAACAATTCTAGGCATTTCTCAGTGCTCATCACAAAAAGTATA
>NW_024423319.1:57325086-57364221 GCF_017311325.1 Ursus maritimus
CCCAAATGCAGAAAATAATAAGGTATTAGGGATCAGAGAAAGGAGAACATGGAATGCTCAAGTGAAAATTTAGTTGACTTCCAAGCTGCCAAGTATGTCATCTTTAACTGACTTTACTTAAAAAAGAATTACTTCAATATCAATGTAATAGAATGAATATTCTGTAATAGATAAAAGATTTGTCCAGGATAGGATATTTAAATGGTAAAACCAGAAAGTAAATTGCCACAGTATAAACAAAGAATGCTATTTTCATGGGAATTTTTTTTAAGTGACAGTGTTGCATCTAACTTTAGCTCTCTTTGACACCAGTAGAGGATGCTTTTAATTTGGGTAAAATATGCCCATGCCTTTTTGTCAAAATCTTAAACTAGTTAAAACTCTTCATGTTACCTAACTAATGGGAGAGGACAGGGGGTAAGTTTCAAAGAGCACATCAGCAGTTTTCCTTCCCAGTTCATTAATTTTCAAGAATGTTGCAAGGAGAAAAATCACATACAAACATGCACTTCAAATGACCCAAGTCTTTCTCTGTCTGCAAAAACATTGAGTTAAGATGGTGAAATTCTTTGATTTTATAAAAATGAATGGAAATTATTATAAATCTATGTAAGGGACAGTCAATGGATGAGTATGCCCATAAGATTGAATAATGTTTTTCACAACCTTTGAGACTAGTTTTTTTTTACATTTCTTATGTGTATTATATTACAAAAGTAATATATGTTCATTTGAGGCATTCTAGAAAATGTAGATAGTATAAAGAAAAACAGAACCACTTGCAATCCCCAAATCCTCATAATAATCATTGTTAACATCTTAGTATATTTCATTCCAGTCATTTCTTGTGCATATTAAGTATATTCAGCAACATGGGGATTGTACTGAATATGCTCTTATATGTCCTGCTTTTTTCTTAATAAAATATTGAGAGCATTCCTATGAATCAGTTGTCACCAAGTATTTTACTCTCAATTACATTTGGACTTAAAGGGAGAATTTTAAAAATTTATAGGAGAAAAAAAGCAAAAATTCCACTGATTAAATTACATCTGTTCTGGAGAATTAATACGTATCTGCTTTACATAAAAAACTATACTTCTTACCCTAGATTTTTTTTAATTTAAATTCAATTAGCCAAGGTAGTACATCATTAGTTTTTGATATAATGTTCAATGACTCATTAGTTGAATATAACATCTAGTGCTCATAATATCACGTGCCTTCTTTAATTCCTATCACCAAGTTACCCCATGCCCCCACCCACCTCCTTTTCCACAACCCTCAGTTTGTTTCCCGGAGTCAAGAGTCTCATATGGTTTAAAACAAATGTTATTTCTTTACCCTCACAATAATAAAGTTGCTATACTTTGGTTGCAAGTTACAAGATACTTCTTAATACTTCTACCCCAGTAATATTTTTTTCACCATACTAGCAAGCTATTCTAAACTTGAAAAATAAAATGAATATCATTTTTAGGTGTGAAAGATCTCATATTGCATAAACCAGCAGGTACTTGAGTAATGATTTTTTGAAGCAAGTTGGAATGCAATTCCAATTTTTCTCTAAAGAATATGACTGATTTTTATTATTATTTATTTATGTTTTAATGTAAGTATAATTGTCATATAGTGTTATATTACTTTCAGATATGCAACATAAAGATTCAACAATTCTAGGCATTTCTCAGTGCTCATCACAAAAAGTATACTATTAAATGCCTTCACCTATTTCATCCATCTCCCCACTGACCTTCCCTCTGGCAGCCACCAATCTGTTCTCTATATTTAAGAGCTTGTTTTTTGTTTGTTTCTTCTTTTATTTGTTAATTTGTTTCGCTTCTTGAATTGAACATATGCGTGAAATCAAATGTTATTTTTCTTTCATTGACTGATTTATTTCACTTAGCATTATACCCTCTAGATCCATCCATGTTGTTTCAAATGGCAAGTTCTCATTCTTTTTTATAGTTGGGTAATATTCCATTATATATGTATACACACCACCTATTCTTTATCTATTCATCTATGGATAGACAATTGGGTTGCTTCCATATCTTAGGTATTGTAGATAGTGTTTCAATAAACATAAACATAAACAACGAATGGGTCAACCAAGAAATCAAAGAGGAAATTAAAAAAATATATGAAAACAAATAAAAATGAAAATACACTGGTCCAAAATCTTGGGAGGCAGCAAAAGCTGTTCTAAGAGGAAAGATTTTAGCAATACAGACCTACCTCAAGAAAAAAAAAACTCAAATAAACAACCTAACCTTACACCTAAAGGATCTAGAAAAAGAAGAAAACCCAAATCCAGTAGATTGAAGGTTGGGGGGCGGGGAAGGAAAGCAGTGAGTGAGAGAGGAGTTAAGTAAATAAAATCAGGAACAAAAGAGGAGAAATAAAAACCAACACCACAGAAATGCAAAAGATTACAAGAGAATATTACGAAAAATTATATGCCAACAAATTGAACAACCTAGAAGAAATGGATAAATTCCTAGGAACATATAAACTCCCAAAACTGAATCAGGAAGAAATAGAAAATTTGAACAAATTACTAGCAATAAAATGGAATCAGTAATCAAAATACAACCAACAAACAACTATAGGACCAGATGGATTCACAGGTGAATTCTACCAAACATTTAAAGAAGAATTAAAGCCTATTCTTCTCAAAGTATTCTAAAACACTAAGAAGGAAGGAAAGAATCCAATTCATTGTATGAGGCCAGGCTTACCTTGATAACAAAACCAGGTAAAGAAACTACAAAAAAAAAGAGAAATACAGGCCAATGTCTCTGATGAACATAGATGCAAAAGTCCTCAATAAAATACTAGCAAACTTCATCCAACAATACATTCTTAAAAAAATCATTCACCGGGATCAAGTGGGATTTATTTCTGGGATGCAAAGAATTTGCAAATCAATCACCATGATACATCACATCAACAAGAGAAAGAATAAAAACCATATGACCATTCCAATAGATGCATAAAAAGCATTTGACAAAGTACAACATCCATTCATGATAAAAACCCCCAAAAGGTAGGTTTAGAGGGAACATACCTTAACATAAGGGAGGTCATTTATGAAAAATCCACAGCTAACATCAGATTTACTGTTGAAAAAATAAGAGCTTTTCTTCTAAGATCGGGAATAAGACAAGGATGTCCACTCATCACTTTTATTCAGCATAGTACTGGAAGTCCTAGCCACAGCAGTCAGACAACAAAAAGAAAGAAAAGGTATCCAGATCAATAAGAAAGAAGTAAAACTTTCACTATTTGTAGATGACATGATACTATGTATTGAAAGCCCTAAAGACTACACCAAAAAAAAAAAAACAACAAAACAAAACAAAATCTACTAGACTTCATAAATGAATTCAGTAAAGTCACAGTTTGCAAAATTAATATACAAAAATCTGTTACATTTATATACACTAATAAAGAAGTAGCAGAAAGAGAAATTAAGAAAACAATCTCATTTACACTTGCACCAAAAATAATGAAGACTGGTTTTAAAAAAATCATAGTGTTCTGTTTCAGACAGTTTGAGATGTTTGGGAAATTTTGCCAATTTTGGATTTTGCTGTGAAACAACAATATTTATATTTCCATTTTATTACATTATGCACCAAAACTATGACAATCAAGTGATTTCCTTTGTGATCTAAGCCATATAAAACAAACATTTCCCAGTACTTAGGTCATTCCCTAGTTAAAAGATCTTTAGGCAACCTTATTAATTCTTTCAAGCTGTTAGGAGACCATTCAATGTATGGTTTCAATAATGTAGGAACTGGTATCAATAATGTTTATTAGCTTAAATTGGATAGAGCACATTCTGAGACCCAAGTTTGACCTCCATTCAGATTATTTACTTTATACAAAGGGAAAAAATCCTTGTGCTACAGAGCCACCATGTACCTGTATTCCTAATCTTGTCTTGCAGTCTCTCACTTGTAACTGAGGACCCGGTGGAAAACATGGGAGATACAGTCAACTTTTATGTTGCTTAGATGGCATAAAATATTGGATGTTGGGAAGGTTCCCCTGTTCATTTCTATCCCCCACCATGACTCTGCTAGAAGTTTATTAGTAATAATTCATTGGGGATAATTCTGTATGCAATGCAATAATTCCTAAATATAGATTATTCTGTGATGTATTCATTACCATACCTTAATCAGCTGCATTATTTTACAGCATTGTGTTGAAAGCAGGACACTAAGAGAAGGATAGTTGGTAAGGTGGGTGATTAAAACTAAAGAGGGTAAATATAGACCTTCTAGAAGTCTTGAGGGAGGAATAACAATGGAAGGCACTAAATGGCTTATGGGCAGGAGAGAAAGAGTTTAAGACTCAAATATAAAAGGCTAAATGCATATACAGTAGTATAGTGCAGGGTTTAGGGTAGAATATTCTAGTAGTTAAGTCACAGGTTCAAATGTTTTAACACTATCTGGAAGGTCTTAGGCAAGTTATTTGAACTCTCTGTGTTTAAGTTTCTTTGCAAAATATAATGATAGCACCTAACTCATAGTGTTATTGTGAGAAATTTGATAACCTATCATAAAGTGCTTAGCACAGTGCCTAGCACTAAGTAAGTGCTTGGTAAATGTCAGTCAATGCTACTATCAGTACTTAACAGAAAAGGAGATCGAAAGGAACCAAAAACAATTTCCACCTACCAATTTTGCCATGGGTGGAAATGGCTTAATGCAAACATTTAAGAAAATCAAAACACAGCTCAAAATAATTTCAACTACATTTAGTATCTTACTAGCAGGGTTGTCGCATTAAAGGGCAGCACAATTTATTGGTATGCCCTCAGTGGTTGTCTTACTGCCTTAAGAGTTAATTGCCCTTCCTCACTATCAAAGAGCTGCCATGGGAACTGGGCAAATCAGATATATTATCTTGCATTGAATAAAATATCAATGTTGTACAACATTATATCCACTCTTATTGATCCATTATCTGTATAGGTACAGTTTTATAATCTTATGTGAACCACTCATTGTGGAAAAAGATATTTCTTTAAGCAGTCATTTTACTGTCTATATATCAAATGTTCATTTCCAGCTTAATGTATATGCATGCAGGTAAATTTCTGACACTTATCTTTGAAATTACCTGCAAAAATTTTAGATTACATGCTTTGTTTTGGCTTATTTTTAGTTTCCAATCAAGTGAAACAAGGAACAGATTATTGATACATGCAATGATTTGGATGAACCTCAAAGACATTATGGTAAGTAAAGGAAACCAGACACAAAAGGCTACATACTGTATGGTATTTTTTCTAAATCTACTAACCTACATGCTAGAGAAACTAGATAAAGACTTCAATGGATTTATTTTTTTATATGGCTTCATAAATTTTTGCATTCATTTTCCATTTTAAAAATATTAACACATATTTTTAACTGGAAAAACAGCAATGAAAACCATACCCAATGTTTAAGACATAAAAGGCAAGAGACCTCAGGTTTACTCAGATAAGAAACAGTAACCCATTTGGATACAAATGCTTCCTGGAAACAAGGAAGAAAAAAAAGCTTGGGTGCAAGAATTTAGAAAACCCTAGAGCCAAGACAATATCAAGGTCAAAACATGATAAAGCTACTTATCCAGTAATTAATGTTTCTCCTCATCTTAATTAGAACCTTACAAAATTCCAGGCTTTTGTCCTTTTTTGTTTTTTGCTTTTTCAAGTGGAAACATTTTTAGTAGAAGGGACTGAAATTCTTGAGATGGAAAGTTTATGGATCCTAAAACCTATGCTCCAACATATCTCTCCAATAAGATACACTCTAGTGTGGTAGAGAAGAAAGAGCACTGGCTATGTGATTTTGCTCAAGCTGCTGTAAATTCTTTGAGCCTTAATTTCTTCATCTATGAAATGGAAATAATAATACCTGCTCTGATTGCCTCTTACAGGGATTGCAAAAATCAAATGAACTAGTTTTAAAAAGCATTTTACAATTACAAAGCTCTACAGAAATGCAAACTATTAACATCTTTTAATAGAGTACTCATTGATTGTCTATATATTCAACACTATATAGGCTCTGAGGGTCATATAGAAAGGAGTATTTCCCCTGGCTTCCAGGAGCTTGGCGTACTTCGAAACATTAGTTTAAATGGATAAAATGTAACAAACAAGGGAGCCTACAATTGAATGTTAAATGACATGGTGTGATTGCTAAGAGGTTGGTGGAGGGTTGCTTGGAGGGGACCTAAATAAGGGGTAGCTGTTGAAAGAAACTTTGTGTAAAAAGGTAAGTTGATGTGCACTGGGTATTGTACGTAACTAATGAATCATTGAGCACTACATCAAAAACTAAAATGATGTACTATATACAGTGGCTAACTGAACATAATAAAAAAATAATAAAAATAAATAAATATTTGGTAGAACTCACCTGTGGGGAGGAAGTAAGTTTGAATTTGTTGA
Organism: Ursus maritimus; assembly: GCF_017311325.1. Classification (NCBI taxonomy): domain Eukaryota; kingdom Metazoa; phylum Chordata; class Mammalia; order Carnivora; family Ursidae; genus Ursus; species Ursus maritimus. The sequence continues at coordinate 57,331,556 of NW_024423319.1, forward strand.
ATCCAATAAAGCATTCATCCCTGATGGCTACCAATAAATGATGTGGGGAAATATATGTATAATTTGTCTTCACGAGTTTAAAGATAGCTCCCAAATATTTTCCCAGCTTACCTTAATGCATCGTCCATTACATATCTATCACCTGAAAACTTATTTAATTTCTGTTTGTACGTATTTATATTTTCTGTCTGCATTCACATAATTAATATTTATTGAATTCATATTATGTGCCAGGCATCGTGCTAGGTGATAGGCTTATGAACTCTTGGAACAAGTTCAATTAATTTAATGCCTTGTGTGTAGATTTATACAGTGCTAGAGCTGAAGAAAACCTTAGAGTTCCTCCAGATCAGATCTCTCATTGTATAGAGAGAGGAAATGGTGCGCAGAGAGATAACATCACCTACCCAAGATCTCATAGATGATAAGGGTAAAGCTAGGACTAGATCTTAGGTCTCCTACTCCCCAGGTCACTGTGCTTTCCATCATACTGGACTATAGAATAATACTTTATTTTACTGGTTCTAAAACCACCTCTTTAAAGCACTAGTTCTCAAAGTTAAAAATGCGTAAGAATCATGAGGAAGGTGGTTATTTAAAATGCAAGTTTATGGGCCTCATAGCCAGGAATTCTGAAAACCTAAGACTTGGGCTTTTTGCTTTTTTTAACCCTACGATTTACCCACATGATTACAGATGTAAGTAGTCCTTAAATCATACTCAGAGAAACTCTCTGTTAATGTTTCAAGTAATGAATATGCATAGTTCCATTGTTCTGTGATTTAGTGTTATTAATAATTTTCATAATTTTAAGGACTTTATTATCTCTGTCAGTCTTTGTTTTTCAGATATAAAAATCCTAAACTTTAAGTTCTTTTCTTAAATTGAAGACTTCCAAACCCTTGAAAGTTTTAGTCATTTCATCATAAAATAAAAAGTGACTACTCCATACCTAAGTACCATGGCAGTGACCCCAGACTGATTTGGTTGCTCATGAATCAATACTTGTCTGGCTTTTCAGGAAATTAGAAAAGATTCTGTATTAGAGCAAAACACCTGGTAACTAACACAAACCCTCAAACCATGTCTGGATGACACTATGTACAAACTCTGATGAAGATATAGGCTTCTAAGGCCACATTGAAATTTTATCTAAAGCAACACACACACACACACACACAGTGATACATTATATATAGATATATAATGTATCACTGTCATGGAGTCCTTCAGCTTCTACTTGAACACTTCTAGTGAGGGGGAGATCACTCCTTAAGAAAGTTATCTATTCCACTGTGACATCCCTTAATCATTCTAAAGCACTGAATTCTGACTTCCTGTAATTTCTACCAATTGATCCAAATTTTGCCCTCTAAAGTGATACAGAGAAATCCCCCTTTTGTATGTGAAATCCAAAATACTTGAAGGCAATGAGCATGGCCTCTCTCTCCATTCACACGTCAAATTTCCGGCCATAACAAGCATTTTCCTGTGTCAAACAGCCCTGGTTCTTTCCAAAAATTCCACATTTGAATTCATAACCAGACTTTAAACCAGCCTGATTACTCTCTTCAAGAATATCTGAGATTGTTGCACCTGGAAGGAAATCATATCAGTTAGGAGTCAATAGAGCTACTAATGGTGTTTCTCTGGATTTCTACACAATAAAGGGAGCCAGAGCTGCACATTAGAGAAGCTGAAACAGTCCAACCATAGCATAGAAGCTCCCATATCTTTTTCTTTATTCAATTTGGCATCCTATTAGAATGTGACCTGTGCAACTAATACCTTGTCTAGGAATGATCATAGTTGTTTACTCCCCTTATAAAGCTCTAAATTTCAGTGCAAATAAACCTTCCACATCTTAAATTCTTAAGAACAAGTTTTAAAAAAGCCCTCTGTTTTTAGAAGGCATTAAGTATGACTTCCTCTATATCCTTGCTATGAAGCAAACTGTCATAAATTACAACTACAGACATATCTCATTTTATTGCACATGGTTTCATTATACTTCACAGGTATTGAAAGTTTTACAAATTGAAGGTTTGTGGCAACACTGCTTCAAGCAAGATTATCACACCATTTTTAAAACATCATTTGCTCACTTTGCATCTCTGTGTCACATTTTGTTAATTCTCACAATATTTCAAAATTTTTTAAAAATATTGTATTTGTTATGGTGATTTGTGATTAGGAATCTTTTATGTGACTCTTGTAGTAGCTTTGGGGAACCACAAATCATGCCCATACAAAATGGTGAGTATCACTGATAAATGTTGTGTGCATTCTGACTGCTCCACCAACCAACCATTCCTTGATCTCTCTCCCTCTCCTTGGTCCTCCATATTCCCTGAGACACAACAATATTGAAATTAGGCCAATTGATAACCCTAGAGTGGCCTCTAAGTGTTCAAATGAAGAGTTACATGTCTCTCACTTTAAATCAAAAGCTAAAAATGATTAAGCTTAGAGAGGGAAGCATGTAAAAAGGTGAGATAGACAGAAAGCTAGGGCTCTTGTACCAAATAGCTAAGTTGTGAATGCAAAAGAAAAGTACTTGAAGGAAATTAAGAGTACTATTCCAGAATACACAAATGATAAGAAGTGGAACAGCTTTGTTGTTGATATGGAAAAAAAGTTTTAGTGTCTTGGATAGATCAAACCAGTCACAACATTCCCTTAAGGCAAAGCCTAATTCAGAGCATAACCCTAACTCTCTTCAATTCTATGAAGACTGAGGGAGGTGAAGAAGCTGCAGAAGAAAAGTTTGAAGGTAGAAGAGGTTGGTTCATGAGGTTTAAGGAAAGAAGCTCTTTCCATAACATAAAAGTACAAGATGAAGTAGCAAGTGCTGATGTAGAAGATGCAGCAAGTTATCCAGTAGATCTAGCTAAGAAAATTAATGAAGGTGGCAAAACTAAACAACAGATTTTCAATGTAGATGAAAGAGCTTTATATTGAGAGATGCTATCTAAGATTTTCATAGCTAAGAGAAGTCAGTGCCTGGCTCCAAAGCTTTAAAGAACAGACTGCTGACTCTGTTGTTCTGGGCTGATGTAGCTGGTGACTTTAAATCAAAGCCAATGCCAGTTGACCATTCCAAAAATCCTAGGGCCCTTAAGAATTATGTTAAATCTACCCTGCCTGTGCTCTACAAATGAAACAACAAAGCCTGAATGACAACATATTTGTTAACAACATGGGTTACTAAATTTTAATCCCACTGCTGAAACCTGTTGCTCAGACAAAAAGATTCCTTTCAAAATATTACTGCTCATTGACAATGTACCTGGCCACCCAAGAGTTCTGATGGAAATGTACAATGAGATTAATGTTTTTATAATTTGGAACCACTGGTAAATGAGGAATAACTATTTTCTTAAGTAAGCTCTACACCCAATGTGGGGCTTAAACTGATGACCCTGAAATCAAGAGTTGTATGTTCCACCAACTGAGCCAGTGAGGTACCCCAAAAAGTGTTGAATATACGTTAGGGCAATTGAGTTTTATCCCAAGCAAAATGGGTAACTTGGATGATTTGTAAGTAAAGGGTTGACATGATCTAATTGGGGTTTAGTACAACCACTCTAGTTTCTGAGTAAAAAAATGGATGGGAGAGAAAAAACTTTGGAGTTAGCAAATTCCAAATGAGGCTATTGAAAAAATCGAGGACACACACAGAGAGAGAAAGTGGTAATCATATTTTAATGTGAAACATGTGAATGAATTTAAAGGATATTCAGAGGACATAATTGATAGTAAATGTACTTTGGTAGGATAGTCAGGAGGGGTTACCAAATACAGAGTTGGCCATGTGGGTTGGAGAAAGAATTGGGGGGCAGAGCTTTAGATGTGGGAATTTTAAGCATACAGATGGTTATTGAATTTATGAGCTTTATTTGTATACCTTCTAAGACATCTATTCTGCAGCCCATGGAATAAGGAGTAATAATTTTGACATTCAAGTCCTGTTTAAGAAATACATTTCATGGGGCGCCTGGGTGGCGCAGTCGTTAAGCGTCTGCCTTCGGCTCAGGGCGTGATCCCAGCGTTCCGGGATCGAGCCCCACATCAGGCTCCTCCGCTGGAAGCCTGCTTCTTCCTCTCCCACTCCCCCTGCTTGTGTTCTCTCTCGCTGACTGTCTCTATCTCTGTCAAATAAATAAATAAACTCTTAAAAAAAAAAGAAATACATTTCATAAGACTATAGCTGCCATAGATAGTGATTCTTCAGATGGATCTGGGAAAAGTAAATTAAAAAACTTCTGGAAAGGATTCACCATTCTAGATGCCATTAAGAACATTTGTGATTCATGGGAAGAGGTTAAAATATCAATATTAACAGTAGTTTGGAAGAAGTTGATTGAAACTCTCATGGATGACTTTAAGAGGTTCAAAACTGAAGGAAGTAACTGCAAATGTGGTGGAAATAGCAATAGAACTAGAATTAGAAGTCAAGCCTGAAGATATGACTAAATGCCTGCAATCTCATAATAAAGCTATAATGGAATGGGAGTTGCTTCTTATGGATAAGCAAAGAAAGTGGTTTCTTGAGACAGAATCTATTTCTGGTGGAGATGCTGTGAATATTATTAAAATGACAACAAAGTATTTAAATATTAAACTTAGTTGACAAAGCAGTGCATGTTTGAGAGGATGGAATTCCAGTATTGAAAGAATTTCTACTGTAGGTACAATGCTATCAAACAGCATCACATGCTATAGAGAAATTGTTTATAAAGGAAGAGTCAACCAACATGGTAATCATCATTGTTGTCTTATTTTAAGAAATTGCCACAGCCACACTAACCTTCCACAACCACCAACCTGATCAGTGAGCAGCCATCAATATGGAGGCAAGACCCTCCACCTACCAAAATATTACGACTTGCTGAAAGTTCACATGATAGTTAGCATTTTTAGCAATAAAGTATGTTTAAATTAAGGTATATCTTTTAGAGATAATGCTATTGCATACTTAGTAGACTACAGTATAGTATAAACATAACTTTTATATGCACTGGGAACACACAAAAAAAACCCACTTGACTCACTTCATTGCAATATTCGGTTTATTGTGGTGATCTGGAACTGAACCTGCAATATCTCCAATTTATGCCTGCATACTTGAACATCCTGCACAGTTGCAGAAAGATTAATTAGACCCTAGACAGTCTGCAGATTGTCCTTCAAAAGATGGAGACTTTAGAAATATGCTTACCTCTACCAAAAGGGAATGGTAAAGATTAAATTTTCAATGCTTTAGTTATGTAGGTCAAACCAGAAGATTAATAAATTTCTAGCAGGCAGAAAAGTAAATTGTAAGAAGTAATTAGTAGTTATCAGAGCTATTTCTAGAAAGGTATGGGCTATCTCTAAGGGAGAGTGATAACAGTAGGGGTAGTGATGGTGCATATTGTTGTTCAGTTTGCACACTGTACTTAGGTACCCAGTCAAGGGATTAAATGGGTGCTGAAATGCAGTTTTGCACCACTTGCCAAGATTTGCAGTCTGAGAATGAAAGACAGCCTGAAAGTGGCATCCTGTTAGAACTAATATAGCAGGGGGGGGGTGTCATTGTTCTCTAATTTGCATAAAAATACACTGACTGTGAACCCCAGGCCAACACTTGTGCTTTACATCCCTTGCCTTTCCTCAGACATTTATATTTAGATGAAATTAGACCTTAAACAGAAAATAAAACATAAAATAATATATAAATTTAGAAAGGTTAGTTAGAGGTAGAATGTCTTTCTCATTGTTTATAGCCTAAATATCAGTGAATATTTTAAAGCATCTACAATATGCCAGATAGTTTGACACAATTAAGAATAAGATGGGCACCAATTTTACACATATGGATATTGCAGTCTATTTAATCTAGTGGGAAAGTTTATGGACTATACTCAGACCTTTTCTTGTTAAAGTGCAATCTAAGGCAGCCATCATATTCTCCCTTAAAGTCAACATCTCTCAGTCACTTCCAAGTTCCTAGAGTGAAGCCCCACACACCACAGAAATCCTGAGGCTTAGAGTGATAATCCCCAACCCTAAAGGACAGCCTACTTATGAATGATTTAAACTCAAAGCAAAAATGATGAATTGGGTAGTAGAAGAATAAAAAGGCCATCCAGAACCAAACATGGTTGACCCGGAGCCTCTTTAATGCATTGCTGTGTGTAAGGTTTTGCAAGGGTGTGGGGAATGTGTTTTTTTGGTTGTTGTTATTTTTGTCTTTCTCTTGAAGTAGTTTCTCCTCCTTAAATTTCCACAATAATTCTTTGACAATTTTTAGCAGCTTAACTTTAACAAATACAAATATGTACTTTTGGATATGGTTCTCAAAGAGGAAAAAATATAACTTTTTATACCTAAAGAGCAGTTTACCAAGGGTGTTCATACAATTCTTCTGTTGATTCTTGTGACAACACCCTGAGGTTGACAAGGCAGCCTTATTTTTCCAATTTTAGATGAGGAAACTAAAACTCAAAAATAATTAAAAGATTTGCCTCTAGGCATATGATAAATAAATGATAGAAGTGAAAATCAAATCCAGGATTCTCCACTGGATGTTTTCTCCTGCTCTGTCAAAGAATAATGACCATAAAGTTGAGGGTCCATTTCTGGAGTCTCAATTCTGTTCCACTGGTCTATGTATCTGGTTTTGTGCCAGTACCATGCCGTCTTGGTGATCTCAGCTTTGTAGTATAGCTTGAAATCAGGCAATGTGATGCCCCCAGCTTTGTTTTTCTTTTTCAACACTTCCTTGGTGATTCAGGGTCTTTTCTGGTTCCACACAAATTTTAGGATTGTTTGTTCCAGCTCTTTGAAAAATGTCATTGGTATTTGATTGGGATGGCATTGAAAGTGTAGATTGCTCTGGGTAGCATAGACATTTTAACCATGTTTATTCTTCTTATCCATAGCATGGAATGTTTTTCCATGTTTTTGTGTCTTCTTCAGTGTCTTTCATCAGTGTTCTGTAGTTCCTAGCATATAGATCCTTTACGTCTCTGGTGAAGTTTATTCCGAGATATCTTATGCTTTTTGGTGCTATTGTAAATGGAATCAATTCCCTAATTTCTCTTTCTTCTCTAGTAATTTGGGGGTGGAGTCTTTTGGGTTTTCCATATAGAGTATCATGCCATATGTGAAGAGAGAGAGATTGACTTCTCCTTTGCCAATTTGAATACCTTTTATTCTTTTTTGTTGTCTGATTGCTGTTGCTAGGAATTCTAGTACTGTGTTGAACAATAATGGCGAGAGTGAACATCCTTGTCATGTTCCTGATCTTAAGGGAAAGGCTTCCACCTTTTCCCCATAGAGAAGGATATTGCTGTAGGCTTTTCATAGATGGTTTTTATGAAATTGAGGAATGTATCCTCTATCCCTACATTCTGAAGGGTTTTAATCAGGAAAGGATGCTGTATTTTGTCAAATGCTTTTTCTGCATCAATTGAGAGGCTCATATGGTTCTTGTGTCTTCTCTTATTAATGTGATCTATCACACTGATCAATTTGCGAATGGTGAACCACCCTTGCATCCCAGGGATGAATCCCACTTGGTAGTGATGGATAATGTATTGTTGGATCCTATTAGCTAGGATCTTTTTGAGCATTTTGGCATCCATATTCATCAGGAATATTAGTCTGTAATTCTTGTTTTAATGGGGTCTTTTCCTGGTTTGGGGATCAAGGTAATACTGGCCTCATAGAATGAGTTTGGTAGTTTTCCTTCTGTTTCTATTTTTTGAAACAGAAGAATAGGTATTATTTCTTCTTTGAATCTTTGGTAGAATTCCCCAGGGAATCCATCAGGCCTTTGACTCTTGTTTTTTAGGAGGTTTTTGATAACTAATTCAATCTCTTCATGATTAATTGGTCTATTTAGGTAATAAATTTCTTCCTGTTTCAGACTTGGCAGATTATACGTTCCCAGGAAGGCATCCATTTCTTCCAGGTTGTTTAATTTATTGGCATATAGTTGTTGATAATAGTTTCTAATGATCCTTCCTATTTCCTTGGTGCTGCTCATGATCTCTCCCCTTTCATTCATAATTTTATTAATTTGGGTCCTTTCTTTATTCTTTTGAATAAGTCTGGCCAGTGGCTTATCAATCTTATTTATTCTTTCAAAGAACCAGCTTCTAGTTTTGTTGATCTGCTCTACTCTGCTTCTGGTTTCTAATTCATTGATCTCTTCTCTAATCTGATCAACTGCCTTCTCGTGCATGGGTTAGACCCGTTCTTCTGTTCCAACTCCAGCTTCTTCTTCTTCTTCTTCTTTTTTTTTTTTTTTTGGTTTCTCTCTTGTTCTTTTTTTTTTAATGAGTATTAAATTTATTTATTTATTTATTTACTTACTTACTTATTTTAATTTTTTTAAATTATATTATGTTAGTCACCATACAGTACATCCCTGGTTTTTGATGTAAAGTTCGATGATTCATTAGTTGCATATAACACCCAGTGACCATGCAATACATGCCCTCCTTACTACCCATCACCAGTCTATCCCGTTCCCCCACCCTCCTCCCCTCTGAAGCCCTCAGTTTGTTTCTCAGAGTCCATAGTCTCTCATGCTTCATTCCCCCTTCTGGTTACCCCCCCTTTCTTTATCTCCAGCTTCTTAAGGTGAGAATATAAGGACTGCATTTTAGATTGTTATATTCTTTTGAATGAGGCTTAGATGGTTGTGTATTTTCCCCTGAGGACCGCCTTTGCTGTGTCCCATAGGTTTGGACCAATGTCTTTTCATTCTTATTAGTTTCCATAAATTGCTTATGTTCCTTTTTAATTTCCTGGTTTACCCAATCATTCTTGAGCAGGATGGTTCTTAGTTTCCAAGTGTTTGAATTTCTTCCAAATTTTTCCTTGTGATTGAGTTCCAGTTTCAAAGCACTGTGGTTTGAGAATATGCAGGAATAATCCCAGTCTTTTGGTATCAGATGAGACCTGTTCTGTGACCCAGTATGTGGTCTATTCTGGAGAAAGTTCCATGTGCATTTGAAAAGAATGAGTTTCTGTTGTTCTGGGGTGTAGTGTTCTGTATATATCTATGAGGTCCATCTGGTCCAGTATGTCATTCAAAGCTCATGTTTCCTTGTTGATTTTCTGCTTAGATGATCTGTCTATTGCTTAGAGCGGAGTGTTGAGGTCCCCTACTATTAACGTATTATTATCTATATGCCTCTTTATTCTGATTAAGAGTTGGCTTGTGTATATGACTGCTCCTCTGTTGGGGGCATAGATTCTTATTCTCAGTTCAGTGTTCTTTTTATTGACTATCACTGTGTCAGTTAAAAATCATCAAAATACCACATTACATATTTAAAAACAAGTATGATGGTTATTCCTCATTGGAAAATGGTAGGTAAATGAGATTTTTATGGATCAGATTTTTGCAAGATTCCTTCTAAGTTTCTTGGACTCCCTTACAAACAGTAAAGAGGAAGATTCGAATCAATAATTACAGATCCTCAAGCAAATTGACTTTAAAAAGAACATTTGTCTGGAGGTAATCCATTCAGTTGTTGGGAATTAAAAATAAATTAAAAATATATCAGCATATTGTTAAACATATAGTTAAACATAAATATATCAGCATAACATTTAAAAGTTTTTAAATGGCTCCATCTATAGGTTAATATGTTGGATTTCTAGATCCATTCTAGAATTCACATGTAGATATATTGAAAATAAATATAACTCACCTTGTTAAGAGAAAGGACTGTGCTCGTAGTACCTGACATGGTATCTGAAAATGAGTACATTTGCTGTAAATGCTTGTTTAGTACATAGATATATACACAGATGGGTAGATGAACGGATGGATGGATAAAGATGGCAGATAGTTTGCACTTAGTTCTAAACAGGATTGGGCATACAAGGAGAAGACTATCCAAAGCAACTGATTTGGTTGGCATTGTCATTTTTCAAAGTTTTCAGAGGGTGGGTGTTATATGCAACCGATAAATCACTGAACTCTACCCTGAAACTAAAAATACACCATATGCTTACTAACTTGAATTTACTATTTTTTGACCATTTTTTTTAAATTTAAATTTTGTTCATTACCGTACAGTGTAATCGCTCTATTTTTAACTTTTTAAGGAACCTCCATACTGTTTTCCAGAGGGGCCACACCAGCTTCCATTCCTACCAACACTATAAGAGAGTTCCCCTTTTTCCACATCCTTGCCAACTTTGTCATTTCCTGACTTGTTAATTTCAGCCATTCTGACTGGTATGAGGTGGTATCTCATTGTGGTTTTTGATTTGTCTTTCCCTGATGGCTAGTAATGTTGCACATTTTTTCATGTGTCTGTGGCCATTTGTATGTCTTCTTTGGAGAAGTGTCTGTTCATGTCTTCTGCCCATTTCTTGACTGAATTCTTTTTTTGGGGTGTTGAGTTTGAGAGTTCCTTATAGATCTTGGAGACCAGCCCTTTATCTGTAATGTCATTTGCAAATATCTTCTCCCATTCCGTGGGTTGCCTCTTAATTTTGTTGACTGTTTCCTTTGTTGTGCAGAAGCTTTTTATCTTGATGAAGTCCCGAAAGTTCATTTTTGCTTTTGTTTTCCTTGCTTTTAGAGACATGTCTTACAAGAAATTGCTGTGGCCAATGTCGAAGAAGTTATTGCCTATGTTCTTCTCTAAGATTTTGATGGATTCCTATCTCACATTTAAGTCTTTCATCAATTTTGAGCTTACTTTTGTGTGTGGTGAAGGAGAATGGTACAGTTTCATTCTTCTGTATATAGTTGTCCCATTTTCCCAGCACACTTTATTGAAGAGGTTTTTTTTTCCATTGGATATTCTTTCCTGATTTGTCAAAGATTAGTTGACCATAGAGTTGAGGGTCCATTTCTAGGGTCTCTGTTCTGTTCCATTGATATACGTCTGTTTTTGTGCCAATACCTTGCTTCCTTGATGATCACAGCATTGTAATATAGCTTGAAGTCAGACATCGTGATGCCACCAGCTTTGGTTTTCTTTTTCAACATATTTCCCTGATGACTTCAGGTCTTTTCTGGTTCCATACAAATTCTAGGATTGTTTGTTCCAGCTCTGCGAAAAATGTCAACGGTATTTTCATAGAGATTGCATTGAAAGTGTAGATTATTCTGGGGAGCATAGACATTTTAACAATGTTTATTCTTCCTATCCATGAACATGGAATGTTTTTCCATCTCTTTCTGTAATCCTCAATTTCTTTCATATGTATTCTAGTTTCTAGAATTTTGATCCTTTACCTCTTTGGTTAGGTTTATTCTCAGGTATCTTATGGTTTTTGGAGCTATTGTAAATGGAATCAATCCCTTAATTTCTCTTTCCTCATTCCTCAGGTAACATTGTTAGTGTATATAATGGCAACTGATTCTTGTGCATTGATTTTGTATCCTGCCATGTTGCTGAATTGCTGTATGAGTTCTAGTAATTTGGGGGTGGGGTTTTTTGGGTTTTCCACATAAAGTACCATGTCATCTGTGAAGAGAGAGAGTTTGACTTCTTCTTTGCCCATTTGAATGCCATTGATTTCTTTTTGTTGCCTAAATGCTGAGGCTAGGATTTCTAGTATTTCACAATTGTTGAACAATTGTGGTGAGAGTGGACATCCCTATCGTGTTCCTGACCTTAAAGGGAAAAGCTCTGAGTTTTTCCCCATTGAGAATGATATTTGCTGTAGGCTTTTCATAGATGGCTTTTATGATATTGAGGTATGCACCCTCTATCCCTATACTTTGAAGACCTTTAATCAGGAAAGGATGCTGTATTTTGTAAAAAAACTTCTTCTGCATCAATTGAGAGGATCATATGGTTCTTGTCTTTTCTTTTACTAATGTGCTCTATTATGTTGATTGATTTGTGAATGTTGAATCACTTGCATCCCAGGAAGAAATCCCACTTGGTCATGATGGATAACCATTTAAATGTACTGTTGGATCTTATTGGCTAGGATTTTGTTGAGTATTTTGGCATCCATATTCATCAGGCACATTGGTCTGTAATTCTTTTTTTAAGGAGTCTTTGTCTGGTTTTGGGATCAGGGTAATGCTGGCCTCAGAGAGTGAGTTTGGAAATTTTCCTTCCGTTTCTATTTTTTGAAACAGCATCAGTAGGTTAGGTATTTCTTCTTTAAATGTTTGGTAGAAGTCCCCTGGAAAGCCATCTTGCTCTGTACTGCTGTTTTTTGGGAGCTTTTTTTATTATTGCTTCAATTACCTTACTGGTTATTGGTCTACTCAGATTGTTTGTTTCTTCCCATTTCAGTCTTTGTAGTTTGTAAGTTTCCAGGAATGCATGGATTTCTTCCAGATTGCTTAATTTGTTGGCATATAGTTGCTGGTAATAATTTCTAAAAAATTGTCTCTATTTAATTGGTGTTAGTTGTTATCTCTCCCCTTTCATTCATGATTTTACTGATTTGGGTCCTTTCCCTTTTCTTTTGGATAAGTCTAGCCAGAGGTTTATTGATCTTATTAATTCTTTGAAAGAACCAGCTTCTAGTTTTGTTGATCAGTTCTACTGTTTTTCTGGTTTCTGTTTCACTGATTTCTGGTCTAGTCTTTATTATTTCTCTTCTCCTTCTTGGTTTAGGTTTTATTTGCGTTTTTTTTCTCCAGGTTCTTTAGGTGTAAGTTAGCTTGTGCATTTGGGATTTTTCTAATTTTTTGAGAGAGGCTCGGATGGCTATGTATTTCCCTCTTAGGACACACTTTGCAGTATCCCATAATTTTTGTACCAATGTATATTCATTCTCTTTAGTTTCAATGAATTGTTTACGTTCTTCTTTAATTTCCTGGTTGAACCAATCATTCTTGAGCAGGGTGCTCTTTAACTTTCAAGTGTTTGAGTTCCTTCCAATTTTGTTCTTGTGTTTGAGTTCCAGTTTCAAAGCATTGTGGTTGAAGATATGCAGGAGATAATTTCAATCTTTTGGTATCAGCTGAGTCTTGATTTGTGACCCAGTATGTGGTCTATTCTGGGGAAATTTCCATGTGCACTCGAGAAGAATGAATATTCTGTTGTTTTAAATAGGAATGTTCTGTATATATCTCTGAAGTCCATCTGGTCCAATGTGTCATTCAAATCTCTTGTTTCTTTGTTGATCTTCTTCTTAGATGATCTGTCCATTGCTGTGAGTGGAGTGTTGAGGTCTCCTACTAGTAATGCATTATTATCAATATGTTTCTTTATTTTGGTTATTAGTTGGTTTATATAATTGGTTGCTCCGAAGTTGGGGGCATAGATATTTACATTTGTTAGATCTTCTTGTTGGGTAGACACTTTAAGTATGATATAGTGCTCCTCTGCTCTCTTACTGTGGTCTTTGGTTTAAAATCTAATTTGTCTGATATGAGGATTGGTACCCCAGCTTTCTTTTGAGGTCCATTAGTGTGGTGGATGGTTCTCCATCCCCTCACTTTCAATCTGAAGGTGTCTTTAAGTTCAAAATGAGTCCCTTTCAGACAGCATATGGATGGGTCCTGCTTTTTATCCAAACTGTAACCCTGTGTCTTTTCATGGGAACATTCAGCCCATTTACACTCAGGATAACTATTGAAAGATATGAATTTAGTGCCATTGTATTGCATTTAAATCCCTCTTTCTATATATTTTCTCTGTTTCCTTCTGGTCTATGTGACTCTTGGGATGTCTCTGCATTTACACAATACCCCTTAATATGTCTTGTAGGGCTGGCTTGCTGGTAGCATATTCTTTCAGTTTTTGCCTGTCCTGAAATGTCTTCATCTCTCCATCCATTCTGAATGACAGCCTTGCTGGGTAAAGTATTCTTGGCTGCATCTTCTTTTCATTTAGTACACTGAATATGTGTTGCCAGCCCTTTCTGTCTTGCCAGGTTTCTGCAGACTCATCTGACATTATTCTGATGTTCCTCGCTCCATATGTAAGGAACCTCCTCTCCATGGCTATTCTTAGGATTGTTTCTGTGGCTGTATAATTTGCAAGCTTCACTATTATATGTCAGGGTGTTGATCTATTTTTATTGATTTTGGGAGGGGTCTTTTCTGCCTCTTGGACTCGAATGCTTATTTCTTTCTGCAGATTAGGGACATTGTTGGCATGATTTGCTCAAATACACTTTCTAGCTCTCTCTCTCTCTCTCTCTCTCCACTCCCTTGGGGATCCCAATAATTATGATTTCAGAATGTTTCATGGTATCATTAATCTCTCCAATCCTTTTCTCATGTGCTAATTCCAGCCTATCTCTGCTTTCCTCAGCTTCCTTCCTTCCCATCAGCTTATCTTCTAGATAACTAATTCTCTCTTCTGCTGCATTGACCCTAGCTGTTAGGGTATCCAATTTAGACTGTATCTCATTCATAGCATTTTTTATAGTTCAGCTGATTATATCTCATTTCTGCTCTTAGAGATTCTATATTGTCACTAATGCTTTTTCAAGCCTAGCTACTGACATTATGATTGCTATCCTGAATTCTATTTCTAACATCTTGCTTATATCCATATCCATTAGTCCTGTGTCAGAGGACATTGTCTCTGGTTCTTTTCTTTGTTGAGAGTTCCTCCACCTGGTCACTCTTTTGAGAGATGGTTGAGTGAATGAGCATAGTCCAAAATACCAACCACAATCCAAGGAAGATGCACCCTAGCAAAATCCGGAGTGTTCCAAATCCACCCTGAAAAAGCAAAGCCAAAATGAAACACAAGAATAAAATTTTAAAACTTAAATATTAAAAATAATGGAGGGGGGCTATAATCTCTTCGTGTGGACAAAAGAGGGTGTTTCAGTTGTTCCAGAATATATTTTCATCTGTGTGTTAGAGGACACTACATCCCAAAATTATAAGGAAAGTAAATATATATATATATATATATGTAAATTTTAATAGTGAAAAAAGACTACATTAAAGCATATATTTATGCAAATATGTGTGAGAAGATACAAGTTAAATAGCTACTATGAAATATAAGTTGATATAATAAACATCTAGCTGAAATGAGAAGGTAAAAAGAAAAAAAAACAAACATAAAAAAGTATAAGAAAAACAAAAAGAAAAGGAGAATTTTCTCTAAAAAATAAACAAGTTGTGAAGCCACACCTGCAGCTCAATATATAATTTCTCCCCTTGGGCTGGAATTTTAGTCTTATGGGATCCATAGGGTTGTTGTCCATCTGTTCTTCCACCCTGTCTTCTGGGGGAGGGGTGTGCCACACTATTTCTCAGGTAACTGTGCCTGTGCTGGGGTGCCCCACTGCCTGTCAGTGGGATGAGCTCAGTGGAAACCGTCTTCTGTGTGGTCTCCTGTGTGGTTTTTGTTCCCCGGGGGTTTTCCTCCCCTCTTCAGAGGATCAGAGCAAAAATGGCTGGAGTCAAACCTCTGGCCCAGAGCAGAAAATTCAGCCTGCCTTTTAATAAACCCTCCAGGACAGTCTCCACTTCTGTATGCATGGGGGGGGGGGGACCTCAGGCTCCCCAGTGCACAACCCCAGCAACTCTTTCAGGGGTAATCACAGGGCCCAGGAGTTCCACTGCCCTTTGTGATTCTAAAACCAAAAGCAGACACAGGATCATGAGCACACCCAAACCTCCTAGATCATGTCGGAGAACTGCTCTAAAGCCCTTTCTGGGCCACTACCTCTCTGTGCTTTTTTGCCCGGTGGGGTGCAAGTTCCAGATTTTTTCAGGCTGCCCAGGAGAAGAGTGATAATCGATTGGCCCATCTTGCAGTTTATGGCAATGCAAGTTGAGAGTCCCTTCCTGAGCTAGCTGACCATAACCTGCTTCCTGGCTCCACTGTTCAGGTACTCTACTAGTTCAGGGCCCTCCCTTTTGCTCTGCAGCTCCTCATATCCTGAGACCACAATGCCCTACCTAGAATTCTGCCTTTTCATTTCCAGAGCCCCTTTCATAGAGTGACGTCTCTCCCTAGAGCAGATGCATAATGGTTCCAATTTTGTCTCCAGTGTTATATCACTTTCCAGGAGCCAACTTATGGAGGCTCCATCCCTTTCTGTTTATCTTCCAATATCTACCCATAGATTCACGATTCTGCACATCCTACCTTGCAAAAAGCAGTCACTTTTCTGCTTGTAGAAATCCAGGTATATATTCTTACATCTCAGGCTGATTTCATGGGTGTTCAAAATGGTTTTGTAGATATCCAGCTAAATTCAGAGAACCAGTTGAAATGGGGTCCCCTACTCATCTGCCATCTTTCTTCATTCTCGAATTTAAATAAAATAAAATAATGTTTTCAGTGGAAATGAAATAAAGTAACAGCCTTCATTTCCAAATGTTTTATTAGTCAGGTGTGTGTGTGTGTGTGTGTGTGTGTGTGTGTGTGTGTGTAAATAAAGTGGAACTATAATGAAAAAATGAAACTCTCATGATAATACTCTCCTAAAGATGAGAATAATTCTCATATTTACATATATTCCTCTAAGAAAGCATCACTACTAGCCTTGACATTGGGCAACAAGCTATCTAGTGACTTCCTCATACCATTTTTTCTGATCATTAGTATTTTGGAAGGCATTTGTTCAGAGTTTCATTTACACTTCCTTAGCCAGAGTTTGATGCTCTTTGATTTTTACTGATTTATGGAAATTAAAATAACATAGAATATAAGGAAATATCTGGTCAGAAACATGAAGGCCAAAAAACAAAAGGAAATATCTTATTTCTTCTTTTCCTGATTTATTTCAGATTTTCCATTGCGACAAAAAAACACAGATTCATCAAAAATGCCAGAACAGTTTTCTCCAGATTAAGAAAAGATTTTCAAATAACACTGATCTCTAGGACCTGACATTTTCTTATAATTGGATTTTAAACAAAAATAACACTGATGACAGCATTAAAAGATGAGGAAGATAATGGGTCCAAGGTAAACTTCAAAGTCATCATATCTTAACCCCAGCTTCCCAAAAATAATGTACAAAACTTTTCTTTCTTCAGACATGAATATCGTTTGCTTGGATTGCCCAGGTATTCCAAGCCATACAAAATCAACAATTTTCATTTGATCTGAATCCTATGCTCCAGTTCTATTGGACTATCAGGATTTCCCAAGTGTACCTATGCCATCCTAAACACTAAGCCTTTGCTCATGCTACTACTTTTGCTTATAACCTTCTCATCTCATTTCCACTTGCCCAAATTCCGCCCATATTTCAAGGTCCAGATCACATGCCAAACCCATGAAGTCATATAGATTCTTACAGAACTTTGCTTCAAAATCTATGACCTTTCTGTTCACACTCTGCCTTCTATGTTAAATGCTAAGCATTTCCCTTTGTTTTCTTCTATTTCAAGTTTTTATTGAATTCCACTTAGTTAACATACAGTGTGATATCAGTTTCAGGTGTAGGATTTGATGATTCATGACTTACATACAAGACCCAGTGCTCATGACAAGTCCCTTCCTTAATACCCATCACCTATTTAACCCACCCCCTGACAAACTCCCCTAGAGTAGCAATCACTTTGTTCTGTATTTTTAAGAGTCTGTCCTGAATTGACTTAATCATTTTTCCATATATTCATCTGATTTATTTCTTAAATTCCACATATGAGTGAAATAATATGGTATTTGTCTTATTCTGAGTTATTTCACTTAGTGTAATACTTTCTAGCTCCACCAAGCTCATTGTAAATGGCAAGATTTCATTCTTTCTTATACCTAAGAAATAAGAAATCTCCATACTGTTTTCCAGAGTGGCTGCACCATAAACAGTGTAAGAGGGTTCCCCTTTCTCTGCATCCTCAACAAAACCTGCTGTCTCCTGAATTGTCAATTTTCATGATTCTGACAGGTGTGAGGTGATATCTCATTTGTAGTTTTTATTTTTATTTCCCTGATGATGAGTAATGTTGAGAATCTTTTCATGTGTCTGTTAGCCATTTGTATGCCTTCTTTGGGAAAAAATGTCTATTCATGTCTTCCACCCATTTTTTAACTAGGTTATTTCTTTTATGGATATTCATTTTTATAAGTTCTTTATATATTTTGGAAAATAACCCTTTATCAGAGAGGTCATTTGCAAATATGTTCTCCCATTCTGAAGGTTGTCTTTCAGTTTTGTTTATTGTTTCCTTTGCAGTGCAGAATATTTTATTTTCATAAAATCCCAATACATTGTTTTTGCTTTTCTTTCCATTGTGTCCAGAGAATTACTGAGTAACAAATTCCTACTGCTCATGGAAAACAAGTTATTGCCTGTGTTCTCCTCTAGGATTTTGGTGACTTATCTCACACTTAGGTGTTCCATCCATTTTGAATTTATTTTGGGGTATGGTGTAAGAAATTGGTCCAGTTTCATTCTTCTGCAAGCCACTGCCCAGGTTTCCCAACACCATTTGTTGAAGAGATGGTATTTTTCCACTGGAAATTCTTTACCGCTTTATCAAAGATTAATTGACCATATAGTTGTGAGTTCATTTCTGGGATTTCTATAATGTTCCATGGCTCTATGTGTCTGTTTTTGTGCCAGTACCATATTGTCTTGAGAATTAGAGCTCTGTAATACAGCTTGAAGCCTGGGATTGTAATGCATCCCACTTCCCCCCTTTTTTTTTTCAACATTACTTTGGCTATTCAGATCTTTTCTGGTTCCATACAATTTTTAGGATTGTTTGCTCTAGCTCTGTGAAAAATTCTCGTGTTATTTTCGTCAAGATTGTGTTGAATGTGTAAATTTCTTTGGGGAGTACAGACATTTTAACAATATTTCTTCTCCCAATCTATGAGCATGGAATGTTTTTCCATTTCTTTGTGTCCTCTTCAATTTCAGTCATAAGTGTTCTATAGCTTTCAGCATACAGATTTTTTACCTCTTTGGTTAAATTTATTCCTAGGTATCTTATGGTTTTAGGTGCAATTGTAAATTGATGGATTCCTCGATTTCTCTTTCTGCTGCTTCATTATCAGTGTATAGAAATGCAACAGATTTCTATACGTGGATTTTATATCCTGTTACTTTGCTGAATTCATGTATCAGTTCTAGCAGTTTTTTGGGTGGTGTCTTTTGGGTTTTCCTTTTTTTTTTTAACTTAAATTCAGTTAGTCAACATATAAGACATAGTCCGTTTCAGATGTAGAGTCCAGTAATTCATCAGTTGCATATAACGCCCAGTGCTCATCACATCACATCCCTTTCTTAATGCCTGTCACCCAGTTACCCCATCCACCCAACCACCTCCCCTCCAGCGACCCTCAGTTTCTTTCCCATAGTTAAGAGTCTCTCATGGTTTGTCTCCCTCTCTGATTTCTTCCCATTCTGTTATTCCCTCCCTTCCCCTATGATCGCCTGTACTCTTTCTTATATTCCTCATATGAGTGAAGCATTATGATAATTGTTTTTCTCTGACTGACTTATTTCACTTAGCATAATACCCATCAGTTCCATCCATGTCAGTTTAAAAGGTAAGATTTCATTCTTTCTGATGGCTGAGTAATATTTCATTGTGTGTGTGTGTGTGTATAAAACAAATCACATCTTCTTATATATATACAGATACATATCACATCTTCTTCATCCCTTCATCTGTTGATGGACATCTCGGCTCTTTCCATAGTTTGGCTATTGTGGACATTGCTGCTATAAACATCGGGGTACAGGTGCCCCTTCAGATCACTACATTTGTATCTTTGGGGTAAATACCTAGTAGTGCGATGGCTGGGTCATAGAGTAACTCTATTTTTAGCTTCTTGAGGAACCTCCATACTGTTTTCTGGAGTGGCTATACCAGTTTGCATTCCCACCCGAATGTAAGAGGGTTCCCCTTTTTCCACATCCTCACCAACATCTCTTGTTTTCTGACTTCTTAATTACAGCCATCTTGATTGGTGTGAGGTGGCATCTCATTGTGGCTTTGATTTGTATTTCCCTGAGGCCAGGTGATGTTGAGCATTTCTTCATGTGCCTGTTGGCCATTTGTGTGTCTTCTTTGGAGAAATGTCTGTCCATGTCTTCTGCCCATTTCTTGATTGGATTATTTGATTTTGAGTGTTCAGTTTGATTAAGTTCCTTATAGATCTTGGATACTAGCCCTTTATCTTATATGCCATTTGCAAATATCATCTCCCATTCCATAGGTTATCTTTTAGTTTTGTTGACTGTTTCCTTTGCTGTGCAAAAACTTTTTATCTTGATGAAGTGCCAATAGTTCATATTTGCTTTTGTCTCCCTTGCCTTTGGAGACATGTCTAGCAAGAAGTTGTTGCAGTCGAGGTCGAAGAGGTTGCTGCCTGTGTTCTCCTCTAGGATTTTTATGGGTTCCTGTCTCACATTCAGGTCTTTCATTGATTTTGAGTTTATCTTTGTGTATGGTGTAAGGAAATGGTCCACTTTCATTCTTCTACATGTGGCTCTCCGGTTTTCCCAGCACCATTTATTGAAGAGACTGTCCTTTTTCCACTGGATATTCTTTCCTGCTTTGTTGAAGATTAGTAGACCATGGAGTTGAGGGTCCATTTCTGGGTTCTCTATTTTGTTCCACTGATCTATGTGTCTGTTTTTGTGCCCATACCATACGGTCTCGATGATCACAAATTTGTAATATAGCTTGAAGTCAGGGATTGTGATGTCCCCAGCTTTGTTTTTCTTTTTTAACATTCCTCTGGCTACTCAAGGTCTTTTCTGGTTACATACAAATTTTAGGGTTATTTGTTCTAGCTCTGTGAAAAATGTCCATGGTATTTTGATAAGGATTGCATTGAAAGTGTAGATTGCTCTCTGTAGCATAGATATTTTAACAATATTTCCTCTTCCAAACCATGAGCATGGAATGTTTTTCCCTTTTTGGTGCCTTCCTCCATTTCTTCCATAAGTGTTCTGTAGTTTTTAGAGTACAGACTCTCTGCTTCTTTGGTTATGTTTATTCCTAGGTAGTTTATGGTGTTTGGTGCAATTGTAAATGGGCTTGATTCCTTAATTTCTCTTTCTTCTGTCTCATTGTTAGTGTATAGAAAAACAACTGATTTCTGTGCATTGATTTTGCATCCTGCCATGTTGCTGAATTACTGTATGAGTTCTAGCAATTTTGGGGTGGGGTCTTTTGGGTTTTCCACATAAAGTATCATGTTATGTGTGAAGAGAGAGAGTTTGACTTCTTCTTTGCCCATTTGAATGTTGTTGATTATTTTGTTGTCTGATTTTGGACAACAGTGGTGAGAGTGGACATCCCTGTCATGTTTCTGACCTTAGGGGAAAAGCTCTCAGTTCTGACATACACTGTGGGCTTTTCATAGATGGCTTTCATAATGTTGAGGTATGTTCCCTCTATCCCTACACTGTGGAGAGTTTTAATCAAGAAAGATGCTGTATTTTTGTCAAATGCTTTTTCTGCATCAGTTGAGAGGATCCTATGGTTCTTGTCCTTTCTATTGTTAATGCGATGTATCATGTTGATTGATTTGTGAATGTTGAACCACCCTGGCAACCCAGGAATAAATCCCACTTGGTCATGGTGAATAATCCTTTTATTGTACTGTTGGATCCTTCTGGCTAGTAACTTGTTGAGAATTTTGGCATCCATGTTCACCAGGGATATTGGTCTGTAATTCTCCTTTTTGGTGGGGTCTTTAGTTTGCGGATCAAGGTAATGCTGGCCTTGTAGAACGAGTTTGGAAGTTTTCCTTCCATTTCTATTTTTTTAAAGAACTTTAGAAGAATAGGTATTAATTCTTCCTTACATGTTTGGTAGAATTCCCCTGGGAAGTCACTTGGCCCTGGGCTCTTGTGTGTTGGGAGATTTTTGAGTACTGCTTCGTTTCCTTGCTGGTTATGGATCTGTTCAGGTTTTCTCTTTCTTCCTGTTTCAGTTTTGGTAGTTTATATGTTTCTAGGAATGCATCCATTTCTTCCAGATTGCCTAATTTATTGGCATAGAGTTGCTCATAATATGTTCTTAAAATTATTTGTATTTCCTTGGTGTTGGTCATGACCGCTCCTCTTTCATTCATGATTTCATTAATTTGGGTCCTTTCTCCTTTCTCTTTGATAAGTCTGGCTAGGGGTTTATGGATCTTATTAATTCTTTCAAAGAACCAGCTCCTAGTTTCTTTAATCTGTTCTACTGTTTGTTTGATTTATATTTCACTGATTTCTGCTCTAATATGCATTATTTCTCTTCTCCTGCTTGGTTTAGGCTTTGTTTGCTGTTCTTTCTCCAGCTTCTTTAGGTGTATGGTTAGGTTGTGTATTAGAGACTTTACTACTTTCCTGAGAATTGCTTGTCTTGCTAGGTACTTCCCTCTTAGGACCACCTTTGCTGTATCCCAAATGTTATGAACAGTTGTGTTTTCATTTTCATTTATCTCCATGAATTTTAAAAATTCTTCTTTAATTTCCTGTTTAATCCATTCATTCGTTGGTAGGATGCTCTTTAACCTCCACATATTTGAGTTCCTTCCAAATTTTCTCTTGTGATTGAGTTCACATTTCAGAGCACTGTGGTCTGGAAATATGCAGAGAATAATCCCAATCTTTTTATACCGGTTGAGACCTGATTTGTGACCCAGTATGTGATCTACCCTGAGGAATGTTCCACATGCACTTGAGAAGATGTGCATTCTGTTGCCTTAGGATAAAACATTCTGTATATACCTGGGAAGTCCCTCTGGTCCAGTGTGTCTTTCAAATCTACTTTTTCATTATTGAGTTTCTGCCTAGATGATCTGTCCATTGTTGTGAGTGGGGTGTTAAATACTATTATTGTATTATTATCAATGTGTTTCTTTAATTTTGTTATAAATTGGTTTATATAATTGGCTGCTCCCAAGGTAGGAGCATAAGTGTTTATAATTGTTAGATCTTCCTGTTGGCTAGACCCTTTAAGTGTGATATAGTGTCACTCTACATCCCTTAGAGTAGTCTTTGGTTTAAAATCTAATTTGCCTGTCTGGTTTGGGGATCAAGGTAACACTGGTCTCATCAAAAAGGAGAATTACAGACCAATATCCCTGATGAATATGGATGCCAAAATTCTCAGCAAGATACTAGCTAATAGGATCCAACAGTACATTAAAAGGATTATCCATCATGACCAAGTGGGATTCATCCCTGGGATGCAAGGGTGGTTCAACATTTGCAAATCAACCAGTGTGATAGATCACATCAACAAGAAAAGAGTCAAGAACCCTATGATCCTCTCAATTGATGCAGAAGAAGCATTTGAAAAAATACAGCATCCTTTCCTGATTAAAACCCTTCAGAGTGTAGGGATAGAGGGTACATTTTTCAATTTCATAAAAACCATCTATTAAAAGCCCACAGTGAATATCATTATCAATGGGGATAATGATATTATATTATATATTATTTATTTATTTATTTGTCTCATTGTTGAGACTAAGACTTCCGGTACTATGTTAAATCAAAGTGGTGAAAGAGGACATCCCTCTGATGTCTCTGACCTAAGGGGAAAAGCTCTCAGTTTTTCCCCATTGAGGATAATATTATCTGTGGGTCTTTTGCATATGGCCTTTATGATGTTATGTTCCTTCTATCCCTACTTTCTTGAGTGTTTTTATCAAGAGAGGATGCTGTATTTTGTCAAATGCTTTTTCTGTACCTATTGAGAGGCTCGTATGGTTCTTATCTCTTCTTTTATTAATGTGATGTATCAACTTAATTGCAGATATTGAACCACCCCTGCAGCCCAGGAATAAATCCCACTTGATCATGGTGAATAATCTTTTTAATGCACCATTGGATTGGATTTGCCAGTATTTTGTTGAGAATTTTGGCATCCAGGTTCATCATGGATATTGGTCTGTAATTCTCCTTTTTAGTGGGGTCTTTCCTTTGGTGGGGTCTTTGGCATCAGGGTTATGCAGGCTTCACAGAATCAGTTTGGAAGTTTTCCTTCCATTTCTAAATTTTGGAACAGGTTCAGAAGACTAGGTATTAATTCTTCTTTAAAGGTTTGGTAGAATTCCCCTAAGAAGCTAACTGGCCCTGGACTCCTGTTTGTTGGGAGATTTTTGATTACTGATTCAATTGATTTGCTGGTTCTGAGTCTGCTCAAATTTTTCTACTTCTTCCTGTTTCAGTTTTCGTAGTTCAAGTTTCTAGGAATTTATCAATTTCTTCCAGATTGCCCAATTTGTTGGCATATAACTGCTGACAATATTCTCTTATAATTGTATTTCTGTGGTGTCGGTTGTGATCTCCCTTCTTTCATTCATGATTTTATTTTCGGGCGTCCTTTCTCTTCTTTTTGATAAGTCTGGCTAGGTGGTTTATCAATTTTGTTAATTCTTTCAAAGAACCAGCTCCTAGGTTCATTGATCTCTTCTACTGCTTTGATTTCTACATCATTTATTTCTGCTCTGATCTTAGTTACTTCCCTTTTTCTGCTGGTTTTAGGCTTTACTTGCTGTTCTTTCTCCAGCACCTTTCGGTGTAAGGTTAGGTGGTGTATTTGAGACTTTTCTTGCTTCTTGACAAAGGCCTATATTGCTACATACTTCCTCTTGGATATAGCCTTTGCTATATGCCAAACAGTTTGGACTGGCATGTTTTCATTTTCATTTACTTCCATGTACTTTTTAAAAATTTCTTCTTTAATATCCTGGTTAACACATTCTTTCTTTTGTAGGATGCTCTTTAACCTCTGTGTATTTGTGGCCTTTCCAAATTTTTTCTTGTGGTTGACTTCAAGTTTCATAGCATTGTGATCTGAAAATATGCATGGTCTCAATCTTTTTGTAGTGGTTGAGAGCTCATTTGTGACCCAGTATGTGATCTATTCTGGAGAATGTTCCATGCACACTGGAAAATAATGCATATTCTGCTACTTTAGGATGAAATGCTCTGAATATATCTGTGAAGTCCATCTGGTCCAGTGTGTCAGTCAAAGCCCTTGTTTCCTTGTTGATATCTTTCTTAGATGATCTATCAGTCAGAGTGGGGTGTTAAAGTCCCCTACTATTATTATATTATTGTCAATGAGTTTCTTTAAGTTGGTTATTAATTGATTTATATATTTGGGTGCTCCCAAGTTGGGAGCATAAATATTTACAATTCTTATATCTTTTTTTTGGACAGACCCCTTTATTATGACACTGTGCCCTTCTTCATCTCTTGTTACACTCTTTGGTTTGCAATCTAGCTGGTCTGGTATAAATATGGCTACACCAGCTTTCTTTCTTTCTTTTTTAATTTTTTTTAAAAGATTTACTTATCCATTTGAGAGGGAGGGAGAGAGAGAGAGCGAGAAATTATGTGTCAGTGGGAAGAGGCCCATAGAGAGATAATCCCCACTACGACTCCCCGCTAAGCATGGACCTCGACACAGGGCTCAATCACACAACCCACGAAATCATGACCTGTGCTGAAACCAAGGTTCACACTCTTAACCAAGTGTGCCACCGAAGCAACCCAATCCATAAAACCTTGAACAAAGTAGGGACAAAGTGAGCATACCTTAACATTATCAAGGCCGTATACGAAAGACCCACAGCTAATATCATCCCTTCACTTTCCATCTGTAGGTGTCTTTAGGTCTAAATTGATTGTCTTATAGGCAACATATAGATGGGTCCTTTTTTTTTTTATCTGTTCTGATGCCCTATGTCTTTTGATCAGAGCATTTGTTCCATTGACATTCAGAGTGATTATTCATACATATGAATTTAGCTCAATTGTAATACCTGTAAAGTCAGTGTTTCTGGAGATTTTCTCTTTTCCTTTCTAATCTTTGTTGCTTTTGTTCTAACTTTTCCACTCAAAGAGTTCCCTTTAATATTTCTTGCTGGGCTGGTTTAATGGCCATGAACTCCTTTAGTTTTTCTTTGCCTGGTAGTAAACTCATTATCTCTTCTTCTGTTTTGAATGACAGCCTTGATGGGTGTAGTATTTTGGGCTCCATATTTTTCCCATCTAGCTCATTGAATATATCATGCCACTGTCCTCTGTCCTGCTACTTTTCTGTGGGTAGGTGGGCTGCTAATGTTATGTGTCTACCCTTGTAGGTTTAAGATCTTTGTCCCTAGCTGCTCTGAGAATTCTCTTTATCTTCGTATTTTGCAGGTTTCATTGTTATATGTCTTGTTGTTGACCTGTCTTTTGTCGTTACACTGCCCATGGAGCCACGGCATTGATTCGGGAGAAGGATGAGGCACAGACAGGTTAGCTTGCAAAAGAGAGTGTGGGTGCAGGGGACTACCTCAAGGCGTGCTACTGCCAAGAGTGCGATTGCCCTGAACAGCTGCAACCTCGTGTATTTATTGGCAATAAAAAATCAAAGACAATCAAAGGGATGATTGTATTACATCCTAGTGAATAGTAGTACGTCACAGGGAAGGTCACAGGATTAGATGATATAACATTCAGCAAGTGAGGCCTATTCTTAAACATGTTTCTATGGACCCCGCAGGTTATTGTCAAGAGCAATCAAGTTTCAGTTGGGGCAGCGTTCTGCCCTTTAGCGGACCAGGTGTTCCTGGATGCTCGTTATCTGAGGGCAGGTTCCACCTTGAACTAGCCGGCCATTCCCGGTCGCTGGGCACGTGGGGTGTTCCCAGTCACTATGCTCTGACGTTTACACTAAAGCCTGCAAGGTCAAACATGTTTTCCTATTATATCCTTAGCATAAGCTCTCATCCAGGGGCTGCTGCAATCTTTGTTGATTTTGAGTGGAATTCTCTGTGCTTCTTGGACATGAATGCCTGTTTCCTTTCCCAGATTTGGAAGTTCTCAGCTATAATTTGTTCAAATAGACCTTCATTCCTTTTATCCCATGCTTCCACTGTGACTCCTATGAAATGGATATTATCGCACTTTGTGGAATCGCTGAGTTCTCTAAGTCTATATTCATGATGTAAAAGGTTTTACTCCCCCTTCTTTTCAGTTTTGATATTTTGTATAATTTTATGTTCTATTTCACCTATTTGTTCCTCTGCTTCTTCCATCCTCTTTGTGATTTTATCGATTTGATTTTGCATGTCAGTTATAGCATTTTTTATTTTGGCCTAACTAGTTTTTATTTTTATTTTTTTTGCCTTACATCAAATTTATTTTATTTTATTATATTATTATTTTTATTTTATTTTAATGTTTTTTCATTATATTATGTTAGTTACCATACAGTACATCCCCGGTTTCTGATGTAAAGTTCGATGTTTCATTAGTTGCGTATAACACCCAGTGCACCATGCAATACGTGCCCTCCCTACTACCCATCATGTCTATCCCATTCCCGCACTCCCCTCCCCTCTGAAGCCCTCAGTTTGTTTCTCAGAGTCCATAGTCTCTCATGCTTCATTCCCCCTTCTGATTACCCCCCCTTTCTTTATCCCTTTCTTCCCCCACTGATCTTCCTAGTTCTTATGTTCCATAGATGAGAGAAATCATATGATAATTGTCTTTCTCTGCTTGACTTATTTCACTTAGCATTATCTCCTCCAGTGCCGTCCATGTTGCAGCAAATGTTGAGAACTCGTTCTTTCTGATAGCTGAGTAATATTCCATTGTATATATGGACCACAACTTCTTAATCCAGTCATCTGTTGAAGGGCATCTCAGTTCCTTCCATGATATGGCTATTGTGGACAATGCTGTTATGAACATTGGAGTGCATATGGCCCTTCTCTTCACTATGTCTGTGTCTTTGGGGTAAATACCCAGTAGTGCAATGGCTGGGTCATAGGGTAGCTCAATCTTTAACTTTTTAAGGGACCTTCACACTGTTTTCCAGAGCGGCTGTAACAAATTGCATTCCCACCAACAATCTAGGACGGATCCCCTTTCTCCACATCCTCTCCAACAATTGTTGTTTCTTGCCTTGTTTATTTTTGCCATTCTAACTGGCGTAAGGTGGTCTCTTAGTGTGGTTTTGATTTGAATTTCTCTGATGGCTAATGATTGTGAACATTTTTTCCTGTGTCTGTTAGCCATTTGTATGTCATCATTGGAAAAGTGTCTCTTCATATCTTCTTCTGCCCTTCTTTTGATTTGTTTATTTGTTTCTCACGTATTGAGTTTGAGAAGTTCTTTGTAGATCTTGGATACCAGTCTTTTATGTGTAACATCATTTGCAAATATATTCTCCCACTCCATGGACTGCCTCTTAGTGTTTTTTGACTGTTTCCTTGGCTGTGCAGACTAACTAGTTTTTAGGTCTTTTATCTCTGCAAACAGGGTTTCTCCGGTATCATCTATTCTTCTTTCAAGCTCAGCTAGAATTTTTATGACTGTTGTTCTACATTCTGTTCAGATATATTGCTTATATTTGTTTTGAGCAAATCCCTGGCTTTGATTTCTTCTTGGTCTTTCTTTTGAGGATAATTCCTCCATCAGATCATTATGTCTGGGTTTCTGTCTTTTCGTGTCTTGTGAAAACTTATGTTTCTTTCTCCTGAGAGTAATATTATATTAAGAAAGGGTCCTACACTGTCCATGGCCTGGTACTTCTGGAAGTGTTTCTGATGTATGCTGTGTGTACTCTGCTGTTGTATTTTGGCTACTCTTTCCCTCAGGTCAGCCCTATGTCGAGGTCCTCCTTGCTTGCAGTGGGGAGTGTTTGGCCCTTTAACTAGGTGTGCTTTGATTTATTTGTTAAGATAAGTCTTATTTAAGACAAAATCTCATCTGAGAAAAGATAAAAGGGAAAAGAACAAGAAAAATGAAACAAATAAAAAAGTATAAGTTTGAGTCCAAAGAAAAAGAGAGAAAGTACTAAAAAAGAAAGGAGGAAAAAAAATTGCCTAATCCAAAAAATGAGAAAAGAAAACAAACAAGCCAACATATGAACAAAAAACTAGAAGCCTCACATCTGCCACATTCTCTCCCTGCATTTATGCAAATTGTTTTCTTAATCCTCAGATCGACCACCTAGCTGTTCCAAATGATTTGATGTTGATCTAGCTGTATTCAAGGAATGAGGTAACCTCAGGGTCCCCCTACTACTCCATCATCTTAGCTCCTTTTTTTTCCAGATTTTTTAAAATCAAAACTAGTAAGTCAACATTGATATAATACTATTAACTATTCTATGGATCTTATTTAAATTTTACTAGTTTTTGGAGGAATACACATTTTTTTTTCTCCAGGATCTCACATTCCATTTAGTTGCCATGTCTTCTATCTTTCTTCGTTCCTCAGTCTTTCTTGGTCTTTCCTAACCTGCTCATGATTAGATTGAGATTATGTACTTTTGTATTAATACCATGGAAGTGACTTATTCTTTTCAGTTCATCATATATATGTCTCATTGGTCATGTTAACTTTGATCATTTGATTAAGGTGGGATCTCACAGATTTCTATATTGTATAGTTATTGTTTTCTCCCTTTTTAAATAATACTTATTTTGTGGAAGAGATACTTGGAGATTATGGAAATATCTTGTTTCTCATCATATTTTTTAAAATAATATTTATTTTGTTATATTAGTCACCATACAGTACATCCTCAGTTTCTCATCATATTTTTGCCCGTGGATTTTACCATCCATCTATGATTCTTGCTTGCAATAATTATTATTTTGATGTTTGTCTATTGGTGATTTTTCACTTTCCTCATTCCTTCTACATGTATTCAGTGAAATTTTTCTAAAAGGAAAAGTTTCTTCTTTCTTATTTATTTATCTTATCATTTATTTACATAATTATGGTCAGAGGTATATTTATTTTATTCTATAAGCTATAATCCAATACTATCTTTATTGATTGTGTTGCTTAAATTGTTCCAGTTTTTGCCATTGGGATCTCCTCCAGGCTGGTTCCTCTGTTCCTTTGATGTGTCGCCTTCTTTTTTTGAACCTTTCATTTCTTTATAGGACAAGATGCTCTAGGTTCATCTTTTATATTTCCTGCCCCAGCCCTAGAACCAGGAATTTCTCCATAGAGTATTGGTTCCTTTTATTGGAGATAGGTAATCAGAAGCCAAGATCTAGAAACTAGCTATATTTATGACTGGAGTTTCTTTCTTCTAGGCTACCTTTGTGGACCTTTGTGAAAATATATTTATGTGTTCTATCTCACATATATATGCACATAGATCTATAACTATTTATGTATCTATCCACCTGGATATATATTAAGTAAAACACAAGTATATTTTAATATCTTTATCTTTCATCTCCAATTCCAACCCAACACAACAGGGTTTATTCTAGACCTCTAGAAAATCTTTACATACAAAGAACTTGATTCAGTACTCAATATCTACAATGATGAACAGAATAATGTCTGAACATGTGCCCCAAGGGAAAACTACTTTCATAAACAGAAGTTTGGGGTTTCTTTCTGTCAAGGTTTCAGAGCTACCTGCTTCAGTAACAAAAAAACACTTCTTGAATATTCACTTCTCAATCTTGCATGATATTGTACTAGGTGCTCCTATGATGTGATGCTATTTAAGGAAAATGGGTCTCTTTTCCTTTGGGTAGCTCTAATTAAGAGTTGAAGTTTCATGTGGCTACTCCTAGGTCAGAAAATAGAACACAATAAAATCAGAATAAAAATGTCCCTTTAAAAGTTGGCTCAAGCAAAATAAAGAATAAAAGTGTTGAATTATAATTCACTGTATATATAAATTAAAAGGAACACTTGCACTGTTTGTGGGAATGCAAACTGGTGTAGCCTCTGTGGAAGACAGTGTGGAAGTTCCTCAAAAATTTAAAAACAGAACTACCCTACAATCCAGAAATTACATACTGGGTATTTACTGAAAAAATACGAAAACATTAATTCAAAGAGATGCACACATCCCTGTTTATAGCAGCATTATTTACAGTAGCCACTTGTAGAAACAGCCCAAGTGTCCATTAACAGATGAATAAAGAAGATGTGATATATATGTATCTTCCATCTCTTTGTGATATGTATATATATATAAAATGGAATATTATATATAATATATTGATGTATATAATATATATTAATATATATTGCTTATATATATAATGATATTTATTATATATATAATGGAATATTATTCAGCTATAAAAAGAATGAACTGCTTTATTTCATGACATGGATGGAGCTACCATGTTGATATAAAAGCGATTATCGTATAAGTAAACAAATGGGAGGAGAGAAGAAAGCTCATATCTACTAGTACAATTTCAGCTAGGAAATGTAAAAAAAAAGTGTTGGAAAAGAAAATCACCATTCAGTCAACACACACAATAATATGCACAATCTCAAAGTGTCTATCACTGCAGTGATTATTATGAAGACAAAAAATAACACATTTAGAGTGAAGAAAACCTTAACCAAATGATCAAAATTAATAACCAGTAATGGGACAAAATGACCATCACGTATGATTCCTGATATGATGCACGGAGATGCACATATTACTTCAATTATATTTCTACAAAAATGCATAATATGACCAAAAACCTAAATTGAGGAACATTTTATAAAATAACTCCCAGTAATTTTTAAAGGTGTCAATGTTCTGAAAGACAAAGAAAGACTAAGTCATCTTAAGGAAGAATTTCAGTTTAAAGAAGACTAAGGAAGACATGACAACTATAAATGTAATATGTGATCTTGAATTGGATGCTAGATCACAAAACGCACATTAGTTGGGTCATTGGTGAAATTTAAATAGGTTCTGTAGATTAGATACTACTATTAGATCATTTTTAGTTACCCAATTTTAATAATTGTTCTATGATTACATATGATAAATCTGTTGAAGGGTATTTGGGAATTCTTAGTACAATTTTTGCAACTTTTTGGTTGTGTCTGAAATTGATAAAAAATGCAATTTTTTAAATTAAAAATTTAAGATTTGGCTTATATTTCTAAACACAACAGATACTTATGTTCCTTTCTTAACTTGCTCTCATATTTTAGAGAGATGAGATGCTTCCTAATGTTAGCTTGAAGAGATTCAATATATTGTGTTAGCTCACATCCCATATGATAGGTACACTAAAGTGGAAGACAGTAAAATAAGTAAGACTTAGTCACAGATCTCAGTATAATAGGGGAAAAAACCAGACAATCAACCAAGACAAGGAACTGTGATTAGTGTTGTAAGAGAGAGACAGCATGTTACAAGCCCTCAGAAGATGGAGAGCATATATTCTGCCTTAGAACATCAGAGAAAATACAATTGTGAAATTAAACTTTGGGTTAGGCTTCAAAGGATAGCAAGATTTTGACAAGTACGACTTGGGGATATAGTGGTAAAGGATGTATAAGGTTAAGATAATAACAAGAATACACCTCCAAGGAGGAAAAAAAAGTGGAAAGACTGCTCTCCTCATATGCCCCAGCAAAACACATTTGCACATTTTGGGGCCACATTACTAGGATATAATTTGATTATTATAATTTTTGATTTCTCATGAAAATTACAAGCTCATAGCCACAAAACTCTGGATTTTGGTGGTGTCTTATATGTTTTCTTACTCAACCACTTCATTTTGGTGCTGGGGAAAATGAGGAGGCTCTTCTAAGTCTTCACATAGTGGGAGCAGTAGGACTAGGACCCAGAACTCTTGTCTCCCAACTTAGTACTCTATCATTGTGAAACTTTTAAATAAGCATAACAGACACATTACCATGCAGATACAGAAATCTTTGCAAAGAGGCATGTTTCAAGGCACACTGTGACAGCCAGCAAGTAGCTAGCTATTAGTTAACATTGATGGGTCTGAAGTTATATTCTTATGCAAGCCCACTCATGTGTTCATTTATTTTGGCTGTAA
>NW_024423319.1:57364231-57389193 GCF_017311325.1 Ursus maritimus
CAATAAAATCAGAATAAAAATGTCCCTTTAAAAGTTGGCTCAAGCAAAATAAAGAATAAAAGTGTTGAATTATAATTCACTGTATATATAAATTAAAAGGAACACTTGCACTGTTTGTGGGAATGCAAACTGGTGTAGCCTCTGTGGAAGACAGTGTGGAAGTTCCTCAAAAATTTAAAAACAGAACTACCCTACAATCCAGAAATTACATACTGGGTATTTACTGAAAAAATACGAAAACATTAATTCAAAGAGATGCACACATCCCTGTTTATAGCAGCATTATTTACAGTAGCCACTTGTAGAAACAGCCCAAGTGTCCATTAACAGATGAATAAAGAAGATGTGATATATATGTATCTTCCATCTCTTTGTGATATGTATATATATATAAAATGGAATATTATATATAATATATTGATGTATATAATATATATTAATATATATTGCTTATATATATAATGATATTTATTATATATATAATGGAATATTATTCAGCTATAAAAAGAATGAACTCTTGCTGTTCAATGACATGGATGGAGCTACCATGTTGATATAAAACGATTATCGTATAAGTAAACAAATGGGAGAGAAGAGAAAGCTCATATCTACTAGTACAATTTCAGCTAGGAAATGTAAAAAAAAAAAGTGTTGGAAAAAGAAAATCACCATTCAGTCAACACCACAATAATAGCACAATCTCAAAGTGTCTATCACTGCAGTGATTATTATGAAGACAAAAAATAACACATTTAGAGTGAAGAAAACCTTAACCAAATGATCAAAATTAATAACCAGTAATGGGACAAATGACCATCGTATGATTCCTGATATGATGCACGGAGATGCACATATTACTTCAATTATATTTCTACAAAAATGCATAATATGACCAAAAACCTAAATTGAGGAACATTTTATAAAATAACTCCCAGTAATTTTTAAAGGTGTCAATGTTCTGAAAGACAAAGAAAGACTAAGTCATCTTAAGGAAGAATTTCAGTTTAAAGAAGACTAAGGAAGACATGACAACTATAAATGTAATATGTGATCTTGAATTGGATGCTAGATCACAAAACGCACATTAGTTGGGTCATTGGTGAAATTTAAATAGGTTCTGTAGATTAGATACTACTATTAGATCATTTTTAGTTACCCAATTTTAATAATTGTTCTATGATTACATATGATAAATCTGTTGAAGGGTATTTGGGAATTCTTAGTACAATTTTTGCAACTTTTTGGTTGTGTCTGAAATTGATAAAAAATGCAATTTTTTAAATTAAAAATTTAAGATTTGGCTTATATTTCTAAACACAACAGATACTTATGTTCCTTTCTTAACTTGCTCTCATATTTTAGAGAGATGAGATGCTTCCTAATGTTAGCTTGAAGAGATTCAATATATTGTGTTAGCTCACATCCCATATGATAGGTACACTAAAGTGGAAGACAGTAAAATAAGTAAGACTTAGTCACAGATCTCAGTATAATAGGGGAAAAAACCAGACAATCAACCAAGACAAGGAACTGTGATTAGTGTTGTAAGAGAGAGACAGCATGTTACAAGCCCTCAGAAGATGGAGAGCATATATTCTGCCTTAGAACATCAGAGAAAATACAATTGTGAAATTAAACTTTGGGTTAGGCTTCAAAGGATAGCAAGATTTTGACAAGTACGACTTGGGGATATAGTGGTAAAGGATGTATAAGGTTAAGATAATAACAAGAATACACCTCCAAGGAGGAAAAAAAAGTGGAAAGACTGCTCTCCTCATATGCCCCAGCAAAACACATTTGCACATTTTGGGGCCACATTACTAGGATATAATTTGATTATTATAATTTTTGATTTCTCATGAAAATTACAAGCTCATAGCCACAAAACTCTGGATTTTGGTGGTGTCTTATATGTTTTCTTACTCAACCACTTCATTTTGGTGCTGGGGAAAATGAGGAGGCTCTTCTAAGTCTTCACATAGTGGGAGCAGTAGGACTAGGACCCAGAACTCTTGTCTCCCAACTTAGTACTCTATCATTGTGAAACTTTTAAATAAGCATAACAGACACATTACCATGCAGATACAGAAATCTTTGCAAAGAGGCATGTTTCAAGGCACACTGTGACAGCCAGCAAGTAGCTAGCTATTAGTTAACATTGATGGGTCTGAAGTTATATTCTTATGCAAGCCCACTCATGTGTTCATTTATTTTGGCTGTAATTAGTTGATGAATCATGCCTTAGAAACAAAATAATCAACAGAAAACCGAATTATCCTGTCATTTGTATCTCTTCAGGTACAGCCTTCATAACCATCTTACACACCCTTCCCTCAGAATCATGTGCTTTCCTTTTTGAGTAGATGACTTATGAATTCTAAAAATTTATTTGCTGAAATAATAAGGTCTTCAGAAGACATGAAGCCAGGCCAGGGCAGAGAGGGTGAGTGAAGGAATTGGGTCAGGCTAGGAATTCATACTTTCTACTCCTTACCCATGCAACTGGCAGTGTTTGCTCTGAAGGCCCATTTATTTTTTTTAATAATATTTTTTATTATGTTACGTTAGTCACCATACAGTACATCCTTAGTTTTTGATGTAGTGTTCCATGATTCATTATTTACATATAACACCCAGTGCCCCATGCAATATGTGCCCTCCTTAATACCCATCACTGGCCTATCCCAATCCCTCACCCCCTTCCCCTCTGAAGCCCTAAGTTTGTTGCCCATTTATGACAATTTGTTCTTTGCTATAAAAAATCTCCCTATTATCCTCAATGCCTCATTACTCTCTCATCTGCATGGATGTAGGTAAGATTTATGCATATAGCATGGAAAATTGTGAGAGCAAGGCAATGAGATCTTCTCACTTCACTGCTCACTAAGTCAGTAAGGTCAAAGGGATGCTTATAAGCCCCTTTGGTATTCTAAGCAGTTTGCCAGTAAATCTTAAGATTCAGATTTCAGTGAAACTAGCCCCTGTCATGCCTAAAACCAAGATTAAACTATTTAAATTTGAACCCAAGTTACCAGGCCAGCCGTGAATAACAACTAGAAAAGACCTAGCACAAAGAGAAGATGGGGAAAGAGGCAGATCTTGTGGCTAGACAACAGAAGAAATATCGAGGTTTCCATTGTTAATAGTTATTAAAGGAGGACAAAAAGCAGCTAACTCTGTAACTATCCCATTTAGGACCAACTCCTATTATAATCAGGATCATAGCCAGAGCATCAGGAGGTCCTGACTTCTAGGCTGATATGAATGCATACCCAAACTTCGTATATTCAAGTAGGTAAGTTGGGGCAGATATGGTGAAGAAGATCAAGATAAAATTCTTACGTTACCTTTCTTGTTTGAGGCAGATCTCCAAATTTTCCATGCCCCCTACTTCAGTTCTTCCTTATTGCCAGAAATGCCTGGGGAAAAATACTCTTGTTTTCAATTTTCTTTTCCTACCTATCATTACAGCCTAATTATTTCCCTCCCACCATCATAATTTGCCTGCCTTTTGTCCCATTTTCTCAGGACCCTGCTCAAGGAAGAACTAGTTGAGATGGTTGTGACTGACAATTGAGTAATATGTTTTATTCTTTCAGAGAGCATTTATATTCTAACAAGGGGTTTGATGCTTTATCAAAAGAAGTGGCAAGCTAAAGAATGGGTGACACTGTGAGAATATGATGTCTCTATTTGCCTTTTACAACACTGCGTACAGCCATCTATTTCATTCTATGGGTAAGGCTGGCCCTGTATAGTAAAGAGTTATCGGGATAATGCTAATAGCAAAGATACTACAGCCGGTTCCCTATTCTATATTCCATGGGCATAGCCGTAATAAGTTGTAATGCAGATTACAAATATATCAAGATGAGTTGTTAATATGCAGCTAGATTTGGTTGAGGGAAAAAAATTACTAATTGAACTTTCCTTGAATTATCCCCCTGTCATCCCAATATGCATATCCTCCTGCTGTCTCCCCTAGGACTGCTGAAATAACTTCCAACATAGCAGTCATTATTTAGCTTATTCAAATCCACCACTCTCTGGATGACACTAATTAGCTGCCTTTATGAATGGGCACCATCTGAGAATTATAAATGAGAACAACCATGAGGTATGTGAGTTTTAATCTTTATCTCATGTAGCGGCTTTGCAGATGGTTCTAGCCATTTTGAGTCACGGAAAGTTTTCATAATTCAGATGCTATCATAAGAACAGGATTTACTGCTTCATATATTGGGTGCAAGTTTTTGAGATGGCAAATCAGAAATTTGAAGCCACCTCAAACAAATTAAAGAGCACCATAGTTATATGTTATTTATTTCCACTGTTCCTGTAATAAGTTCAAAGTTGCAGAATTGGGCTCAGCCTGGGGAGAGAAATTATTTCCAGGATCACCATGGCATTCTCCAGAAGGAAATTATCTTTAATTCTTAACTAAAAGAAATAAATATAACCCAGGCAAGCATTTTAAAAAAAATAAGGTGGGGTCATCAATGAAGTAGAATCAAACAAACGATTTTGTTGTCCTGACTTTCCCCCAAACCAGAAATAATTGCAGAAGTATAATGTGAAGTGTGTAGGTGATGAGAAAGCTGAGGACAGAGTTCCCTCCACTAAGTCTCTCAATACACAAGGCTCAAGAGAAAACTGGAGTGAAAATATGGGCTTTACACAGTTCCCTGTTGGTCAGAGCCCCAGGCAGTCATTTAGCTGTAGGGAATTCCAAAGACAGACAAACTATTTGACTTGAAGCAGAGCAGAATATTTTTGGGAGATCTGAGTAACAGGTCTATACCCTGGGTGACACATGATTAGAAATACCCACTGAGCATCTGTGTGTGTTAAGGAAGCTCAATGAATGAGAGATTTTTGAATCACACAAGGGGAAATGACAGTTGACTAAGAGTCTCAGAGGTTCCATTCTGACATTTTGCTTAAGGCCCTGGATTTAAATTAACTGTTATGAGAGGCAGGCACAAACATCTCAGAGTTGTGAAGTCAAATGTTAACATTTTAAATGTGCTCATGTACAAAGCTGTAAAGTTCATTTGTAAGGCAAGTCATGCCACTAGGGAAAAGGGTTAGTCTAGGTAGAAAAAAAAATTAGCTGAGTTCTTGGCTATTGTAAATAATGTTGCTATAAACATAAGGGTGCATGTACCCTTTCAAATTAGTGTTTTTGTACTGTTTGGGTAAATGGTAGTGGAATTATTGGACCATATGGTAATTCTATTTTTAATTTTTTGAAGAACCTCCATACTGTTTTCCACAGTGGCTTCAACAATTTGCATTCCCACCAATAGTGCATGAGGGTTCCTTTTTCTCGACATCCTTTTCAACACTTCTTTATCCTTGTGTTTTTGATGTTAGCCATTCCAACAGGTATAAAGTGATAATTTATTGTGGTTATGATTTGCATTTCCCTCATGACTAGTGATTTTGAACATCTTTTCATGTGTCTGATGGCCATCTGTATATCTTCCTTGTAAAAATGTCTATTCATGTCTTCTACCCATTTTATTTTTTTATTAAAAAATACTTTATTGCTAAAAAATTCTAACCATCATCTGAGCTTTCAGCAAGTCATCATCACTGATCACAGATCAGCATAACAAATATGGTAATAAGCAAAAAGTTTGAAATATTAGAGAATTATGAAAATGTGACACAGAGATGAAATGAGCAAATGCTATTAAAGAAATAGCACCGATATACTTGCTTGACACAGGGTTGCCACAAACATTCAGTTTGTATATGTGAAGTGCAGTAAGGTAAAATGTAATAAAACAAGGTGCACTTGAACTGTTTTCTAATGGCCGTACCTAGTTACATTGTCACCAGCAGTGCACCAAGTTTCCCTTTTCTCCACATCTTTACCAACACTTGTTACCTTTTGCCTTTTTGATGCTAGACATCCTAACAAGTGTGACATGATTTCTCCTTGTGGGTTTTGATTCACATTTCATTGATGATCAGTTATGTTGAGCAACTTCTCATATACCTGTTGCCCTTTTCAATGTCTTCTTTTGCAAAATATGTATTCAGATGGCTTGCTCATTTTTAAATTAGGTTATAGGTATTTATGTTTGCTTTCACTGTTGACTTGTATGAGATACTTACATATTTTCTGGTTTTTTGATGTTTCTGTTTTTTAATATTTTTTTTATTTTTTGATGTTTCTGTTTTTTAATATTTTTTTATTATATTATGTTAGTCACCATAGAGTACATCCCTATTTTTGATGTAAAGTTCCATGATTCATTACTTGCATATAACAACCAGTGCACCATGCAATACGTGCCCTCCTTACTACCCATCACCAGCTTATCCCATTCCCCTACCCCCTCCCCTCTGGAGGCCTCAGTTTGGTTCCCAGAGACCATAGTCTCTCATGCTTCAATCCCCCTTCTCTTTACACCTCCTTTCTTCTCCCCTTTCTTCTCCTACTGATCTTTCTACTTCTTATGTTCCATAAATGAGTGAAAACATATAATAATTGTCTTTCTCTGCTTGGCAGAGAAAGACACTTAGCATAATCTTCTCCAGTCCCGTCCATGTTGCAGCAAATGTTGAGAAATCATTCTGTTTGATGGCTGAGTAATATTCCATTGTATATATGGCCACATCTTGTTAATCCAATCATCTGTTGACGGGCATCTCGGCTCCTTCCATGATTTAGCTATTGTAGACAAAGCTGCTATGAACATTGGGGTGCATATGGCATTTCTCTTCATTACATCTGTATCTTTGGGGTAAATACCCAGTAGTGTAATTGCTGGATCATAGGGTAGCTCAATTTTTAACTTTTTAAGGGACCCCTACACTGTTTTCCAGAGTGACTGTACCAACTTGCATTCCCACCAACAATGTAGGAGGGATCCAACACATTTTTTAAAAAATGCTATAGGTTTTTTGTTTGTTTTAATGCTATAGTTTATTTATTTAATATATTTTTAAAGTAAGCTCTACAGCCAACCTGGGGCTTGAACTCACGACCCTGAGATCAAGAGTCACTAGCTCTACCGACTAAGCCAGCCAGGTGCCCCATCAACTGCATTCATTGGAAAAGTGTCTGTTCATATCTTCTGCCCATTTTATGATTTGTTTATTTGTTTCTTATGTACTGAGTTTGAGAAGATCTTTGTAGATCTTGGATACCAGTCTTTTACCTGTAGTGTCATTTGCAAATATCTTCTCCCATTCCGTGGGCTGCCTCTTAGTTTTTTGGAATGTTTCTTTGACTGTCCAGAAGCTTTTGATCTTGATGAAGTCCCACAAGTTCATTTGTTTGTTTGTTTGTTTCTCTTGCCTTGGAGATGTGTCACGAAAAAAGTTGCTGTGGCCGATGTCATAGAGGTTGCTGCCTATGTTCTCCTCTAGGATTTTGATGGATTCCTGTCTCACATCGAGGTCTTTCATCCATTTAGACTTTATCTTTGTGTATGGTGTGAGAGAGTGGTCAAGTTTCATTCTTTTGCATGTCGCTGACCAATTTTCCCAGCACCATTTATTGAAGAGACTGTCTTTTTTCCACTGGATGTTTTTTCCTGCTTTATCAAAGATTAGTTGCCCAAAGAGCTGAGGGCTCATTTCTGGGTTCTCTATTCTGTTCCATTCGTCTATGTGTCTGTTTTTGCCAGTACCATGCTGTCTTGGTGATCACAGCTTTGTAGTATAGCTTGAAATCCAGCAACGTGATGCCGCCAGCTTTGTTTTTCCTTCTCAACAATTCCTTGGTGATTCGGGGCCTTTTCTGGCTCCGCACAAATTTAAGGGCTGTTTGTTCCAGTTCCTTGAAAAATGTCATTGGTATTTGGATAGGGATGGCATTGAAAGTGTAGATTGCCCTGGGTAGCATAGACATCTTAACTATGTTAATTCTTCCGATCCATGAGCATGGAATATTTTTCCATCTTTTTGTGTCTTCTTCAATGTCTTTCAAGAGTGATTTCTAGTTTCTAGAATATAGATCCTTTACATCTCTGGTGAAATTAATTTGGAGATAATGTATGATTTTTGGTGCTATTGTAAATGGAATGGATTCCCTAATTTCTCTTTCTTCAGTCTCATTGTTCGTGTATAGAAATGCAACTGATTTCTGAGCATTGATTTTG
This sequence comes from Ursus maritimus, assembly GCF_017311325.1. Taxonomy (NCBI): domain Eukaryota; kingdom Metazoa; phylum Chordata; class Mammalia; order Carnivora; family Ursidae; genus Ursus; species Ursus maritimus. The sequence continues at coordinate 57,372,352 of NW_024423319.1, forward strand.
TATCCTGGACACATTACTGAATGGCTCTATAACTTCTCAGTAGTTTGGTAGTGGATTCTTTGGGTTTCCCATATAGTATCATGTCGTCTGCGAAGAGAGAGCGGTTTGACTTCTTCTTTGCCAATTTGGATACATTTTATCCTCTTTGTTGTCTGATTGCTGTTGCAAGGATTTCTAGTACTATATTGAATAATAATGGCAAGAGGGGCATCTTTTTGTCATGTTCTAAATCTTAAGGAAAGGCTTCCAGCTTTCCCCATTAGAAGGATATTTGCTGTGAGCTTTCATAGATGGCTTTTTATGAGGATTGAGGAATGTACCCTCTATCCCTACACTCTGAAATGTTTTTAGTGGGAAATGATGCTGTATTTTGTCAAATGCTTTTTCTGCATCTATTGAGAGGATCTTATGAGGGTTCTTGACTTTTTTGTTGTTGATATATTTTATCACACTGATAGATTTGTGAGAATGTTGAACCACCCTTGCATCCCAGGGATGAATCCCACTTGGTCATGATGGATAAATCTTTTTAATGTACTGTTGGATCCTATTACCTAGGATCTGTTGAGAATTTTGGCATCCATATCATCAGGGATATCTGTCTGTAATTCTCCTTTTTGTGGGTCTTTGCTGGTTTTTGGGATCAATAGTATTGGCCTTATAGAATGAGTTTGGTAGTTTTCCTTCTGTTTCTATTTTTTAAGAGCAACTTCAGGAAATGATATTATTTCTTCTTTGAATATTTAGACAGTCCATGGGGAATTCTTGGGCCATGAGTTTTGTTTTTGGAAGATTTTTAATCACTGCTTCAATCTCTTCATAAGTAATTGGTCTGTTTAAAAAATCAATTTCTTCCTGTTTCAGTCTTGGTAGTTTATAGGTTTCAGGAAGGCCTTCATCTCTTCCAGGTTGTTTAATTTATTGGCATAAAGCTGTTGACAAAAGTTTCTAATAGTCTTCCTATTTCATTGGTGTTGGTTGTGACCTCTCCTTTTTCATTCATAATTTTATTAATTTGGGTCCTTTCTCTATTCTTTTGGATAAGTCTTGCCAGTGGCTTATCTATTTTATTTGTTCTTTCAGAAGAACCAGCTTCTAGTTCTGTTGATCTTCTTTACTGTGCTCCTGGTTTCTAATTCATTAATCTGCTTTAATCTTGATCAACTGCTTTCTGTGTGTGGATTAAGCCTGTTCTTCTATTGCGCTTCTTGAGTTGAGAATATAAAAACTGCATTTTAGATTTTTCTATTCTTTTGAGTGAGGCTTGGATGGCTATGTATTTTCCCCTAGGACTGCCTTTGTCCCATAGGTTTTTTGAACTGTTGTGTTTTCATTCTCATTGGTCACCATAAATTGTTTAAATTGATTTTTGATTTCCTGGTTTATCAAATCATTCTGGAGCAGGATGGTTCTTAGTTCCAAGTGTTTGAGTTTCTTCCAAATTTTTTCCTTGTGATTGATTTCCATTTCAAGGCGTTGTGTTCTGAGATTATGCAGGGAATAATTTCAGTCTTTTTTGGTATTGTTGAGACCTGTTTTGTGATAGCACATGATCTTATGGAGAATGTTCCATGTGCATTGAATAGAAATATTTATTCTTTTTGATCTGGGGAGTAGTGCTTTATATATATCTATGAGGTCCATCTGGTCTAGTATGGCATTCAAAGCTCTTGTTCCTTTGTTGATTTTCTGCTTAGGTCATCTATCTGTTGTTGATAGTGGAAGTATTGAGGTCCTACTATAACATATTTTTATCTATATGTCTCTTTTATTCTGGTTAAGTGTTGGCTTGTGCATCTTGCTACTCCTTGTTGGGGGCATAGATATTTATAATTGTCATATCCACTTGTTGGATACATTTTCGAAGATAATATCATGTCCTTCTGTCTTCTCTAACAGTCTTTAGTTTGAAATCCAATCTGTCTGTTATGAGAATTGCTACCCCAGCTTTCTTTTGAGGTCCATTGGCATGAAATTGGTTTTCCATCCCTTTGCTTTCAGTCTAGATGTATCTTTAGGTTCAAAATGTGTCTCTTGTAGACAGCAAATGGATAGGTCATGTCTTTTATCAATCTGCAACCCTGTGTCACTTTATGGAAGCATTTAGGCCATTCACATTGAGGCGATTTCTGAGAAATATGATTTTAATGATGTCATGTTTCCTGTAAAGACTTTTGTTTCTATAGATTGTAACTTTCTGTTCTGTATCACTCGTGGGGCCTTTTTACTTTTATAGAACCCCCTTAATATCTCCTGTAGGGCTGGTTTCATGGTTATGGGTGGTCAGTGACGCGATTCTGGAATATCCCTCTCTCTGCCATTAATTCTAAAATGACAGCCTTGACTGGATAAGGGATCCTTGGCTGCATGTTTTTCTCTGAAGGAGCTTTTTAAAAATGCCCCCCAACCCTTTCTCTCTTTCCAGGTCTCTGTAGACAGGTCTGCCGTAATCCTGCTTTGCCTTTGTATGCTGAAAATTTCGCACACTGGCGCTTTCCATACTCGTATCCTTGGATCCTAATATTTGAGGATTGCACTATGACATTGACATGGACTATAGGTCTTGGTCATGGTTATCTTGGGGGGTGCCTCTGCCTCTTGGACACACATGCTTGTTTCACTTTTGCTACGATTAGGGATGTTCTCAGCTACAATTTGTTCAAATATCTCTTCTAGACCTCTGTTTTGTCCACCCCCTCGGGCATGCGATGATTCTGACCTTGGAAGCGTTTCATTGAGTCAGTAATCTCCTGTAACCTACATTTTGAGGTTGGATTTTTTTTTTTGAGCCAAGTTTCTGTTTTAGCTTTCTCTTCTACCATCCCATCCTCCAATTCACTAATTCGTTCTTCTGTCTCATTTACCCTGGCCATCCGAGCAACTAGTTTTGACTGAATTTGATTCATAGAATTTTTAATTTCTGCCAGATTCGCTCTCATTTCCACCCTCAGAGATTCTATATTCTCGTTAATATTTTGTTAACTGTACCAAAGTCTACACATCATCTTGACCATTGTTACTCTGAACTCCATTTCTGATAATTTGGTTATATCCATATCCAGCATCAGTTCTGTGGCAGAGGCTACAGACTCATTATGTCTTTTCTGAGGGGGATTTCTCTCGTCATTCTGATGAGGAGGGGTTGCGGGAGGTTTTTCCAGTGCCCAAATTATTGACCAGGACCCAGGCAGTGTGCTCTTGTTTTATAGGGACCTTAGGGATGTGGGCTTCTTGATTTTTTCAGCCTGCCTTCTGGGAGGAGGGTTCTGCTGAGGCTGGTATTCCAGGCAACCCTGTTTGGGTAGAGTCTCCGCTTCCCCTGCGAGAAAGGGGATGGGGATTGGCACAATATGAGCTGGTTTTCCAGGCTTTTTGTTCTCTGTCGACTTTCCCTGAGTGGTTTTCTGTGGCTCTTCTGAGAGTCAAGAGCAGCAGTGGTCAAATCCCAGCCTCTGTCTCAGAATGGAGAGATTGTAGTCCGCTCTCCACTGAGCTTCACCAACCTCTGCTCTGTTTCTGTTGGTGCTGCTAAAAACCCTGCAGCGTCCCGGGATGTGTGCCCCACAGCCAGTGTCCCAGCCCTCACTTCCAGGGCTGGCACTTCTCTGTCCTTTGTGCTTCCTAACACTGTCAGTGGTTAGAACAGCAAAAAAGTAAACCTAAAACCAGCCGCCCCCACCCTCTCTCCCGAGCTCCGTTTCAGTGTGGTTTGCTTTCTCGCACTCCAGAGCACCAGTTTTCAGTCTGGTCGTGCACGTTTCCAGGCTCATGGTCTCAGTTGGCTCTCCTGGGTGCCTGTCTTGGGGAGTCCGCCCACTCCCAGTGCAGGTGACTACCACTTCCAACACCAGAGCATGGAAGCTCCACTCCCCTTCCGTTTATCTTCTGATATCTGTGCACGGATTCTAAAAGCTCCCTGCTTCATACCTCAATACTCAGTGCTGGAGATGTTCCTTGTATAGATCCAGATGTATCTTCTTACGTCTCAAGCTGATTCCATGGCGTTCAGGATGGTCTGGTACCTATCCGCGCTCGACTCAAGGGGACCAGCTGAAACAAGAGACCCCTACTCCTCTGCCATCTTAACTCCTCTCTTCTACCCATTTTAATCTGATTATTCTTTTTTTTTTTTTTTGGTAGGAGTTATATACCTTTTTAAGAATATATTTTAGATAACTCCTTGTGGATATATCCAGTTGTGAATACCTTCTACTAGTCAGTGTATTTCCTTTTGTTTGTTGATGATTTCCTTCACTGTGACTTTTTATTTTGGTGTAGTCTGATACTTTAATTTTGCTCTTGTTTCCCTTGTCTGTGGATACATCTTACCTTGATGAGCACTGGGAAATGTAGAAGTGATTGTTGAATCGTATATCATACACACGCAAAAACTAATATAACAGTATATATTAATTATACTTCAATAAAAGTAGCTGAGTTCTAGTCGGCCTCTGCTGTTGGTGTGCTATGTGTGCCGGGCAATTTCTATCTTTTCTGTGCCTCAATTTCCTCAATCTTTAACTAATTTACCGTCTTCATGTTTTCAGACCTAATAAAAAAGTGAGAGTGCAAATATAGGGTTGCTTAATGTATATCTTACCAATAAAAATAATTTATAGATACTTAAAAATAATCTACTGTCTACTATTGCCATCATCGATAAACAGGGAACAAAATGACACTCACCTTATAGGGTTGTTGTGAGGGATTAAATCAATCCAATATATGCAGAGTATTTAGAACAGCACTTGGTTCATAATAAACACTTATTATATGTTATTTCTATTATCATTATTGTTAATTCAATATATCCAAAAAGAAACAGTCAAAAAGTAAGAGGCAGCCCATGGAATGGGAGAATATATTTGCAAATGATGCTACAGATAAAAGACTGGTATCCAAGAACTACAAAGAACTTGTCAAACTCAATACGCAAGAAACAAATAAGCAAATCATAATATGGGCAGAAGATGTGAACAGACACTTTTCAATGATGACAAACAAGTAGCTAACAGACACATGAAAAAATGTTCAAAATCATTAGCCATCCAGGAAAATTCAAATCAAAACCACACTGAGAGATGCCACCTTACGCCAGTTAAGAATGGCAAAATTGACAAGGCAAGAAACAACAATTGCTGGAGAGGATGTGGAGAAAGGGGATCCCTCCTACATTGTTGGTGGGAATGCAAGTTGGTACAGCCACTCTGGAAAACAGTGTAGGGGTCCCTTAAGAAGTTAAAAATTGAGCTACCATGATGAAAGCTTGCGTTGCACTCTGCAGGTATTTACCCCAAAGACACAGGCGTAGTGAAGAGAAGGGCCATATGCACCCCAATGTTCATAGCAGCATTGTCCACAATAGCCAAATCATGGAAGGAACCGAGAGATGCCCTTCAACAGATGAATGGATTGAGAAGTTGTGGTCCATATATACAATAGATATTACTCAGCTATCAGAAAGAATTGAGTTCTCAACATTTGCTGCAACATGGACGGCACTGCTGGAGGAGATAATGCTAAGTGAAATAAGTCAAAGAAGCAGAAAGACAATTACCATATGAGTTTCTTTCATGTATGGAGTTTATAATAACTAGGAAGATTGGTAGGGGGAAGAAAGGGATAAAGGGAGGGTAATCAGAAGGGGAAATGAAGCATGAGAGACCATGGACTCTGAGAAACAACCTGAGGGGCCTCAGAGGGGAGAGGTGGAGAATGGGATAGACTGGTGATGGGTAGTAAGGAGGCATGTATTGCATGGTGCACTGGGTGTTATAAGCAGCTAATGAATCATCGACATTTACATCAGAAACCAGGAATGTACTGTATGGTGACTAACATAATATATAAAAAAACATTAAAAATTTAAAAAAAAAGAATGGAGAAAAGTGTGTTAACAAGGATATTAAAGAAGAAATTTTTTAAGTACATGGAGTAAATGAAAATGAAAACATGCCAGTCCAAACTGTTTGGCATATAGCAAAGAGCTATATCAAGAGGAAGTATGTAGCAATATAGGCCTTTGTCAAGAAGCAAGAAAAGTCTCAAATACACCACCTAACCTTACACCGAAAGGTGCTGGAGAAAAGAACAGCAGCAAGTAAAGCCTAAAACCAGCAGAAAAAGGGGAAGTAACTAAGATCAGAGCAAGAAATAAATGATGTAGAGAAATCAAAGCGGTAGAAGAGATCAATGAACCTAGGAGCTGGTTCTTTGAAAAGAATTAACAAAATTGATAAACCACCCCTAACCAGACTTATCAAAAGAAGAAAAGGGCCGCCGAAAATAAAATCATGAATGAAAGAAGAGGAAGTCACAACCGACACCACAGAAATACAATTATAAGAGAATATTGTCAGCAGTTATATGCCAACAAATTGGGCAATCTGGAAGAAATTGATAGAATTCTAGAAACTCGAACTATGAAGCCCAAACAGGGAAGAAGTAGAAAAATTTGAGCAGACTCAGAACCAGCAAATCAATTGAATCAGTAATCAAAAATCTCCCAACAAACAGGAGTCCAGGGCCAAGTTAGCTTCTTGGGGAATTCTGCAAACCTTTAAAGAAAGAATTAATACCTAGTCTTCTGAACCTGTTCCAAAATTTAGAAATGGAAGGAAAACTTCCCAAACTGATTCTGTAGAGAAGCCTGCATAACCCTGATGCCAACAGGCCCGCAAAGGAAAGACCCCACTAAAAAGGAGAATTACAGACCAATATCCATGATGAACCTGGATGCACTTTAAAGTTCTCAACAAAATACTGGCAAATCAATCCAATGGTGCATTAAAAAAGATTATTCACCATGAATCAAGTGGGATTTATTCTAGAGAGCTCTGCAGGGGTGGTTCAATATCTGCAATTAAGTTGATACATCACATTAATAAAAAGAAGAGATAAGAACCATACGAGCACTCTCAATAGGTACAAGAAAAAGCATTTGACAAAATACAGCATCCTCTCTTGATAAAAACACTCAAGAAAGTAGGGATAGAAGGAACATAACACATCATAAAGGCCATATGCAAAAGACCCACCGAATAATATTATTATCCTCAATGAGGGAAAAACTGAGAGCTTTTCCTTTAGGTCAGAAGACATCAGAGGATGTCCTCTTTTTGCTGATTTAACATAGTACCAGAAGTCTTAGTCTCAACAATGAGATAAATAAATAAATAAATAATAAATAAATAAAGGGCATCCAAATTGGGAAGGAAGAAGTCAAACTTTTTAAGCTATTTGCAGATGACATGATATGCTGTGTAAGAAAACCCAAGGCCTCACCAAAAAAAAAAAAAAAAAAAAATTGCTTTAGAACTGATTCATGAATTCAGGAAAGCTGCAGGATATAAAATCAACATACAGAAGTCAAGAATTTCTATACACCAACCTTGAATGTTGTGGCAAGGATGCAGAGAAAGGGGAAAACCCTCCTATGCTTTGTTGGTGGGAGTGCAAGAGTGGTGCAGCCACTCTGAAGAATACAGGATGGAGGTTCCTCAAAAAGTTAAAAATGGAACTTCCATGGCCCAGCAATTGCACTACTAGGTATTTACCCAAAAGAGAATACAAAAAATACTGATTCAAAGAGGCGCATGCACCACAATGTTTATAAGCAGCATTATCAACAATAGCCAAACTATGGAAAGGGTCCAAATGTCCATTGTGTGATGAATGGGTAAATGAGATGTGGAATATATACACAATGGAATACTATTCAGCCATCAAAAAGAATGTCTTGCCATTTACTGATGTGGGTGGAGCTAAGAGTGTATTATGCCAAATGAAAAATAAGTCAGTCAGATAAAGACAAATATCATGTGATTTCACTCATGTGCGGAATTTAAGAAATGAAACAGATGAACATGAGGGGAGAAAAGAGAGGGGAGGCAAATCATAAAGAGGCTCTTAACTATGGAAGACATAGTGAGGGTTACTGGAGGAGGGGGTGGGGGGATGGGCTAAATGGGTGATGGGTATTAAGGAGGGCACTTGTGATGAGTGCTGGGTGTTATAGCAAGTGATGAATCACTAAATTCTACTCCTGAAACCAAAAATACACTGTAGTTAACTAAGTAAGAATTTAAATATTAACTTTAAACAAAATAAAATAAAATAAAACAAATATTTATCTAAAAAGATGGAGAAGAATGCCACTTATTTAAAAGTACACTTTATCAATAGTTAAATGAGAAATGATTTTATGAGATGTCATGATGTTTGCTCCCAAGAATCATTTTAATTAGGACTTTAAAGATTCACGTCTTTGCATACATTTCTAAGATATTGCATTTCAATCTTTAAAATATATATATGACTTAACTGTAACATTTGGCTTCCTCACTAAGATTGTGTAAAAACATTTTATTTTTGTAAACTACTGTAATTTAAGATGGTGGTAACTCATTTAGATTCTTCATCTGGTATTCCCACATCTGTAACTATGAAATCTCATTTTTAATGAAATCTGATTCTAAATGTTATTATATTTACCTCTTGTGTCTGGGAACACCAGGACTGTATCATACTCAGGAAGTTCTCAGAAGTCTGAAAATACCTGTGTCATAGCAGTTCAGCCCCCAACTCCCTCTACATTTTTCTTTAAGGTGATGAGATATAGAAGATTATATTACAGCCCTAAGATGCTATCATTATGCCCATACAGCTCTACTATATGGTTCAACTTACGTATCAGGGATAACACTCTTGTTAAAAGCATAATTCATCTTTGCCCAAAAATGAGGTGTCAATTTAATATAAAGTATTGGGGGATTGTACAGTCAAATGAGTGGAGCTCCCTTCAAAGTAATAATTTTTGAAAAGCTACACATTTATTATAATGGGCCACCTGAAGAAGAAATCAATCCTTTATAGTTATGCCTTATACAACGTGTGATGCACATTACACACAAAAAATAGCAGGGCCATTTCTCCAGTGGGGATTTATCTGAGATAATCTCCATACTGCCACCATGAATGAGGAAATTCAGACCTGGACTAAATGCTCAACTACTTCCTAAAACTTTATTTGATTCTCCTCCTCTGAACTAACTTGAGTGCCATGTTGATACCTTTCTTAGTGCACTGAGTTCATATTGCCAGCGGGTTATAGTTAACACATCTTTCCCCACACTCAGAAGCTCCTTAGAAACATGCCTTATTTAGCTTTGTATCTTTCTCATGGAGTAGGCTATCAATAAATATTTCTTAAAGGAATGAACGACCAAGAGGGAACCACTTTTAAACACTGAATAAAGCTTCCTGGGCCTTATCTGCCTCATCTATAAAATGGGAATACTAACCATTCCATCTAATCCACAGGTATGTTGTTAGTACCAAATCGAAGAGCCTTAAAAATGCTTTAAAATTGTTTAATGCAATAAAAGTAAAGGTATCATCACTAACTCATTTTTTTATTAAATTGGAAACCATTCAAAACCATCACAACAACATGAGCATTGACATTATGGCAAAATAAGATGAGCCTGACACTGCCGCTGCTCCAAGGAGTTCCCAGCCTTCTTCATAGCACTTTATCACTCATTAAATTATATATTGAATATTTGTTTGTGTTTTCCACTAGAATTAAAGCTTTAAAAAGATAGAATATTGTCTATTGTCTATCCAAGTACAGTGCTGAAGATCTCTAGTAAAATGTTGTTGAGTGGATGGATGATTGATTGGCTATACCTAGTAGTAAATATAGAAATTCAAACAGGAGAAGTGGATGCTGGGGAAACAAACTGAGGGTCTTCAGAGGGGGAGGGGGATTGGGATAGGCCAGTGATGGGTATTAAGGAGGGCACATATTGCATGGTGCACTGGGTGTTTTTGCGCAAAATAATGAATCACTTGAACATTACATCAAAAACTAAGGACATACTGCATGGTGACTAGCATAACATAATAAAGTATTATTAAAAAGTTAAAAATAAGAACTACCCTGTGGCCCACAGTATTGCACTACTAAGGTATTTACCCCAAAGATATGGATGTAATGAAAGAAGGGGCACATGCACCACAATGTTCATAGCAGCAACGCCACATAACAACCAAACTGTGGAAGAAGTTGAGATGTCCTTCAAAAGGTAAATGGATTAAGAAGATGTGCTAATGATGTTATATATGTCAGCTAATTGAACATAATAAAAATAAAAATAAAATTAAGAATTAAAAAAAAAAAGAAATTCAAACTATTCAGCAAATATTTACTGAGATCCCCACTGTGAGAGCAAGAAGCAGAGGATGAAAGCAAAGGTGAGAGTAGAAAATGCAGAGAACTGTTACACGGGAGGCTAAGTTGAGGTGGCGTAGTAGGAGGACAAGAGCGACTCATCCCTGGAACACAGCTAGATAACTATCAAATCATTCCTGAATACCCAAGAAATTGACATAAGGACTGATAGAACAAACTGCACAACTAGAGGGAGAGGAGAGGCCACCTCCAAGGAAGGTAGGAAGTATAGATACATAGTCTGGGGAGAAATGGATCATGGATCATGCTGGGTACTACAGAGGAGGAAGCCCTTGTCACAGAGAGGGACAAAAGAGTGGAATGCACAGGATACACACAAAAAAGAACACCAAAGCCATTGGCTGGGGAAACAAGAGGGGCTGATTTTATGACTTTTGCAGCTTGAGTGGGGCTCAAAGATAGGAGTTTTAGAGGTCCATGGAAGCGGCTGGATTACAGTCCTGCAACCACTGCCCCTACTCCTGGAAAGAAGGCACACAAAAGCAGCCCCGGGGCGGGCAGCACAATCTGAGGATCACCTAAGGCACAAGGGGAGAAGACTGTTCCTCTTCTTGGAGTGCATCTGGGAGATGGAGCACTGCCTGTCAGAGACAAGAAGAGCCAACATGCTCCATTCCCTCCTGCGTGGTGCCGGGGGTTAGAGAAGACCACTTGCCAAAAACAGGGATTAATCCAGACACTGGCTGTTCCCCCAGCCTGCTTTGCTCCCATCCCATGCCCCTGTGCTCTGGCACTCTCCCATTCGGGTCAAACATGCATCAGTGCCAGCACGGTGAGACCCTCACCCAGAAGACCAGCACAGGTCTGTGCCACATAAAGGAGTCCCTAAATTTTGGAGTTTTAAAAGTCCAGCAGGCTTGGCTGGGATAGAGAGCATAAGTGCACTGCACTGTTCCAGACAGGCAAAAGCAGAAACCTGGACCTGAACAGCATGAAAACAGCAATCTGAAAAACACCTAGGATGCATGAGGGGAAATTATCCTCTTCCTGGAGTGCTTCCCTGAGAACAACAAACACAGACTCCCCTCTCTGAGGGACAAACGAGAGCGCACTGCAGGTGCCACTTCCCTCCCCACCCCTCAGCATAAGCTGACGAGGTAAGCATCACAGTGCTGAAACTGACTGTCCAATCTGCTTACAAGTCCGGCCTCCTATGCTTTTTGGTGGTATGGCTTTTCTCAGGCAAGTGTGCTAAGGACCAGTGCAGTGGGCCCCTTCCCCAGACAAACACAAGAAACCCCCATACACACCACGTCTACCAACCATAGAGTTCTGCAAAGCTTCCGTTCTAGTGAAAATAGCATGGGTTCTCATTTGGCACAAGCAGACCACAGGACACCTAGTTAAAAACTCGTCACACTGTGGCCAAGGTCCAAGCCACTGAAACACTGTGGGCAAGGAGACAGCCCACCTCTGCAGACAACTGACCTGAGGGATAGAGCAGCCAAAACACAGCAACAGATTGCACACAGCAATGACACTCCCTGAAGCACCAGCCCCTGGACATTATATAGCCTCTTCTTGATAAAGCCATTATTCTTGGGGTAAGGAAACATAACAGCCTTTTTGTAACACAGAGAAGAAGACAGAGACCTAGACAAAATGCCAGGAACCAGAGGAATTCATCCCAAAAGAAGAAACAAGAAATGGTCACAGCCAAAGATCTAATCAAAACAGATATAAATATGCATGTATGTCTGATGGATAATTTAAATCAACAATCATAAGGATACTAGCTGAGCTGAGAAAAGCATAGGGAGACTCAGGAAGACCCTTACTGAAGAGATAAAAGAGTTAAAAACTAATTGATCAGATTTAAATGTAAATAACTGAGATTTGAAACCAACCCCATGTAATGACCACAAGAGATTGGAAGAAGCAAAGGAACAAATAAGTGATGCAGAACATAAATAGTGCTAAAAATAGATCTGAACAAAAGAGAATGAAGAATGATGGATTACGAGAGATTAGACTTAGTGACTCCAGCAAATAGCACCATTCACATCATAGGAGTCCCGAAGAAGAAGAAAGAGAGTGAAAAGAGGAGAGAAAGTTTTTGATGAAATTATACCTGAAAAGGTCCCCAATCTGGGGAAGGAAAAGAGAAGACATCAGATCAGAAAGCACAGAGAACTCCCAACAAAAAATCAACAAAAGTGGGCCAACAAAGGCACACTGTAGTTGAATTTGCAAAACACAGTTCTAAGAAAAATCCTAAAAGCAGCAATGCAAAAGAGTCCCTAATGTACAAGGAAAGACCCATAGGGTTATCTGCAGATCTCTCAGAAAAATTTTGGCAAGCTAGAAGAGAGTGGCATGATATATTTGATGTGCTGAATGGGGAGAAAAATCTGCAGCCAAGAATACTTATCCAGCAAGGCTATCATTCACAATAGAAGGAGAGATAAAAGAGTTTCCCAGGTAAACACAAATTATGGAGTTCATCACCACTAAGCCAGCCCTGGTAGAAATAGAAAAGAGGACACTATGAGTCAGAAGGAAAAAGACCAAAAGTGACAAATATTAGAGAAAGGAACAAAGAAAATCTGCAGAAACAATGACAAAAACAAAGTACTTAAAGTGATAGTAAATACATATCTATAAATAATTACTCTGAAAGTAAAAAGACTAAAGGCTCCAATCAAAAGACATAATGTAAAAAGAAAAGGGGGTAATCAGAGGGAATGAAGCATGAGAGACTATGGACTCTGAGGAAACACACTGAGGGCTGCAGAGGGGAGGGTGGGAATGGGATAGGCTGGTGATGGGTAGTAAGGAGGGCCGTATTGCATGGTGCACTGGGTGTTATACGCAACTAATGAATCATCGAACTTTACATAAAAAACCAGAGGATGTACTGTATGGTGACTAACATAATATAATAAAAAATATTATAAAAAAAGGCATAATATGTCGAATGGATAAAAAACAAGAAAAAACCCCATCAATATGTTGCCTACAAAGAGACTCATTTTAGATCTAAAGACACCTGCAGGATGAGTGAGGTGATGCAGAAATATCTATCATGCAAAATGACATCAAAAAGAAAGCTGGAGTAGCAGTACTTGTATCAAACTAGATTTTTAAACCAAAGACCATCAACAAGAGATGAAGAAAGGCATGACATCATAATAAAAGTGCTATCCAACAGGAAGGTGTAACAACTGTAAATATTTATGCCCCCAACTTGGGAGGCACTGAAGCAGGTAAAACAATAACAAATATAATGGAACAAATTGATAATAATACAATAATAGTAGGGGACCCACTTATCAATGCACAGATGATGTAAGCAGAAAATCAACAGGGAAACAATGGCTTTGAATGACACACTTTACCTGATGAACATAACAGATACATTGAGAACTTTTCGTCTAAAAAGCAGCAGAATACACATTCTTTTCAAGTGCACGTGGGACATTCTCCAAGAATAGACCAACATACCGATCACAAATCACAGCCTCAACAAGTACAAAAGATCCAGACCATACTATACATATTTTTCCAACCACACCACTATGGCACATGAAGCCAACCACAAGAAAAAAAAATTGGGAAAGACCTACAAATACATGCAGGTTAAACAACATGCTACTAAGAATGAAAGGGTCAACCAGGAAATTAAAGAAGTTTAGAAATACCTGAAAATAAGTGAAAATGAAACAATGTGGTCCAAAACCTTTGGGATCGTAAGTGCGTCTAGAGAAGTATATAGCAACACAGGTCTCACGTCAGAAGCAAGAAAAATCTCAAATAAACAACCTAACCTTACATACACCTAAGGAAGCTGGGGAGATCAACAAATAAAGCCTAAAACCGGCAGGGAGAAGAAAATAATAAAGATTAGAGCAGAAACAAATGATATAGAAACTAGAAAAACATTAAAACAGATCAATGAAACCAGGGGCTGGCTCCTTCAAAAACTAATAACATTGTAAACCCCTAGGCAGACTTATCAAAAAGAAATGAGGATACAAATAAATAAAATCACAAGGAGAGAGGAGAAATAACAACCAACACCACAGAAATCTGAACAATTAAGAAAAATTATATGCCAACAAATTACACAATCTGGAAGAAATGGATAAATTCCTAGAGACATATAATACCAAACTGAAACAGGAAAAAATAGAAAATTTGAACAGACCCATAACTGGCAAAAAAAAAAAAAAAAGTGGATCCAGTAATCAAAAACCTCCCCTAACAGAAGAAATGAGAAGTCAGGGCCAGATGGCTTCACAGGGGAATTCTACCAAACATTAAAAAGAAGAGATAATACCTGTTTCTTCTCCAAACTATTCCAAGAGCAGAAATGGAAGGAAAACTTCCAAACTCATTCTATGAAGTCACCTGACCTGATTCCAAAACCAGACAAACTCCACTGAAAAGAGAACTAGAGGGGCAATATCCTGATGAACATGGATGCAAAAATTCTCAACAAAATAATGGCACAAATACAATCCAAACAGTATATTAAAAGAATCATTCACCATGACCAAGGGGCATTTATCCCTGGGCTGCAAGGGTGGTCCAATACTTGCAAATCCAATCGCTTATGAGATACCCCATGAAGAAAAAGAAAGCATAAGAACCATACAATTCTCTCAGTAGATGCAGAAAAAAAGCATTTGACAAAGTATGACATCCTTTCATGATTAAAACCCTCAACCACGTCGGGATAAGAGTGAATGTACCTCAACATCATAAAAAGGCCATATATGAAAAACCTAATGTTATCACGGCTAATACCATCTCAACTGAGAAAAACTGAGAGATTTTCCTCTTTGGTCCAGGAGCAAGAACAGGGATGTCCACTTTCACCACTTTGATTTAACACAGTCCTGGAAGTCCCAGCCTCCAGCAATCAGACTACGATGAAAACAACAACAACAGCAACAGCAACGGCAACAGCAACAAAAACAGCAAAAAGGCATCCAAACTGGCAAGGAAGAAGTCAAACTTTTCACTATTTGCAGGGGGGCACATGATATTCTATGTAGAATACCCAGGAGGGAGAAGACGGTGGAAGAGTAGGGGACCCTCATTTGTCCTGGTCCCTTGAATTCAACTAGATGTCTATCAAATCATCCTGAACACCTGTCAATTCAACCTGAGGTCTAAGAAAAGAATTGCTGTAATTCTACAAATAGAAAAGTGACCACTTGTTGGCAGGAGTAGAGGAGGTGTGGAGAAGTGAATCTGGTGGATATATATGAGGAAAATAAACCACAGGGAGGGAGCCTCTGTAAGCCAGCGCAGAAAGTGGTATTGCAGCAGAGCACACAATTGGAACTTTTAGAAGTCTGCTCTGGTGAGGATGCCCTTGCCTGACAGGTGCTCAGGTGGTGAAGCGGGGCAGGATCCTAGGTGGGACAGTGTGGTCTCAGGATCACTCCGAGGTCACCCGAAGAACAGGGCTGCCTGAGTGTGGCAGAGTTCTCAATCATTGCAGCGGGAAAGCGAGCTATAATCCAGCAAGCCTGGGAATGGGCTGTAAGCTCAGTGTTGCTATAAACCATGAACCAAGGCACCATCAGGGCGACTGCTCTCCAAGCAGCCACACCAGCAAATTAAGACAACCGCTAGAGGAGACCCTCCTCCTTCCCCCAGGAGGAGTGGCGCCAGTGTGCACACACCCAGCCATCCTTCCAAGAGCAGGGTGGCCCAGCAAAGAAGCTTAAGGAACCACGGTGAGACCACCCCACCTTGCCCGGGGGATTGGCAGGTGCGCCCTGCAGGAGTCTGCAGAGTTTGGCCCAAACAAAAGTAACTGCTTGCTTTCCCTGAGGGTGGACTGAAGAGTGGGGGCTGCGTCATTCAGCTCCGGGGCTGGAGATCAGGGTGTAGCCATATAGATTTATTTAGTTTCCATCCTCTAAAGTGGCGTGCAAAGCCTTCAGGGAACAAAAGCCACATAGAGCAACCCCAAGCAGCTTACACTGCACGCGCCCCCAGCAAGGGCGGTGAAACTCTGCCAGGCAAAAACACCTAAAAAGGAAATCGAAGGAGTTTAACAGGCCCTCCCAGAAGAGAGAAGCACGGAACATCAACCTAATACCAAGTTTACAGATCATACAGAACTGAAAAACTCCAGCAGTAGAAGGGTAGAGAACCATTTATCATGCTAAAAGACATCAAAAAGAAAGCTGGAGTGTAATCCTCATATCGAAGACAAATTGAATTTACTAAAATTTCTCTTCTTTTCTTTTAATTTTTTTATTATATTATGTTAGTCACCATACTGTACATCTAGTTTTGATGTAAAAGTTCCAATATTCATTACCTGTGTACAACACCCAGTGCACCATGCAATACAGCCCTCCTTAATACCCATCACCAGCCTCTCCATTCCCCACCTCCCCTCCTGATGCCCTCAGTTTGTTTCCCAAGAGTTCATGATCGTAATTGGTTCTTTCCCCCTTCTGTTTACCCCCTTTTATTCTTCCCTTTTTCTTCTTCTACCGATCTTCCTACTTCTTATGTTTCATAAATGAGTGAAACCATATGATAGTGATGTCTTTCTCTGCTTGACTTATTTTGCTTCGCATTATCTCCTCAGTCCCGTCCATGTTGCAGCAAATGCTGAG